>NC_044356.1:21532760-21860695 GCF_007364275.1 Archocentrus centrarchus
AGCTCTGTATATATAAAAAACAGCATTTCTTGTGCTGATCTCATTCTGGGTCTGAATCTGGACGTCCTCACCCATTTTTGATAGATTCAGTTTCTTGTTTTTCTTGAACTATGACAGGAAATCAGCTCTTCTCATGACTCGTAAGGACGTAAGTAAGTAAATAAATAAGCAAAGTTTATTTAAATAAGGAGAGCTCATTAGGAGGAATTGAGCATGAATTATTGATATACAGAATTCAATTAAGCTATTTGGCAATTAGACTCCGATGGCCTATCACTGCAGAACGAAATCCCAGTGGAATTAGAGCAGGACCTCCGGGGGTGTAGGCGCTGGTGGTGGTGAAGATAAAGATGGAGGCTTGGATGGAGCACTGAGTGATGCGGGTGAGGTGGTTATGGGGAGGGGGTGGGTTGCAAGAATGAGTCTGCAAGGGAGAATGACAGGTAAGCGGTGAGCTTTAAAGTACACAGAGTGGAAGCTGATTGGCTTGAAGAAGGCGGGCAGAAAGATGATTGGACTAGAGAAGAGACGTCAGCTTTGAGTTTGACAGCATGTGAAGAACAGACCAGCAGCCAAACACCTGGAAAAACAAACAGATGAGTGATTGCAAGTGCTAAATGAGATGACTTATGGGTAGAGTGAGCCTCAAGCGTGACTTAATTGACCTTGAGCTTACTGTACTATACCATAAGATTGTAAAGGATCCCGCTGTTAATATTTTTTCTTGAAAGGCACCAACATTCACATTATTAAACAAAGAACATTATATCATTGTACAATATTTTCTGTTATGTTGGAGGAATTTGTTAGTGTCCGCTGTATGTATAATTAAATGAGTTTAACTGCAGGTTGCTGTTGTGAAATCTAAAGCAATTCTTTCTTAATAGTAATATATGAAAAGAAAAAGGGTTTTATAATAAACTAGGGCTAGTTAATGTCATTTGCAACAGTAAAGGATACATTGGTGGTATTTTACTTCTTTATTTTCCTTTTTGTGAAATTTCCACAAAAAGACTCAAACTATCCATTACCTTATTCTACTGTCAAGTGTGGTGTGGATGTACTCCAAAAAATAATTCAAAACATATTAGTAAGTCACAACATTGCACAGTGTGAGAAGATCCAGAACATATCCAGAGATGCACAGTTATTTCTTTATATTTTCATATGATTTGTTGAAAGTAATATTTAAAAAAGTAACTGAAGAAGGCAGAAAAGTAGAAGAGTACTAATGTCAAATATTGGTAAAAAGTCAGAACCAATCTGTAATACTGCAAAGTGTAAAGGTTGTTAATATAAAGCCTGGATGGAGGATGTCTCAAAGGCAAACAGGAAATATGCTTTTGTTTGTTTGTTTGTTTTTAATGAGTTACTTTACTACAATGAAGAATTGTAGTTTCTGAGATATAAGGCTGTTTGTCAGTTTTTGACCAATAAATCATTAGGTTGACCTTGAAGACCTCAGTGGATGCAAGCCAAAATTTAATGGGTCATTAACATGACCCCACTCTACACCCCTACAAAGTTTTATCACAATTCATCCCAAACTTTTTGAGCTATTGTGTTTACGGACAGAATGACACGCACGCACGCACACAAACACTACCAAAAACATAACCTCCTTGGTGGTGGTAAAAATGCAAACTGGGAATTCTGTACTTATGGCTTTCACAAGCCACAGAGCAGACTGCGCTCACAGACTGTGGCATGACTCAGTCAAATGTGTTTTGCATAAAGGACAAGAGAGTGAGGAGGGAAGAAATAAAGTGGCCATTCCTATTAAATCAGCCCTAGTTTAATATGTTTTACATACAAGACAAACAATGTGCATCTTAGGTTTGTCTTCGCTGTCAGCTACATAAAAAAGTGCTAATCCATAGAACAACAAATGTGTCCTTTGTTTATCAATCATATAGAGCCTATTAGCAAAATAATAGAGTTCTCTCTGTATACTGTGCTGCTGGACTAACAACAAAACAGTTTGTCTTATAATCTACTTACTTTACTCCAATCAGGTTGTCAAACACTATTCTTAATCATCATACATAACATGCGCTGCATTAAAGTGGCGTTCTTGTAAACACCATATCTGTAATAGTGTGTGACAAGCCGCCTTTGTTTACACCATAATAACTGGGTGTTTGAATAACTTCTCAGTGACTTTAAGTAACCAGCCAGACTCACTCTGCTTCCATTCAGCTGTGCAGGCTGTTAACCTGAACTGACGTTTGGCTTGGAGTGGACTGTGGAAGGTTATATATCGAACAGTAGGGCTGAATGGACTTCTCAATCATTTCACCTGCAGTCTTGAGTAACGGGAGTGTACTCCTTGCGCACGCATTTCAGTTATAATGTACATCTGCTTGCCTCATTAGGCAAATCTTGACTTCATAAGCATGTGAGACACATGACGTTAACACCCACGCACACTCGCATACATTTATTTGAAGCTTCACACTGTACTATCTGTCATGAAATTCCCCTGAACCTCAGGGTGGGCTGTCTTTGCTGTAGCTTCTGAATGAATCTGTTTAGTATCTTTCAGTTCATATGAAGCGCTACACTAACCATGCTTCAGGGCATCTGGGCTGGGCCAGGGCCTGGTATAGCAGGGGATAGGGTGGATGGGTGCTTTGAGATGGTCCAGACAGGCTAGTCAGCAGGCTTAAGCTCCTCTTTTTCACAACAACAATAAGGGCCCGCTCTGGAGCATGCTCAGACCCTGCAACCTGAGAGGGCACGGGGGTCCTCAAGGATGCCTGGGCTGGGATAAATGAACCCAGATGCTTCCCACAAAAGCAGAGCGACCAAGCCCCGGGAATGAGGGTTATAGAAAAAGAGAGGGGCTTCCTCAGTTTTTTTTTTCTTTTTTTTTCTCTTCTACCCATAGTTGAGGCAGTTGTCGGTCAGATTCCTGTACTTTCTCATGACTACTGATCACAGAGGCCTCCGTGCGAGGAGCATTGTGGGAAATTATCAGAGGGGCGTTTGTCTTTGAAGGAGAATGAGAGCAGCAGCAAATCTTTAAGTCCTTTCCTGTTCCTTTTCCTGTCAAGCTGCCACCTGGACTGAAGGAGGAGGGAATGAAAGAATGACGGTGCCATTTGTCTAAATGACTTAATGGAAGTTCAAGTTGGTGCAGGAAGTTTCAGAATGTAACATGAATGGTGTGATTAAATGTTTTTGAATTATTTATTTGTGAGCTTGCTTTTTTATCTCAGCAGCAGATGCCAAACTCTCGCTCAGCTGTTGGTTCCCATTTGTAAAATAATACCTGTCTCGTTTTCATTTAAAGGGGCTGTTTGTAATAGCTTTTTTGCTTTCGATCAATACCCTTCTAATGTCTGTGTTATAAAATGCAGCTGCAGCTAAAAAGATTGAAAACAGGGGCAAAGGTAAGAAATTTTGCCTACTAGTATGAACATCTTGGAGCCTCCACTGCTGATGCTTGATTTACAGTAGCCCTATGCCCTATGCTGTAACCTATGTTGCAGCTGGAGCTGCAGACCTCAACAGAAGTGACAATAATACATTGTTTAGCACAAGGATGCTACCTATAGCCACATTTTATAATATGGTTCCATTATCCTATACCGTGACAGCCATGTGGAGCTGTTATTGTCTGGTAAAATTATGGGAGTTTGGTGAAACCTGTACTGTTTAAAGACTGTTCACGTAACGAGTGAACTGGACATAGCTAGATCAGAATAATGGAAAGAGGCTTTTTGCTCATGATCCAGTCATGATCCAGTTTTTTGTTTTTGTTATTGAGCCTCTCATAAGGAAACCTGAACACTGTTTCTGGAGAATTGTTAGATCCTTATTGTCTGGTGATACTTATATCACACGTGCTTCAACAATAGCGCTGCATCATGCATAAAATATAAGTCCCTCAAATACACTGTAACAGTGAGGGAATAATAATGTGATTGCATCTGTGTGCACATACTGTATCTGTCAAGTAACTTGCAATGGTGCAACCCTAACCTCAACCAGAGTGGGTGGTGCAATAAAAAAAATAAAAAATCAACTGCATGAAAACAGTGGACTGCAGATATGTTCTTTAATGCAGTAGCAGTTCAAAGCTTATTTTCCACTGCAGACTGCAGCGATGCGGCTCTCACCAGGGACCTCGGGAGTAACCTATGTCACAACTAATCTGCCAGGCTCTCCTGATGCCATCCAGATGCCCCATCCTGAAACATACACCGGCTTCTTTGTTTGCTTCACTTGAGGTTTAGGCGCTTTACTTTCCACTAAGTTGGACGCGCACTAACACATATGCAGATGCACGCAGTCTCACACCAGTTCACGAGCACAGCCATACACTTTACATAGATATTTGGATACACACTCAAGTGTATACACTCCACCACACGTCCGCACACCTACATTCACAAACCACCCCCTGTCTGCCATAGATGAAGCAGTGAGGAATAAACGACGAATTTCCGATTTCATTTCACTAAGTCCTGCCTGTTTTAGCTCACTCCTAACTTGCCTTGCCATGTCGGAAGACCAAGAGTTAAATTAGAGGGGACTAAATTTCCTGAAATGAAATGACTGTCAAGTCAACTTTGCCCCTTCATCTAAGAAGAGTGAAAGAAAAATAACCTAGTACTTCCATTCTGTTTTTGCATAGTGAATAGATTTTGAAAAATGAAAGGCAGCCTTGGTAGAAGTCATCCCTCTCAAATGAATTATGAAAGAAAGTTGAGTTGTCTGTCTTTGATCTCGAAGTAGTGAACCAGGAGCATGTAACACCTGTATATGTCATCATGACCATTAGGTAGTGCTGACATCTATCTGATTAGGATGACAAAGCATTAAGCACCTCTTTGTGTGTGTGTGTGTGTGTGTGTGTGTGTGTGCGCGCTCACGTGTGTGCTTGCGTGTGTTCATGCGCTGCCAAATGTAATTCACATCTGCAGTCCAAAGTGTCCATGCACTTGCATTAATGTGATTTCTGCACATGTAGAGTTTCACTTTTCATGTGTACATTATTTTGAGTGTCTGCAGAATTGAGTGTGCATCTTTGTTCTTCTTTAACATCTGTGAGTGAGTGAGAGGATGAGAGCGTGCATGCCTGCATGGTGTGCTGGCTGCCTTGTCCTGCCTTGAGGGGAGATAAATGGCTGAGTGTTGTTGTTGTCCAGAGAGCAGACACTCAGACAACCGCTCACACATGATTAATTGTTTCCTTGTTGGGACTGGGACCAGTCGACTGAGGCTGCTCCAAGGCCTCCCACCCAGTATTTCCAGACGTGTGTGTGTGTGTGTGTGTGTGTGTGTGTGTGTGTGTGTGTGTGTGTGTGTGTGTGTGTGTGTGTGTGTGTGTGTGTGTGTGAGAAAGAGAGAGAGGGGAAAAGAGGGTGACGAAATGCAAAGACACTAAAGAACAAGAGAGAATGTTATGTCCTATTTTATGAGTTTGTCTGTCACTGCGCTCTCTTTTGAAACATATGCTATTGTTTTGGACTCGGCCTCACAGTGAAGTGGTGAGGTTTTTGGTTGAATGTGGTGAACAAGATTGATGTGATTTGAAGGCTTGAATTTGTCCTGCAACCTTTTTATGTTCCTGTCATCTGGATTGTGCAATGTTAAGAGTCTTTAATGGACTTTTTCCTGCAATTGTTTCCCACTCTTGCGTGGTTACAATGCAGATGCGGTGACATGTAATTTACCATGCTCTAATGACTCGATCCAACTCAAGGAAGCTCTGCGAATCATGGCTGCACATTGATTTCTCATAGGTCAACACTACTCAGGTTGATCTACAGTGATGCTGGGTTTCATGGGAGTGCATGAGTGAGCCTGATGATTGATTAATTACAATTATCAGAGGCCTGATAATTCACCACAGATGATTATAACATCAAGTGTGCTTTATTGCTCTGGTGGAAAAAGCCTCTCTGGTGCCTAAATTGTTCCCCCTGTTAATTTCCTCTTCCTTCACTGTCCAGTGCTTTTAAGTGCAGCAGGACAGGTGGATGGCTGAGCCAGTGTGTTCAAATATTGAAGGCTTGGGAGGGGACAGAGCAAAAATCTGGGAGTAAAAATAGAAAACAAACTCCCTAATTGCCAGGTATCATGGGCATGCGGGAAGGAAACTCAGTAGGGGGTGTTGTTGCCACAGACGTCACAGTTAAAAACACGCTGCCATCCGCAGAGCAATTCAGCTCAGTTGCACATTATGGTTTAATGATGGCATAGGGATGACTCACATGCAACACTGATTCACTTTACATTAGACCCTTAATCACAGCAGCTATTATCCCCCCTTTGTGTTGATAGAAGTACTGAACACCGCAAGACTTGCGTTCAAAGATGCGAAACATTTACTCAGTGAGAGTTACTAGTTGAGTTATGTGTGTTATTTCAGGTGTGGGAGGGTTGCAGGCTACTGTCAGCCTGGCTTATTCAGGGCCAGGCTACAAAGCTGTCGAGGCAACCACATCTTTCCTCATCTCTCATTGCATTCTGCAAGGCAGTCCCTAGTCCAGGTGAAAAGTGATAAAAGTTCAAGGTGTTTTTCTGTACATAATTTAAAAAATATGATTGTCACAAATCTTTACCAGTTTTATTTATTATTATTATTAATACTCTATTTTGAAGAAGTCTAAAAGATCTTGTAATATTTTACCACTAGGTTTTGCTGCAATAGGCACAAATGCATTTTGCCTAATAACTACTGATGAGTTCACCTTAAATGAGTTATTATTGCCTATTAATACCGTGGGAAGTCAACCCCACTGATACGATGTTGTCGAAAGGTTTTGATTGAGTTGACACTTTAGACTACAAATAGAAGGTGGACCTATAGTTTCATGGTTTAACCATGAAGTCAATGTGGAATTGCCTAAAATCTGCATTCTTTCTAAAGGCCAACAGCGGGCAACTCCTCTGGTTGACAAAAGTCTGGGCGTATAGAAAAACTATGGGGAAATGACTCTTGGTTTCTTTGCTCTATGATCTCAATAATCACTTATTCCTTAATCGCTGGTTTCAGATTTTATTTAATACAATATTAGGCACATATTATAAATTATGGTCCCCATTAGAGTAAAAAGAAGAGTAAAGCAGGGTGTGTTTCAGGGTGGGCCTACTTTATGGTTGATAAGTTGCTGCTGTGTGAGTTCACAGCCTTGGTTTCTTGGTCAGATCGACCCTTTGCAGTTTCAAAAAACCAAGATGGCATCAGCCCCAGTGCTCAACTTGAGGCTTCACAACTGGACTTCATGAAGTCCCCGAGTTCCTCTTTTATATACCCTTAGAAACTCCTCAATTCTGGAGGTAGCCTCCAATTTTGGAGGCTAGACTTTGGTCCGAGACTGTGGAGATACAGGATTGCCACCGTTTGCAGAATCTCATCTCGATATCGATCTGCATTGAGATTGCCGCCAATGATGACGAGCCTGGTTGTCAGCACCTGGGGTACCAGAAGCTCAAAACAAGAGTCAACAGCAGAATAAGCTGTTTGGCACTGACAGGGAAGATTTGGCAAGTTTGTCATGGGCAACATACTCAACTTTGCTGCTCAACCCACAAATGCATTTCCCTTACAAATGTGGCAGCATTTAAGGGGAAATAAACAGGCTTCTCAACAGTATACGATTTATTGCCAAAAAGCATTGTTACAACAAAGAAATAATCAACCAAACACAAATTTTCTTACATTCTCTGTTAAGTTTACATGCAATATATGATTGACATCAAAGTCTGTGTGAGGGCTTAGCCACCCTTTCAAGGCAACAAAATGTAATTTGTACATGCGTAAAGCAGAAAATACATATTTTTCCTGTACCTGCTTACAGCTACATTTTACATAATCAGATCAAGTTGCCTTAGCGACTGTACCCTTGGCCCCTTCATCGCTGCTTGAGGCTATATATTTATTGAACTGAGTTGGATGAATAAATAAAGTACTGTTTTTGCCACAGATGCCTATCACATAACCGATCCATTCAACTTACAAATTAAATTTCAAAAAATGGTAACATTAAGGAAAAAAATCTTTAGAAACTTCAGTGCAACTAGTCAAACTATGATTGTAAGGGGAGTGAAGGCTATATATCAGTTTATCACCTTTGTTATCACCTTTGTAAAATTATCCATGCATGTGTCAAAGGCCTGTGAGATGGATCATGTCATGAATTGCAGGACCGACCCAGGACACTCCTAATCTGTTCTGACATCAGACCAAAGTCTGGTGTTTTCATAAGAATAATGTTAAACTGAAACATACCCATCTATTGCTTTTGGTGTGCCAACATGTCAGATCAGGTTAAAATCTGGATGGATTTAAGTGACAGTGAGGCCATAGCGTGATCCCACACCGTCTGAACTCTCCAGTGTCATGTTCTCATGCTCGGATGAGTTTATGCACATTTTGAGCTGAGCTGTGATGGTACTCATAAAAATTCATGGGGTCGAAGCAAAACATGAAATGCAGCCAGATACTACGTCTTGTATTTCTATGTGTAGCTAGGAGGAAAATATTTCCATGTTAGGGTTTAACTTGCCAGTTTGACCCAAATTATGAAATTTTGGGTCAAACTAACAAGTTAAACGCCTCTTCATTTTTGTAATTATCAGAGATCTGTTAGCTGAGATTAATTTTTTTGATTAATTTGGCTTTTGGCGTTTGGATTAAGATATAGGAAACCTGCTCTGACAGAGCAGACAAGACATTATGCGACACACATCCGCAATAAGGAAGTTTTCTAGTTAAATGAGAAGATTTCTCATATGTATCCATTAAATATAAACCTACAGCCAGCAGCCATTTTTTTTAGTTTCTTAGTTTAAGGCTTTTGGTTGCCAGACAACTGCACAGAGCCAAGAAAAAGTCCAAGACGCATTTCACTCTTAAAAGAGCAAATTGTTGGCTTTACACTGTGTTTTTTTTTTTTTATGCAAGTTGTTAAAATGTAATGTGTTTATTAGCGCATTTTGCAGGTGTTGGTGCCTGGATTTTGTGATCAAACCATTGTATCTATTGCTGCTGTTTCCATGTTTTTGCACCAAGATAAGCTAACCGTCTGCTGGCTGCTGCTTGGTATTTGCTTGGTATGAGAGTTGTATAAATATTCTAATCTAATTCTCTGCCAGTAAGCAAATAAGCATATTTCCATAAATATTTAACTTTTTACACAATAATCATTTTTATTTTGGTCCTTGGTGTAAAGAGAGCACAGAAGCAAAAGTCGAGGTGACTGGGTGACTGTTTTCCTGCCCTCTTCTTATCCAGTTATCTGTGCTAGTGATGTGATCCAAGACAGATATTCTGAGTTTCTTCAGGTCTCATAGAAAGTTGTAAAACCATTCAGGACAACTGGGGATCATTTTGATGAGGATGAATGGTGCTGAAAAAGCAGCCCGTGGTCAATCCACACTGCTTAATTGAGGCAATTAGGGTAGAAGAGGCTTTAAAGCCCAAGTCCTCCTTGACACTGATGACTGTCCTTTAAGGGACCCTCAGTAGAGTCCACAGGTCTTTTGATAGGGCACTCGCCAGCGCCTTTGGGGTTGTTTCACCCCCCACAAAAAAAACAGGCAGCCCTTTG
Organism: Archocentrus centrarchus; assembly: GCF_007364275.1. Classification (NCBI taxonomy): domain Eukaryota; kingdom Metazoa; phylum Chordata; class Actinopteri; order Cichliformes; family Cichlidae; genus Archocentrus; species Archocentrus centrarchus. The sequence continues at coordinate 21,542,327 of NC_044356.1, forward strand.
TCACTGAGAGGAGGGGGGTCTGGAGGGTTGCTCCTCATTATTATTTTCTAAAGTAATTATACCTTATTATCTGTGTTTACTTTAGCGGGGGTGCGAGCGTGCAGGTGTGGGCCATTCTGCAATGGGCTGGCATTCTCAGTGGTGAACGCACCCCTGAGTGTCTTTTTTTTTTTTTTTTTTAACACACACCCCGCCATCTTTACTTGGAGGTTTTTTGGGGTTTTAGTAGTAGCTTTGTAGCCCCACTGCTAATTTCAGCCCAACAAAAGAAACATGCAATTAGGGCTATTATAGTAGCAGCTGCATGCTTCCTAGCTGTGCAGCGACAGCTTCGTCTTCACCCTGGCTGGTTAGTGAAGGGAGTGAAGAGAGAAGTGCAGGGCCTGTAGCAGTGGGAGAGAGAGAGCTGGAATGGTCACAGTAGCCTCCGGTCTCTGCAGAAAAGCGAGGAAAATATATCCTGGGAGGCTGGTGTGTTTCTTCAGTGTAGACACAGCAGGGACTCTCGCCCACAGGCTTGTGGGCCTTGAGAACAATGGATCTGCCATCTCCCAACATGAAGTGTTATGAAATAGTCCTCGCCACAGTTCCATTGGCTGCTCTCTTGCATGTGGTCTCAGAACTGCGTGGGCTGAGGGAAAACAATTTGCAGATAAGAAAAAAAAAATTACTTTATGAAGAATCTAGGCGTTCAGAAAGACAAAAAATTCTGTTCGCAGAATTACTTGCACTCGGTTGTTTATTTGAATCTCTTTAAAGTATTGCAGTATTTGAGTTTTTGTTAGAAGGATTTCTATATGAAGAAATAAATGCCGAACTGGTCTTTTACTAGTTGAGAAGATTTAAAATGCACTCTTTCAAAGCTGTTGAAATGTTCACTCAGCAGATTGCTGTTGCATTTCTCCCCAGATCAGTCAATATCAGCCACAGTGAGCCATATGTGTCAAGGTGAATCATGTGATTCACAAAGGAAACACAACAACAACAACAACAAAACAATGCATGCACAAATTAAAGTCATGATTAAAAAGGATCAAAGAAGACCTAGTACAGAGACACCGAAAAGCTTGGTGATCTGTGTGAGGTTGAATATCGAGGGGCCTGTGGAGGACCTCTCACAGTGCCAAACACAAGGGACCAATCTTACGCTCTCAGCACAAACAAAATGGTCACAAGTCCTCCTCTGTTGCTCTCACTTACCGATTCTCTCACTTCACTGACTTCCCAGCCCCTTAGAATAATCATCCGGCCCAGGGCCCTTATGGGCATAAACAGATTGGGGCATCTTGCATGTATGAGTCCAAGCTCTGAGTTCACTTATGGAACATGATGCCTTGGTTTAGTTCCTGCAGAGGGAGCCAGAAAAATAATAATTTTCATAATAGTTCATAATAACCATCAGTAATAATCTTGCACTGTTAATAAACAATTAAATAATAATTACTCATGTTTACTGACTGGCTTACAGTTATTTGGTAAACAGATCTATCAACAATATCTGGAAGGCTATTTAACTGATGTTTGTAAGAGAGTACTTCTTTCTAAGAGTGTATAAAGAGGCAGCATCGGGATAAATAAAGAAGACCTTTGTGTATCTTTGAGATGCCAGGAGCTTTGTTAAAACAGCAGTATATGGTGCCAGGAATGATAATGAATCCTTTCATTGAATCAATGAATTAATGAAACCTTCCCTACAAAATGGCAATATGATAAGAAAATGACTAGCAAATTTATAATATTGTATAAAGTTATATGTGCCGATGTTATCAGATTTTTTTCTGACACAGTATATAATTTAGTTTTTTTTTTTTTTTAAGAGTAGATATCCTAATGACATAATTAGACATCAATTATAAGAGTTTATTAGTGATGGTTGAATTGATCAGTGTAATAATCAGCACTATTCCAGTGTTAATATTAAAAGTCTCCAAGTATTTGACATAAAATGTAATAAGCTCATTTCAAATCAAGTGGTACTAAAGTATATATCCTATTGAAGGTGGTGGAAGGTGGGGTTGGGGTTTTCGCCACAGGGAAAATTAGTCTTTTATTCAAAGAATAATAGATGCAGTTTTCTTCTGTGAAAAAGTAAGTACACTTTTGGCATCAGCAGAGAGTTTCTTGTATGTGTTTTGCATGACAGTCCCCCAGTCCATGACTGAGAGTCACAGTGAAAAAATATATATAATGTATATATCATTGACTTCACTGCCCTGTCCCTGAGGCAGCAAATAATCCCCTAACCATAATATATTCTACCGCCATGCTTTGTTATGAGGTTCTTCCCTCCAAAAAAGCTGTCTTTATTCTTTGGCCAAAATCCATGTTTGCAAGAATTACCTGCAGACCATGTGATGGATTTTGGGGGTTCTTGAAGACGTCGTTTCTGATCCAACAGTTCCTCCTTAATAAGCCATATTTGCTAAGACTGATCAGTACTGGATAAAGTGGTAGTGGTTAAAGCACCTGTGGATAATTTTACTTACACTGGAATCATTTCTTTCAAATATTTTTCTTTCTGGAGGGCTCAGAAAGCCCTTCAGATCTTGGCCTGATGGCACCACAAATTTTCTATTGTAAAGAAAATATCTCTGGTTTTTAAAAAAAAACAAAAAACAAAAAAACTGCCGTGAGAAGTGTGACCTTTAGGTCCTAATCTGGAAACCATAATTCTAGTTTTATGAGTCTGAAAGTGTGATAAATTAAGTGGTTCACTTTTTTTTTTTTTTGCATTTGACATTTATTTAACTTGTTTGATCATGTTTTTCTAATAGGCACTGATTCAAATCACATGAAATAATTACTTCAAAAAGCCAACAATTTCCATGGGATGCACCTTTTTTTTTTCCACAGATGTAAAAAATATTTTTCTGATGGTTTGTCCTGTTTTTGTCATTCATCCAATTTCAGAGATATTTTTAATGTGTACTGAAAATTAATGAGCTTTTCACTGTACTTACATATACTTGATTACACAAGATTAAGAATTTTTGCGATATATAAACATTAGATGAAGCTCCTGTTATAAAACACTTAACTCTTTGAGGTTTTGTGTATTTTTTTTTAAACCACAATCTCCCAAAAATAAAACTAGTCACTACACTGATCCAGTAACTATAAATTATATAATAATGAATAAGGCTACACAAAATGTAAATATACCACAGTACAGAAAAATGTATATAACTACAGTACTTGTGTAAATGTTTTCAAGTTACTTTCCACTTGTGGAGGAGGAGGAGGATGGATATTGTTTTCAGGATGAAAGCGGCTCTTGCAGCCTTGGTCTTACTGGCATCCATTTCACCTCATTAGGACCCTGGGACCGAGAGTCGACAAAACACTGAGAGAAATCATTTTGCCGGGGGAGTGTGGCGGGGATAAATTGGCCTCTGGTTCAGTACAAGAGTCCCCGCTGTGCCAAGCGGAAGAGAAGGGCCTGGCTGGCAGTAGGGGCAGGCCCAGGCAAGGCAAGCTGGGAGGCCCCATGCTGAGACCCCCTCCCTGTCTCTGACAAACACGGCAGTGGATAATCTCTCCTTCAGGGACTCGGCCCAGCGCTGTGGGGCTAAGAGGGAAGGGGGCTGTTATACAGCACAGTGCAAAGGAACTGCCTCTGTATGTGTGTAGCATGCACCACAAGCACACTTACACTTGTTTGCATGGTGTGTACTTCCAGTGTGCACAGCTTATGTACATCTCCATTTTCTCTCGTGTCCACTTTTTTCGCTCTTCCTCTATCATGCAGACATCACTTTGACAGTTTCAATAAACAGAGCCTTTCATAAAAAAAATAAATAAATTTTAAAAAAGTACGGTTGGTGCAAAATGATCGCGAATAACCATTGAGTACTTGAACCTGAGTAATATCATGCAAAATTGATGCAGTCCAAAATAAATGCACAAGGTGTCAGAGGGCAATAACAAACTGCCCATTACAGGCAGATTGTGTTGACTTGGCAGGTGTGCTTCTGAGGAGATCAACAGTTCTTACAAAGACTGTAATTTGTAGTTATTTTAGCCAAACCCTGAGTCATCTTCCATACTAACTAGAAAAATGGATTTTAGTACAGGTACCAAAGAATAAGAGCAGTCCAAGGACAAGTTGAAACCGAGAACACGGGATAAATATTTGCTCAAGCATTGTTTTTGGCCACTGGTTATTCTTCCTCGATTAAAGGCTGTGCAGTTATTACAGTCTATTCAGTTTCAGCGACATTTTAAAATGAAAGCCAACCGATTTCTACAGGCTAGGCAGCTAGGACCAGTCTGTAGATCAGATGACACACTGATGTAAAATGAACACAAATAGTGCACAAATAACAGTAAATTTATTATATTTAGCTATCACCTAAACATTTGTGGTATAAGTTTAAAAAACACTCAAAGGAACGCTTTTCTTCCAAACACTTTACTTCCATCAACATCAATTATAAAACAAAAAACAAAAACAAATTAACATCTTCCGAGCTCTTCTCGCACTGTGTGGTCAGCCAGTAATTTTCAAATATAAATGTCCATATCCAATGTCTCCAAAGACTGAAAGGCCTTGTCAGCCACTATGATGTCTCCATCTTGTAACCATGTTTTTCAAGCTCCGCTCTGCAGGGAGGAAAAGAAAAATAGAAAGATCAAGTCAGCAGAGATGATTACAGGTGGGTGGTTGAGGCATAAGTACCCTCTGCTATTGATTGTAAGAACCATTAGGAGATGAGATGAAAAAAATTATATATAAATACTGCATAATGCATGCAGCTATGGATTTGATGATTACATATATAGATATATAGCAGCTGTGCCCTTTAACAATAATGATATCTTTAAGAAACAGCTTAATAGTATGGCTATCGTAATTGGCCTAAATAAAACAATAGCATATTACTGTCTAAAGGGTACTCAAATAAAAACAAAGCAGTCATTTATCTATCAGCAGTTACTGATTGCTCATAGATTTTACAACTCTGTACTGCACAACACCATTATAATTCTTCTAAACTGAACATAGTTATGGTACTTTTAGACATTGGAAATTTTGGTGTTTACAGAGTCCTCTATACATGTGAAATATATAGGGCCCTGCTGTCGTTAAACGTAATTTATATTGCTAAAATAAGAAGTATAAGGGCTAAAAAACTGGTTTAAAAAAAAACAAAAAAAAACAACAACAACAGGCAAGTGCAGTGTTGGTTTTTGTATTTATATCAGAGATTAAACTGCATGTATGGTTCCTAAAAGACATTTTGGTAGTGTGCAAAGAAAATGTCCTAAAATTCAAGCTGTATATTAGAGAGAAAAAAATTCTACATGCTTTTTTATGTTACTGACAGTTTATAAATAAAACTTGTTTGATAGGACTTTTAGTAGTGCCTCTGAATAGTTCATCAGGCTGTTCATTACTCATTAAATGATGTTGATGATGAGTATTTCTGTATCATATATTGAGGATTCGCAGTCACTATATTTCTATTTAATGTTTTATTTCTCAGTCATACACGTAGCTATGTTGACTATATATATATATATATATATATATATATATATATATATATATATATATATATATATATATATATATATATATGATACTATGCTGGGATACTGGATGAGGATTTGGGTCAAAATACTGTGCCGCTTATGCATCAGAAATGGTTCAATAATCTACATTTTTCTTAAATAGTTTCGAGAAACATTTGCAGACAGTGAAGTCAGGATTAACACTGGAAATATTGTTTTTGATTGGGTCATTGCTTGGTTCTTTGTAAACAGCCAGCTGTTCCTGTTCTGAAATAAGCCAGATAAATATCAGGGACAGTTTGAAATGAACTAGGTGTCCCCCAGTGTGCTCTTAATTCACTCAGTCATTTGAAACACACACAAAAAAAACCAATTTATATGCCCCACAAGAACAATCACAAAAATGTTCTCCTGCTTTCACTGCAATGGAAGAGTGAGAGGAGAAAAAGCTGGGAGAGGCTCCAGGAGCCCCACAACCTGAAGTGGACCGAATAAGTAGATGAATGTGGATGGAGGAATAGTATGGCATAGAATCTAGAAAGTTAGTACACAGCAAGGAGAACTTCATAAACTGGCACATTTAATGTTACAATCCCGTCTTCAGCCAGCGACGTCGTCTGAGCTCACTTGGCCACAGATCGCACATTTGGACACCAATTTAAGGTATATCGACACATAATTTTATGCTTCAACTTATAAACAGCCTTAGGCTCATTATATTTTCTTGTTCAGAAAGTAGTTTATTAATACCCAGAATGCTCCATTGTCAGATTTCATTGCCTGTCTGCCAAGAGATTGGCTGTAATATCATTATTTTTGGGGCTATTGATGTGGTTTAGGTATCAAAATGTATAATTTTCCATGCTCTATCTGTACTGGATTCAGATATAATTGGAAAGAATGAAAAGGGGACAAACCTTCTCAATTATTTTTGAACCAATTTTGACAATCTTGGTGTCATTTTGCCTTTAGGACTATCTGATAATGCAAGCTTTATTTGATTTTAATTATGTTGATTTTTTTTTTTTTGCCACTTCCCTATGCCATTTAAGTCAAAGAAATGTGGAAAAACTATAAAGTATGATAATGCAAACAGATTTCGTTTTGTTGCTGACCTGCTCTAGCTGCACAGACAGCCTGTATTTAAGCCTGTACTTTTATTCAGTGAACTCTGCTGAATGATCAGATCACCTCAGCTGATTTGAGAAATCATCCTCTACGTTGTCATCGTCCCAGTTGTCTTCCCAAACGTGAGCGTCTTCGTCTTCATCAAGCCCCGTCCAGTCTGGGAATCGTAGCATCAGAACATTATTACAGCTATAAGCTCACAATAAAACTATCAGACAAAAGCTCGGTTTAAAAACAAAAAAAGAGCGACTATAAGCACTTTAGCTTGTTGGTTCAGCTAGACTGGCTGGTGTACGCCAATTAGCTTAAGTCTACATCGTATAAAAACAACTAAGGGCATACAAGTAATTACTTTTACTAATGAATTAAGCTACAAAAAACTCGGCGACGTTTGGGTAACTGGGAACGTGTTGTTTTTCCAGCAAGTTCGCTAGCTAATGCTAATAGGGCTAGGCTAGGCTAGCTGAGTCACTGCAGAAGGACACAGCACCGAAAAACCATAACACACTCCAAAGGATAATGAACGGGTAAACACGGACTGCATCACTTCAGATAATGTGTGAAATACTCACCCTCGGCTGGGAATTCTTCAAACTCGTCATCCTCCTCCAGCAAGCCAAGGTCTACGGTCTGTTTTTTGTCTGACATGTTAGCTCCGTCCGTGTGCTGCTGTTTGTTAATGAAGCCTCATCGCGCAGGAATTGTGGGAAGTTGAGGTTGTTCGAGCGGGTTGCGGCTGCGCAGACTGTGCAGGACAGCGAGGTAAGGAAGTAGTCGTGGGTACTCATTCGCTGCTAAATGTGCTTTACATTGAGATACACACACACACACACATAGGCAAGAAAGAACCAAGTCTCTGCCCTCAGATAGACAGGAAAGACCAGAGAGATACAGAAACAGGCACATAAGAGAAGTTCAACCTGGTTGAGATAAATACAGCTTCCATATGGTGAGAGGCAGGATACACCTGGGACAGGTCGGCAGTCAGTTGCAGGGCTAAGGCAGAGAGACAGACAAGCATTCACATTCACATTCACACCTATGGGCAATTTAGAATGACCAATTAGTATAATGCTGATCGTTTTGAATACATTTCACATGCATATATTAGTATATTAGCTCTAAAGCCTAATTTTTACCATTATCATTATTATTATTAATGACCTATTATTTTTCAGAATCAGAATCAAAAGCCTTTATTGTCATCAAACACAAGTGCTTGACGAAACTGTGACAGCTGCCGCTGGTCAGTGTTACAGTATTAACAGTAATATACATATGCATATATATATATACACACACACACACACACACACACACACACATACATACATTCAGTGTGTAAGAACAAGATAGATAGAAATAGAACAGAAAAGCAATAAAAATACAATAGAAAAACATTCACGCAGCAAGTATATTTACATACATATTTACATATTCTCAGGGAGGGGACCTGTTAAATCAATATCTATTAAAAAATAATGTAATTGTATTGAACATGGGTTATATTGCACAAGGGTCTGAGGTATTGCAGAAGGAGAATATTGCACTAATTACTGAGGGTAAAGGCATTTGTACAGTTCAGTTTTTGTTGCCCTGTGATTGTTTTATGAAGGAGCTGGTGAGTTAATGTGATGTGTTTAGGAGTCTGATAGCCCATGGATAAAAACTGTTTTTCAGTCTGTTGGTTCTGCATTTCTGGGACCTGAACCGTTGGCCTGATGGCAGACGGTTGAACAGTACATGGCCAGTGTGAGTGGTGTCTGTGGAAATTTTCCTGGCTCGGCAAAGCCCGCGGGAGTTAGCGATGTCTACCAGGGTGGGCAGAGGGCAACCAGTTACCTTTTCTGCTGTCCTGGTTACTTTTCATAAACGTGTGAGAGTGTACATTTTACTTAAAGATGTGAGGAACATAAAAAAGTCTCAGTTCATGTGAACTTTAAAAGTGATTCAGGTTACTTCTGGATTCTCCTGGTTTGTTGAAGGTTAGTGTTTTATTATGACTGTTGCTTCTTCTTTTTTTTTTTTTTTTTACATTTTGAAATTACTGTATATATTCCTACACATTTAATATATATTAAAAACTCTTTTGTAAGTATAATACAGAAGGCAAAATGAATGAGTAACTTTGAAATGACATCACATAGTTTGGCAAACAGAGCATTTCTGAACAGCACCGTCTGCAGCAATGTAGCAGAGCAGCATCATCATCAAAGGCTAATAATTACCCCGCATTTTTTTCCTTTTCAATATAACTCTTAGCATTTTTTATATGTATTTTTCTCCCTAAATATCAGTGATGCCATCAGTCCCAAAAATGTAGTATTAAATATTTGAAAACCCTTTTTTCTCTTTGCCTTCCTGAATTTGTCCCTGCATACTTCTCTCTCCCAGAAACAGATTTTGCTTCCACACCACCACAAAAGCCCTCTTTCCTCAAAACATATGCACTCAAGTCACTCAAATTTTGTCAAAGATTTTTCATTTGGGAACAAATGCGCATTGTAACCCATGCGGCCTGCTCAAAATAATGATGCAACAGCCACAGCTTAGGATGTATTTTAGATAAATGAGAGCGCACATTTACCACAAAACCACTTGTACCACAACGAAAATTGCTCTCCAGCTGTCATATGTTGACAGATGGAGCAAACCTCAACTTAAGCTCTGCGCACTTATTCTATTTTCAAATTATTTTGTAATCATCCTAAGCCTTTACACATGACAATGCCACAACACTCAGAGGAAAGAGGAATAAGACACTGGGAAGTGTCTTATTAGCAGCTAATGCTGCTGTTTAAATAGCCTCCTACCAGTTAGGCATAAAAATGCATTTATGAAAAATCAAGTTTTAGGTCTGTAAAAGAAAACATCAAGCCTGAACGCACAAGGAGAACAAGTTCAGTAGCATTTATGAAGACCATAACTAATTTCACTCAAAATGAATGGAAGGACTTTCTTATTTATGCTTGTAGGGCTACATCTGGTTATTTTCACAACAAGTCAAGTGGTGATAGTTAAAAATATCTATCCATCCATCCATTCATCCATCCATAATCACGAGGGGAGCTGTCTAAGCAGAGACACCCCAGACCTCCCTCTTCCCAGCAACATCCTCCAGCTCTTCCAAGGGGACATCAAGACTTTCCCAAGCCAACAAAGAGATGTAATCTCTCCATGCCCCAGGGCCTCTTTCCAGCTGGACGTGCTCAAAACACCTCACCTAGGAGGTATCCAGGAGACATCCTAGTCAGAGCTCAAAACCAAATCTATGAACTGCCAGCATGTTGTGTTGGAGGGCTTCGTGTGCCCTAGTGAGCCCAGGAGCTATATTATCAGGGGTGACTTGGCCCTAGTAGGGTCTCTTAAAGTAAGTTGGTCCTGAGTGAGGGGCCAGACTGCATGTAATTCAGAAGACCTGGATAAAAAAAAATCTATGGAACATGTTACCTCGCCCGGATTGGGGTTACTGGGGCTCTACCCTGGAGCCACGCCTGGGTGTGCCTGGTGGTCGGGCCTTAGCTCACGGGATTGGGTCATGCTCAGGCCAAAGGACCCACACAGACCAGCACTCCTGTGGACCCACCACCCAGAGGAGGGCCAATAAGGGTCTGACACAATATGGATTGAGTAGTGGTCAAAGTCTTAGGCCTTGGCAGACTGATCCCCGGTTGCTAAAACTGGTTCTTATTCACCTATGCTGGAAAAAAATATACCTGCTGCAAATTCCTGAAGTTAAAGCCCAAATTACTGTCATCTAACACATACTTGACATTTTTGCTTTAAAATAATAAATTCATAAATTATGAAAATAGCTGCAAGGAACCTGTTCTGTGGTAGAAGCTGAGTAATATTTCTACTTGTAGAATAGATTTTTGTCCCTATGCCCATTTTTAACGACTAGATTGATAGATCAAATTTACTTCGGCAAATGGAGACACAGGTTCATTCACATTTCAGTTATGGAGCACTCTGAGCTGCTCTCCCTGAGGAGCTGATTCTGGCTCCCGTGTCACTCAATCTCAGGTGCAGGTGAAGTCCTGGGAAGTGGCCACAACGTCCGCCCGGCATACCTGAGACTGCAGTTACACCGAGCCTGGCGCCTGAAGTCTCTGTGTTCAGGAAAAATGGGAGGAGGTGGGAGTGTGTAGGGGTCATAGACGGACGATACAGCATGGCTGCCACATACAGAATCAACAAGGACTTGTGTCTGAGTAGCAGCATCACATTTCTCCCTTTTCACAAAGCCCTCTGGGAAAGGACAGGTCGGCGGCCGCTATAAGTACACTGAAAGAGACAGAGCAGACAGTGGAAGACTCCAGCTGAAGCCTGCCCCTCTAGTCTGACAGTCTGCTCCCTCCCTTCACCAGTGCTGCCTGAGTCTTTATTACAGGCTTGGCTTATGATATGTCCTTTAGGCACTGCACAGTAAAAGGTGTTTGGATGGAAATAGGTGGGGATTTACAAGAGAAGAGAGATATATGTGTGGTTACCAAATAATCCAGATCACCTCTTGAAGATAACACTTGAGACCTTTTTCCCAACATGTCAGAGAAAGTGACAGAACAGAAGACCACAGCTGGCTGACTGCTACGGTGACAGCCAGCTGGGGGCACTTGCTTTACCTGTGGACACTTTGTCTAGACCATCCCCTCCTTGCAATTATATTTCATATTGTGACTTTTTTTTTTTTTTTGGATATGTGGAGCATTAGTGCAAATATGAGCTTAAAGAAATGCCATAAGACATGCAAGCAGCCGATCATCATGGATTAAGGAGACTTAACTGGCCAATTAATCAGGCAAACCCTCCCCCACCCCCAAAAAAGCAAATAGAAAGAAAAAAACATGTATGCTTTGCAGTGAGGAAATCTCCACAGAAAAAAAAAATGCTTGCAGGATATGTCTGTCAAGATCCTGTATTAAATTTAATCCCAGCCAGTCAGTAAGTCTACTCCATTGTGTGTTGTGTGGAAACTCCATCTCTCTTTTCATATAAATACTTAGATCAAGTAGGGAGAAGTGAAAATTCATTATTTGATGCATAAACATGATAATAAAGCCAGTTAAACCCTCATAGGTGTCAAATGTGGATAAAATGGAAAAACAAAGGGCCTTTTTTTTTAATGTTGGATTTGTTTTACAAAACCATTTTCCGGCAGTCTCATTCACCGAGACATCTGTCATTACGAATTTAAGTTTCATATTTTCCCCCCTGTCTGTCTTGAAAAGCTCTGTCATCTTGGGCTTGAGGTACAGTTTGCCAAGAGGCTAATAGCCCTTTATGACAGTACAATCTGATGCCTGTCCCGGCTAGCCTCCAGGTAATCCTGTCCACCTCGGTGGCTAAGCCCTGCTCAGGCTTAAGTTGCATATTTTGTTTTTATCAGGACACTGCTGATAAATGCTATCAGCGAGGGAGAAATGAAATATGGGGGGTCTAGCTCCATTTTGCCCGAGCCCCTAGAGTTAAGGAACAATGACACCTCTATAGGTGAATCTGGACTGTCTATAGGACTAAACAGCATCAAAACAATGGCCCCAGAGCTGTGATATAGTCATATTCTGTTTTTTTTTTTTAATAACATGGATGTGGTGCAAAGTCCACTCTCTGGCTTTTTTTGCAAACCATTTTAGATTTTAAATTCTTTTGCATAAATGCATGATAATCCCACCACTCAAAACACTTTCAATTACAGCAGCTTTACTTTTGGACCCCCAAAATATCATTTAATAAAATCATAAAATTACATGCTAATTTATTTCCAGTAATGTGCGCTAATAGTGTACTACCTCTGTGTCCATGGTCCAACGCCATGGACCTATACTGTATGTGAAAAGCACTCAGACACTCTTACCATAGGTGATAACCCCCTCTGTGAAAAGCACTCTTATTGGAAGTACCCATTATCTGCAAAGTCTATCCTCATGCTGACACTAAGTCATTAGCTTAAGCTGTCCTCTGTGTAAAATCAGTTAATTTCTTTAGCTTTGGTGCATGGAAGACTGAAAGACTTTTTCATTGATTGCTGCAAATTAATTACAGATAAATGAAGTAGGAATATATAATTAATATTCACGTACAATATATTGATATATTTTTCATGAACTGCTTTGTTAGCAGATAAATAATAGCACAGTTCTTTTAATTTTGGGCCATGCTTGACATGAAAGTCAAATGACACATGCTCTCTCTCCGTCATGCTTATTGAGCCTTGGCTGAAGTGCATCTATTGTGCTGTGACGTGTCCCAAGATCAGCATCACAAAAGGGCTTTGTGAGAGATGACACGTCACATGTCCATGAAGAAATGCTGGCTACCTGGATTTCTAACCTCTTTGCTTAAAAAAAGAAAATAAAAAAATCTAGTTCTCTGCCAATATGCCGACCAAATACATCTTCCCTTATCTTTATACACTAGGCATTCTTTTTTTTTTTTTGCCTGCCTGATATTTTAAGAGGATCATTACATATTGTTTGTTGCACCCATATCTATCATCACTCATGCCTCTCCTTTTTCCCACTTTTCTGCTTTTCCCCAGTCATTTTCTATTTCTCTATCCATCACACACAGAAACAGACACACCTCCCTCTCCCTCTAGTTATAGTCATGCTATGTCTAAGTGTGCGTGTCCTACACAGTAGGGGGGGGGGTTCGGTGAGTGACTGACAAGACCTGCTCTGCTCTTCTCTGACACCTGTCAGAGCCTCGTCTGTCGTCTGTGTGCAGAGATGGAAATGAGCAGGAATGACACAACATGCCAGAGGTGACGGTGACGGCTCACCTCTCTCCATCAGCTTCTAAATCAGTTGCACAGCTCGCAGCGTGTGCTGCCTGGCTAACAATAATTATCTACTCCAAGCTTTCAGAACCTCATTTATAATGCAGTGATGTCACAGCGCTTAGGCTTGCAGTTACAATGCTGCGGACATGGCATGGGATCATGTAAGATGTGTGTCTGTCTGCATGTATTTGGTAATCCTAAACTAACAGATATGGAATTGCTTGAGCCAGATACATTTATACAAGATTCGGATGCTTAAAGCAAAAGTATGGAACTCCTAAGAGAATCAAAAACACATTTATTTGTCTTTGTAAGCAGTAAGATGCAGCGTTGCTCATTTTAATGCGGTCGGGGGTTTTGTCACTGCATTAAAATTCTTATCTTCTTGAGCTGTTTTGCATTTATTGTTTGCAGCTGCGCTTTAAGTTACATAGTTTGTTGAATTTACATTGACAGGTGACACCAACGGCACATCAATCCAGCTACAGCTGAAGTTTAATCTAACTCTTTTTGTTGTTGATTTGCTATAATCTCTCACTGACTGAGTCTCCACAGTTTAGTTGTACTGAATTCCACAAGACTAATCCCCAACATGTGTCCGTCCATAGCCCCGGAAAAGTCTGTGATTGGTCTGATTGATAAATGAAGCCCTTCTTATGCTTTTGGGCGTCCATTCCAGCGGGGCCTCTGCGGGTCTGGACTATGTCCAGGAAACCCGGGACAGCCACTTATTAAGTAGTTAGACCGTCAAGACGAGGGCTGCAGACAGGGATTTCTGGTGGTCACCTGGGCTTGGATTTAGCTTTGGGATCCCTCAACTATCAGTCAGGTCTCATGTTGTGAATGGGGCACAAGCCTCTCTTTTGTACTGAGGTGAAGGGTTGTGTGTTTGTTCAGCCTAAACAGACCTCTTTATTATCACTATATCCTGTTAATTTGCATTATAATAACTCAACATTATCCACAGGGTAGAAACGAAGTGGAGCTAAACTGGAGTCTTGCAACTGATCAGTGACTTTAAATTCAAGTTTGTTTTTTTTTTTAAGTCAATTACTTCATTAATCTTTAAAATTTGTCATTACCTTTACACCACTGCTATTGATTTAGATTACCTGTAAAGGTATTATTATTTTTACTGTTTTTTTTTTTTAAAAAAGGGAAAGCATGCTAGAGTAGCCATTAGAGCCCATCCACCCCCTGCGGGTGAAGTTTTTATTCTTTCATATTTGTTCTTCAATAAATTTTTCAAGACTCCTAGCATGTCTTTTTATCACAGGTTTCAGAGAAGAAAGGGGAAAAACATCTACAAACTTAGAGGAAAGCAGAATACACTTCACATGTATTTTTTCTTTGGTTTGATTCTTAGTCATATATGCCAAAGAACCTGAGCACGATGATACAAAAACACCGCAAGTTCCCACACAGTTTGCCAGTCTGCCCTTTCAAATTGCAGTAACAGTAACACCAAAAAGTCAGTTTAGCACTTAAGTCCAGGCAGGCGTAAAACCAAAAATGCTTTCTCGAGAAAATGGCCATGGGCGAGGCTTAAGCAGCTCGGTGCTGCAGGATCGGAGCAGAGCACCCTGGGTAGAGCCCAGATGAAACACTAGGAGGTGAAAGGGAAAGTGGTGATTTGTCATTAAGACTTTTCAAAGAAAGGCCAATGCCAAGGGTCCAATTTATGCTTGTTATAATTTCACCCAAACGCTCCCTCATGCCCCCAAAACACATTCTTCTTCCAGTTATCCAAAAAAACACCACACAAGTTGCAACTGGAAGTGTTTGATTTAATGCAGAGATGTTTTTATAATGTTGCATAAAAACTATTCTGCTTGTATTTTTAATTAATCAAAGTAACAGCATCTACTTTTAACAGTAACTGTTATGCCCAGTTTAACGTGATGAACTATAGCTATACATCTTTTTAGCAGTTTGTCATGCTATATATTTGGCGGCTCCTTCACACTGAGCGTAATCTAGTTTGGCTTCGAATCTGAGCTGTTTCTGGACTCATTAATACTGAGTGAAGGTGAGGAAAGCCTTTTTCAGTGTGACTGCCAGGTACAGTTTCTCTTGGCTTGTGTATCATTTGTAAAACATGCCCTCATAAAACTAAAATCAAATGCTCCAATTCTTGAATGGGATGTTGGAAAATTATTTACAGGCAAATAAAGTTGCGTGCGATCATGTAAAAAGCCGCCCAGTTTTGGTGTATGGTTCTGTTTAGCAGAAATCATTTTTCCTGCAAAATTTGGACGTGTCGACTGTGATTTGCTGCAGACTCTTGTTAATCCCTTGCACAGGCTTGAAAGTTAATCATCTAGATTTCATAGAGCTTTTGCTTTCAGCAGGCTACAACAGGATTTTTATTTTATTTTAATTTTTTTTATGCTTGGGTGTGTGAATTTCTCATTCATGTGCAAAAGTGTGTGTGACTGTGTTTTGGTGGTGGGAGAATTCAGAGGAGCCTTGCTGCATACCTTCCTGCCCACACACACAGATGTGCATCATCACTGGTTGATTGTTGGTGACCTTGGCTGATTGAACTGGTAAAGGGCAGCCAGTTGTGCAGCTGGGGACGAGTGTCTGACTGCCCAGGGTAGTGGGGCGCTAAGGGGAGATGTGGTAGCGTGACTGTGAGCGACCGCCAAACAGCCACATCATGACCTCGGTAGACACAGTCCCAAGTCTGCGCACTGTGTTGCACTTGTTCCCCTGACATAGACGGGCAGAGACAAAAGAGCAAGGAACTTCCCCAGACCTTCATTTGGGGTGTTTGGACAACTCTAAGGCCCCCTCCGTGCCCCCAGGGGCCTCTCAGCTGGCTTGGAGAGAGAGAGAGCAAAGAAGACATGAGGCAAGACAGTGAAGGCTGAGCAGTTAATAGAGTGTGTGTCTGGAAGTGTGCATGCGTGTGTGTGTGTGTGTGTGTGTGTAGGGGGGGGGGGGGGGGGGTGATGGGGAATCCATGACATCATTGTTAGAGGAGATTTATGAAAGCTATTTGTCACATGTTTAGATGCAGTAAATCTGATTTCCCATTATGCCAGAAAATTTAACAGTATCTTAAAATCTTAAAAAGCTGCAGTGTGTCCTTCTTTGCCATATTAGTAGATGGCATAAATGGGAACACAAACCTCATCTCTGTTTTATTACTAGAGGAAGTTTTTATCAACCGTGTCTATGACTTTTATGGACACATAAAGTCTGCTCTCCTCAATCATTATCGCTCAAGTATACAGGAAACATACATAAAAACAAATATTTGCTTAGTTTATATGTTTATATCCAGTCTTTTATTGAACTATGACGCATGCTTTCTCCGCTGCATGTTTAGTTGTTTATTTGTTGGCTATAATGACCCACCTCAGTGAGCTGCATAAAGCACAAGGGGAAACATTCATAATGGCCAATGCACATTTCCAGCAAAACAGTGAATTAAACAGGCTGCTGCACCCTTGTGAAAAGCAACAAAACCATCAATCAAGAAGAACCAGTCTATAAGTTCAATTATCCTCATACAGAGAGACTGAAAGAAAACAATTGTAAAGCTTTTGGTAAAGAGGCAGTTCTGAGTTGAGACATCAAGACTTCAAGGAAGTTGAAAGGGCGAGTCTAAAAGTAATCAAAAGAGGTTTATAGCAAGGAGTGAGACAGAGTGGAGAAAGGTTTGGATGTAGTTTGAACGCAAGTTGGCCTCGTCAGATGACAAATTGTCCGACATTGGGACAGGACGGTTCAGCCAGCTGGTTGGCCCCATCGGCGAGTTGATTGATGGTGTTGATGTTCTAAATCGGCCGCCAACACGCTGAGTACAGGACTCGTAATAGCGCAGCTTTAGATTGGCCCTGGAGATAGCAGGAAGTGGATGTGGGGATATGCGGGTGGGGTGACTGCAGGGTGAAAAAGGACACGTTCCCATGCATGCATATGGGATATGAGCATTTCAAACTATTCAGTCCTGCAGTCCCACTGAGGTAACATTGAGACAGGAAAACACAGTAAATATGAACAGCGTATGTTTGGGTTGGTGAAAATGTCTCATTCATCTAGCACTATAATCAGCATGTTAGCAGAGCACAAATGGTGTGTTGTATATCATATCACCCTCACCCAAGCATCTGACTTAGTCATGTCTCAAGAGCATATATGCAGGGTCATCCTCTCTTGAAGAAAAAAAAAAGCCTGGGGTGAAGGTGCGATCATTACTGTCGAGCAGAGGTCAGAGCCAGTGCTTACGTCCGCAGTCGTCTGACCAACATGCTTACAAGACAAGGCTCGGGGGTGGGGGGGTGCAGGAGTGAAAAAAAGCACAACTTCCCACTAATTGTAACAGCAGCCCCTTTATCATACTTTCGGCCCTATGAAAAAACACACGGCACCTTTGATCAAAAGCAAGGCAGTCTGGGATTGTGTTCTCAGATCTTGGCGCATGCAAAGGGGAAACACAGGGCACCATCACCGCAGAAGAGAAGGAGATTTTCTGAAAACATAAGATTGTAGTTCATTAGTAGGAATGCTGATGGGACCCACTCACCTGCGTCTTTTGATCAGTTAATTCAACATCAGGATGCTGTTTGCGAAGATGTCGACTTAACATTTGACATCAGTGACTTTCTCTGCATTTTTTAAGGAAAAAAAATACTATGTATCCACATGTGTGTGAAAGGAAATTCAGTGGTATTTTATTATTACAGTTTCTTTTATAAAACTATAAAAGCAATTCATAAACCGAACAAACACAACCATGTGCATGCAGGTGTTTTATAGTACTACCCCACCCCCACCCCCCACCCCCAAAATCCTCTCATGCAGTTAAAGTGCACATTTTAAATGCTTTTTACTCTGTGAAGAGATGATAAAGAGTTTAGAATGATGTAACTTTGAGTTGACCCGTTCAGTGAAACACCTCTTCTCTTCCATTATGTGAGCATCCGCAGCCTAGAATAATAAGCATATAAAAACATACCTGTCCATATCAGCAGTAACTCTGCACGCTGCTGCTGTGTACAGTGTACAGTGTTACTCAGGTTAGCTTTTAGCAGCAATGAAATCAAAGCAAACTGATTTGGAGTAGTGTTAAATAGCAGGAAATTGAATTATGTCTAATTTGCTTGACACTAAATGGCATGGAGGTGGTTGATGTCACTAAGCTTTTATTCTGTAAACTTGAAATGACTTTTTTTTTTTATGTGCCTGACAAGGACAAGATCATCTACATCTATCAAATCATACATTTTCACTTACATTGTAGTTTGTCAGTTGCTACCAAATGGTGTGAAAACATATCTAATTCTAACTATTTACTGGGTGAGTAGGCAGTTCTTTCAAAACTGTATTATGTTCAAAATGGCCTGTTAGGCATCCTCAAGTTTTGCTGGTGAGTCTGTTTATTACTTCTCATAAAAGGCCAGAGAACATAGAGCAGCTCTAGCTGCCCGGCTGGAGGAAGCTAATGGGCATCAGTCCAGGGAGTCATCTGTGTGAGCTGTTGTTTGGCCGACATCGTTCTGGCCCTTGGGCTTCTTCTAGTGGGGTCTATGAACCAAACCCATTGTTTACAGCCTTACATGCACAGACACAGGCCTACACACACACACACACACACACACAGTCAGACCTAATGCCCAGTCACGTGTGCTTGCTCATACAGTGAGATGCCTGAAAACACTGTCAAGTCTCAGTCAGTGAGATATATTTCTTCCCTATTTGTATGTGATGAATGAATCAGACATTTTCCACACTATGGTTTTGCTGCTACAAGTGGAATAACTCCTCAAGTTGCAGACACAAGATACTTTATCCACCACCTAATACAATACAGACATTTTTTGTAGGAAGTAGGGTTACAAGTTATCCCCTTAATTTGAATGGTATTTTTATTAAACTGCTAGTGTGTGGAGCTCATAGGCTGAATATAAACGATAGACACACCCACTGTGATGTCACCCACTGCTTTCTGGCCTCTGCATTTTGATGCTTCAATAATAGAGTATGATGGCTTTTGTTGGACCATCCATCCATCCATCCATCCATCCATCCAAAGTTGGGTCACTGTGGCACACATGAAATACATCATCTTTCCAGTGGGTTCCTAGTCTACCTCAGGGTCTCCTCTCAATTGAGTGTACATGGAAATCCTCCAAAGGCTGATACCCAGCAGACAACCTAACCAGATGCTTGAATCACCTCAACTGTCTCCTTTCAAAATGCAAGAGCAGTGCCTCTACTCTGAGATCCCACTGGATGTCTAAGCTCCTCATTCTATCGGCTAATGCTGAGCCCAGCCAGCCTATGGAGGAAACTCATTTTAGCCACTTGTATTACTCTTTCGGCCATTACCCAGATTTCATGACCCTAGGTGAGACTTGGGACATAGATGGACTAGTAAATTGAAAGCTCTCTTCACCGCAACACTATGGTACAATGCCCACATTACTGCTGATGCCACACCAACTCACCAATCCAACTTGTGCTCCACCTTTCTATCACTCGTGAGTAAGATCCTAGGATACTTAAACTGCCTTGTTTGAGACAGCCTCTCTCCTCCAACCGAGAAAACACATTCCACTGTTTTCTGGCAGAGAACCGTGGCCTCAAACTTGGATGTACTGACTCTCATCCCAGCCTTTGCACACTCAGTTGCAAACCACTCCAGTACATGCTGAAGGTCACACTCTGATGAAGCCAACAAAACCACATCATCTGCACACAGCAGGGATGCTATTCTGAGCTTCCCGAAGTGACGGACATCCTCCTCACCCCATGTATGCCTTCAGATTCTACTCATGGAAATCAAAAACAGGATTGGAGACAAGGGAGAACTCTGGCAGAGTCCAATAATCACTGAGAACATGCTTGACTTTGTGCCAAGGATGCCAAGCTGGGCAATGAGCTAGATCACCAGTTAGTGCAAGCCATAACATTTTTCAGATAATTAAAATGTTCCAAAAGCCACCAATACCACAAGCATGGCAGTGACTGTATTTAGCAGAGGTGAGGTATAGGAGACAGCTATCAGCTACTTGCGTTAGCACGTCTGTCAAAGCAGTTTAGCTCCTAACTTTAAGCCGTAGAAGTATTATAAAAGAAAAATCACGCTCCATACTGTTGTTATGACGGGAAACAGTAGCTATCAAGGCCTAGACTGCTTTTTGTACCAAGGTGTAAACAGGTTAGTTTGATCTCTTAAGTCTGGCATTTTAATGTGGGGACTGATTTGTTTTTTGAGCCGGCCTCAAGTGGCCACTATAGGAACTACACCTTTCAACTCTCCTACGGTGGCTTCACTTTTCATGGTCAGTGCCTGATTATGGTGGTGTTTACATGTGTCACTTATTTATATTAAGTCTGAGTCCAAGACACTGTGTTGACAAACCAACCAAATGTATATCTTACACTGCATAACCCACACTCACACCCTGTTCTTCATTTTCAGTGGTCTGAGTAGGTCACGCCTACCCGGTATATGATCCAGTCTCAGGAAATGTGTACAAAGGTGTAATTTTCACCCTTTCCTCTTGAATCAGGACATCCCCTACCTTACACACACATGCACACGCACGCGCGCGCGCGCACGCGCGCACACACACACACACACACACACACACTGCTCACCCTGAAAGCTTGGATAATTTTGGTCACTTTTCACTCTTGCAAGACAATGAGTGCAGTGCAAACGATAGAGCAGGCCTTGTAGCTGTGTTTGTGGCACTTCACCCACCCCTTAAGAGGTACACACTATAGACACACACGCGCACATGTTCGCACATACCACCTACTGATACAGCAGCAAAAAAAAAAAAGAATACTGTGGTTACCTCACTATTATGTTCTCTGACTCTGTGTGTGTGAGTGTTCATGTATGCGTGTGCTTGATTGTCTCTTTCTCCTTTATCTCTTTCTCCCCATGTCTCTCTCTCGCTCCCTGCCTCCTCCCTCTCCCTCTCTTGTCCTCCTCCTCTCAGATCCTTCTTCCTCACCATGGTTTCACAGACCTCCACTTACTCCATTGTGCCGAGAAACAAAAAATAAAAGAAACACAATCGCCTTGTCCTCTTTCTCATCTTAATAAGCAGCTCCAAGTTTGATAATTACACGTTCAGCACGCCGCATGAGTTTCTATGCACTGTTCACATCAGGGAGAAAGCCATTGACTCCGCTGTTGAGGGTAGCAACTATTAGGAATGACTGACAACTGTCCCCCTCCCCCTTTGGTCTGGAAGGCTGTAAAAGTGAGAACAGTGCCGATCAATTCTGTCTCCTCGTTAGGCAGTGTGTCCCTGAACGCCACCATGTAACCATCAGAGCAGCCCATGGACCACATACGTTGCAGGGCCCATAATCCATTCCATAACCTATCGCCATGTGCTGCCGATTAATGGGGTTTCTGCGGAGCAAGCGCCAAGGAGACGGCCAGACTGAGGGTTTTCTTCTGTGGCGGAAGCCAATCTGTTTAGGATTAAGGGAATAACTGGTGTGGCTGACACCGAGGCATCCAACATGCAGGGCTAAGGAGAAGAGAAGAGAGGAAGGAGTGCAGTGAATGTGTTGACAGGGAGCTGATTGTGTTTTGGCAGCGTTCTGCTTATTGGTGATGGTTTGAATCTATAACTGTTGATTATCTGGGGAATCTAAAGTCTGAAAGCCATCTGTAGTTGTTCAGTCTATTCTCTTGCACCATATTTAGAAAGCATCTTCACTTCTGTATGAAATTTTTGATGGTTATTGCAACTTCCATTTATAAATCAAAAAGCAGTTTATCTGAGATCATCAAAATAAAAGAACACAGCATTCTCCTTTCTGTTTCCAGGCTATTTGCAGCACAGACATACCTTATCTGAGTTCTCCACACAGAGAAGCCTTCTTTTTTTGAACCAGTGGTCCACTCACCCGTTATGATGGTAATCTTGATGATTAAAGACCAGTGGAACAAAATGGGCTACCTGTTGCCATGATGTCATGTCTAGTCGAGAGCTGTGATTAAGATTTAAGGCCATTAGAGAACTTTACTAGATGCTGTTTGCGGAAAAATATCAATTAGCTGCTGGCTTCAAAAAAGCAGCTTGTGTTTTGGATCTGAAGTTTTGGCTTTAACAAAAAAAAATTAAGCAGCATGCATAGGTGCTAAGGTTTACTTTTCACAGCTGGAAATGCCTAAGGAACAGCTTTTTCTTAAAACCACAATTTTATCAAGATTCAAGAAACAAATTACAACTATTGCATTAAAAGGATCAACTCTTCGGTTTTTGGCTCTTTGGTTCGTGGGTTTGGAATCTGTAGTGCAGCACCATACTAATCATAGTTACAATGAGTTGTGGGTACATTTCAATTATTGTAGTCTACATTCAAGCATTTACCAGTAAAGATTTATGTCACTGCCACCAGATTTATTGCAAACAGCAGTTACATAGAAGTAATCACAGTTTACAAAGCTCAAGGAAAGTTAGCAGCAGCAGTTCTTAACACAGCTACTGTTCACGCTGATGAGTGTCATGATGTGAGGCCGACTGGACCCACTAAGCAGACTCGACAAGTGGTTGTGTTAAATTAAGAAAATTTTATTTTAAGGAAGGTGAGCAGTGAGGGGACTGTGATGGGGAAAGGAATACTGCTTCAGAGTGGACGGGATCACAGCAGCGCTGCCGGCTGGTGTATGAACTGAATGAGATTGAGTTTTACTTGGGAACATGAAGAGGTTCAGCTCAGAAGGAGTACTGAACAGCCTAGTGGGTATCTGCGGGGAGCAGGTGGAGAGCGGGCAGGCTGGCTGGGTGTCGTTTGCAGATGTCCGGAGGTCCAAGTGGTGGAGAGGAGGTAGAGAGGAGCAGCTTGAGTTTCCACCAGACTGCAAGTAAGCAGCTTCTTAAACCGGTAGATTCCAGATTGAGCCACACTGAGCGACTCCACCCTCAAAACCACCTGAGAAAATTGAAAGAAGACAAAAAAGGAGAAGGAACATGAAGCCCCAACCCACCCACTTTTGCCAAATCATAATAGAGTGCTGTGTAATATATAGTGAGAGACCTTCAGTGCTACAGAACATCTCACTGTTTTCAGGTTTATAAACAGATCAAGACTAGCTGTTAGACTATATAGACTAAAATGCACAAAAGTGCTGTGCCAGCTAAACGAAACCCATGCCGTGAAGCACCTGGTACACAGTTTTTGCCCTGATGTTAATGCCAGTGGAGGTTCAGAATGCTGCAGTTGGAGAAAGTTGGTGACTTTTACACACTATGTACCTCAAAAGTTAGCAATGCTGCTCTGTAACTTTGTCTATCACTGGGTGTCTGAGTTGATGTGGTTCCTAAATGTTTCCACATTGCAATATTGCAATAATAATGATAATAATAATAATAATGAAATATCTAGAAGGCGAGGAAATTTCGTGAACTGAGTTGTTGCAATTGTAGCATTATATTACTGCACCTCGTTGAATTCACTGAGCTCTTTAGAATAACCCATTCTTTCACAAAGGTTTGTAAAGCCAGACTGCATGGCTAGGTGCTTGATTTTATACACCTGTGGCAATAAGACTGAAAACACCTGAATTCAAAGATTAAGTGGTGTGACTCAATACTTTTGTTCATTTTTTGTAGCAAAGCACTAAAGAGCCAGATACTTCTCTTAGTCATCGAGCAAGACTGAAAGCAGAGCAGAGAGGAGATTAAGTACTGGATATAACTTAAGTTCTGCTAACACTCTCAGTGGCCTAAAGTTATATAATAATTTTTCCAGTTGTCATGTCGAATACTGCAATGTAACTGATTGCCTTGATAGAATATTAAAAACACTGTGCCACAAGCATATTAATTAATTCATTGACTGTTCAAATGTAAAATTTTCATTAATTTTTCTGCTCTACAGGCGTAAGGTCAAAGTGCTTCAGGTTTATGGGTTGGTCAGATTGTTCAGGAAAGCTGAAAATACAGAGAGGAGGTTGAATAGTTGAATAGAAGATGCAGAGAAAACAGCCACTCAGGGGACAGGTTGTTACAGGTGTGCAGGCGCACATATCTGTCTTTATGAACAGGCGCCACCCTGTAGAAGCCTGTGTTGTATCTTATTGTTTGTTTTCTCACTTTGCTGCACAGCCACATGTGTTTTTAGACTCTGATCAATCCTCCGCATCATCCTCCACCTCTTCGCAGGTGGCTCTGCCCTGACCTCACTCACATAGAAGCAGGCTCTTCTGATTGCCCCAGGCCTCGGCCTCTGAAGCACTCCTCTGGGAGATTCCACCACAGACCCAGCTACACTCTTAATGCAAATGTGCAGCCACACTTCTGAGCCACTGCAGACCTTAGAACCCCCCCACCCCACCCCCCCGCAAAAAAAAAAAAAAAAAAAGCACAGGCTTTGATACTTAATCATGCAACTTAGACACACAACAAAGTACCCACCTTCTCCTCCTTCATCCTCCATCCTCCCTCACGGCAGTGTTATTTTTGGCTCCAGCTGGGACATATGTCACTGGGGAGTGCATGTAGTGCCTGGTTAATTGGGGCTACCTCAAAGCAGGCATAAAAACGGAGGCGATATTTATTAGGCAGCATTTTAGCTACATGTCATGAGTGCGTGTTGGCGCTGTAAAACACAGTTTGAATGAGTGAGTCAGAAAATGTTCTGTAACCAACCATCCCTTCCCCGCTGTTCATGGAGAGATTGGCATTTCAGGTTTCTTTGCTCCACTTCATAAATACATCCTGGTGCTCTGCTCTATATAGTGTACTCTCTCATGGAAGATGTATCCCTCTTGCAGAAGTATTTATTTGTTGTAATCAAGTGCACAGAGCGATGTTTGTCCCGTTCTTGCTCTACACCAGTCTTCTTATAACTGAGGTACAACATTTTTATACACCAGAAGCGACTGTTAATGTGAGATAATTTACGACGGCCATTTTAAGGTGGTTATGTTGAAGCAGATTTGATTCATTTTGCACTGAAAGCTAATACATCCCAGGGCTGGAATGAGTTAGTGTTACAGTTACTTGTGCTCATGTATGCTGAACTTGCACTGAAATTATATATTCCCCTACACTTATTTATTTCATCTAAGGGTTAGAGTGTGTGGTTGGCCACAGTATGGAAAGGTTTCCTGCTTATAATCAAGGTTGCATTCAAAAACATTCACTGTCACATTACCTGTTTACGCTATAGAAGAGAATTTCTAAATTGGGGGCCACCGTACGTTTGGACGTTTGTGGTATTTAGAAATAAAGATACTTTCTGTAAACCAGTAAAAGTACTGCTCAGCTGAACAATATGTGGTATTTGCGCTCTCCTGTCATAAAACAAATTGTTATTATGTTGTGTCTCTATGTCTGTGCTATATAGCTATGTTGAGGTATCAGACACTACCTAGCTAAAAAGCCCTGCGAATTCCCTCTCTCTTAACTTTCTGCAGGCAAGATGATCCAGAAACAAGACTGGAAATAAAAGCTGATGTTTTGATGTCTATAGTAGTCTATCGTGTTGGTTTTTCTTGGGCAAGCAATGACTATATTTGCATGAGAGGCTGAATTGGTAAGTTATCAATCAGTGCTAGCAAGCATGCTACAACATGCATCCACTTACACTTACACTGACTGGATCTCTGCTTTCAGTTTTGTGTTCAGTAACTGAAAAGCTGCTCTGTTGGACTGAGATCAGGTCACTGATTTGAAGCATACCCCAATTCTTTGCCTTGAGAAACTCTTGGGTTTCTTTCGCAGTTCGCTTTGGGTCATGATTCATTTCTATTGTGAGGTGCTGTCAGATCAGTTTTCCAGAATTTCGTGAATCTGAGCAGAGAGCATAGTCCTGTACACTTCACAATTTATCCTTCACTGGTGGCCTGGTTCCACTGGCAGCCATATTTGTCCATGCCACAACATTTTCTCCACCATGTTTGACAGATGATGTGGTATGCTTCAGATCACAAGCAGTTCCTCTCCTTCATACTTTTCTTTTCTCATCATTCTGGTATAAGTTCATACCCCCCCCAGAACGGTGCAGTCTCTTTTAAAGTCTAACCTGACCTTCCTGTTCTTGAATATAAACAGGTTTGCGCCATGTTGTAAACTGTATTTAATGAAGGCATCTGTTGTAAACTTTGACAGTGATGCACCATACCTCATTAAGAGTGTTCTTGACTTGGCAATATGTTGTGAAGTTGCTTTTCTTTACCATGGAAATAATTCCTTCACCACGTACTTTCTTTCAGGCCTTTGGGTGCTGTTCAGTGATCAGTGCATCTTTTCAAGAATGAAACAGATTGTTGATTTTACCCCTCCTAAAGTTGTTGCTGTCTCTGTGATAGGTTTATTTTGTTTTTTCAGCCTAATGATGGCCTCCCTCACAGCTACAAAATGCAACTTTAGCACTTGGAATTAACTCCAGATCTCCAGTCAACTATCCAATCACTTTTGAGCCTCTAAGAATGGAGGACTATGTATAAAAATAGCTTTAATTCATAAACAATGCGATACTCTTCCCTGCATTAAACCCTGAATTAAAACTGAAAGTCTGCACTTCAATCACATTTTGGTTGGTTGATTTAAAATCCACTGTGGTGATGTACAGAAGAAAAAAATACAAAAAATCGTGTAAATTTCTTACTTATGAACCTGACTGTATATATGCCATCAGGTAAAACCACCTATGCTCCAGCTGTACAGCACAAAAGCTGCATGCTAAGTAGTTAAATATTAGATTTCTACTTACCACTGTGAATTGCTACTTATCTGTAACCCCTAACTACGTCCTCTCTGCTACACCTAACCTAACCTAACCCTATCACGAATCCTTAGTTCATGGAAGGGTCTTTATACAGAACAGATCCTTCAAGTATTTCTGGATAGTTTCTTTGCTTAATGGCAATGTTGGTTTTCTCTGTTGGCTAAGATACTGGGATTTAAGCCAGCAATCCTTCAGTAACTGAGCAGAAATGCTTGAGTCATCCTGACTCCACAATCCTGCCCTTAACACTTATAAAAATGCTTGAAATCTCTACAACACAGAGCTAAATATTTCCTATTAAAATGAACCAAAGTTCCTCTTTTTTTACTCACTCTTCAGTAACTCTTTGCTTGGTATAAAACACAAAAACTTCTTATGTGGAATTTCAGGTAGTCAAAACAAACATCTGTCACTTTTTTTTTTTTCAAATCCTTCAAAGTCACATTTAAGTAGCTTGCTTGCACAAACTCATTATCACCCATTTTTCTTCCTCGATCAGCACAAAGACTATTGTTTTAGGCTGTGTGTGAAGTATTTTGCCCACTTCACACCTGTCATTCTCATCTATCCCAGACGGTCCATTCAGGAGCGTGAAGGGAGGGTCATATTCTCCTGCGAAAAGCGCAAATTTTCCCAGTGAATGAACAAATATGTGTTGTCCAATTTACACAATAGACACATGACTTAATTGTTCCACAAAGGCAGATCCATGCACAGCTAACTCTGGTATTCTTCTGCAGTGTCTGACAGTAGTCTGTGTTGAGATTGTTGTACTAAATGCAATGATATCATCACTGCTTCTGTTTCCCCCACTTCCATTGTCTCTGAAAGCTCCTATAACTTTGTAGTGTGAGCTGGGTGAGTCAAGAGTTCTGCTTCCATGATTGTTGGCCTGGAGGAGGTTGCGGTTAGGAGTGATAGTGCAAAAAAAAAAGGAGGCCATGTGGAGGGTCCATGAAGATGATTACACTTTAAGAGCTTTTTAATGCTCATTAACACACACGCAGCACCTCTCAGTCCTTGATTTATATACTGAATGTGCTGGCCAATGTGCAATGCCTCTGGTAGAATCTGTAATCAAAGAGTCTGCATCACTCCCACACCCCTGAGTGCCTTTTTGTGCCTCAAAGTAAAACAAAATGTAGACATTATCCAGAGCACTTCAAGTCTCCATAAACACGGAATTTATATGCTGCCGCTCTTATTTCTAATACCACTTATACGCCACCTATGTGTGTGTGTGTTTTTTTTTTGTGACATTATAATAAAGTTTACCACACCTTTTAAAAAGTGTGGCAATGCATGATTTGTTCTGCAAAGTTTTCCTTTAAGCTGCTGAGGGTTGTATGGCTCACGCAGTGATTGTAAGTACGTGTACTATTGTAATTGACGTAGAAATAGGTATTTTCCACCTTGCGTGCATCCATAAATGTGACTATGGTGAGAACAGCGTGATCACCTACTGGAATTAAACACAGCTCTATTACACTACTTAAAATTATTACTCCGTCTCTCAGTTTTATGAGCCACCATCAGCGTCTCGCTGCAGTTTTCTCTTTTCCACTTTTACTCCATACCTCCTATAGTTTTGGCAATTTAGCATAAATAATTTTGTGATGGCCACATGCTTCACTGCAGAAACATTAGAAAGATGCGAGGAAAGCTCTGTGTGCTGGAAACTTAATCTAACAAGGAGTTGTTGAAATGGAAGACATAATTTCTGGTAGAAAATGCAATCCATTGTGCTATTCTCTGTGCTAAAACCTCGAAGTTTTTCCTTTTATTTTACAGCAACAGACATCTTGATTTTTCTGCTGGCATAACTCGGCCTCATCAGATTGGTTTTAGGGGGACAAAATGAGGTACAATAAATGCTGCCAGACCCAAAGAAATAGAGACTAAGGGCTTTACCAAACCAAGGCACTGACTAAGCCACTAATCACAGGCTGCTAAACCAAGCCTTGATAGCTTGTGTATTTATGAATGTGCAAAATCACCAGGAGACTAAGTGAAAATAGTCAGTTAGCATCGACTTAAAATGCTTCTGCTTTTATTATCTGACACGGGAATTTATCTTGTTAGCTGTTGGTGATACTTTGTGTATGATTGTGTCCACACTGGTTTTACTTTTGAACACTGCTTTTAAACTTACCATCACTTTTAAAAGGAACTTGTTACATGATCAGCGAAGCTGTTGATTAACCAGTTAATCTATGTTCCTACCATTACCTGTAATCACAAACTGTGGGTAGTAACCAAAAGATTGAGATCATAGATACAAGCGGCAGAAATAAGCGTCCTCTGAGGGGTTTCTGAGTTCTTGCCTACAGACAGGGTAAAGAACTTGGTCGTGTAGGAGGGACTTGGAGTAGAGCCACGACTCCTCCACATCAAAAGGAGCCAACTGAGGTGTTTCAGGCATCTGACTAGGATGCCTCCTGGGTGAGGTAGTTTGGGTATGTCCTGCTGGGAAGAAGCTCCCAGGCAGATTCAGGACAAGCTCTTGGCTGGCTCCACAGAAGAGCTGAAGGAAGTGGCTGTGGAGAGAAATGGATGGGTTGAAGCTACCATTACAAGATTACTGCCACTAAAAAGTAACTGTTAAAGTGTCATGTCCACAGAAAAGTACATTGTTAGAGTACTTTTATTACCAAAAATGAACATCTGGAAATTCTTTGCATGCGATGTTTCAGGCGGTGTGTATCCTACCGTACTTTAGGGTGAGTTCGTATTGATAGCATTTCGTCCATCATATAAATAGCAACAAACTCATTAATTTACTGAGAGAGAGAGATTTAGCTGCCTAGCTTAGGTAAGCTAATGATACTACAAATTCAGCAAACAGCCACATGATAATCTGCAAATGTTTTCATGTGCACTGTCAAATTTAAACTACATTCACACAATACTTCTCAGATGCTTTCGAGCTCTGACACGAGTTTTTTTTTTTCTTATTTTTGTTAGTCATCCTAAATTAGCTAGCACATACAATGCACTAGTTCCCTCAACTCCATAATTTGTCTTACATTCTTCTTAAATTTTATTTGCAGTCTAATTGGTACAAGTGTCAGCTTGTAGTAGGGTTATTTTTCACTTTGAATCCCAGTCTTAACAGCAATTGAGTATGTTATGAGTTCAGGTCTGTAAAAGCCATGAAATTTATCAGTCTACTCAGGTCCCTCTTGGTGATTCCCCAAATGTTGAATTACTCATTTAATTACACATTAATTCAACTCTTGAACCTGATTTCAGTGCAAATAAGTCTGAAACAACACTGCAGGATCCTCCATCATCACTAAGTTCAGTGTCTGTGATTGATATTTCTGGGGTTTCTATCAAACAGTGGTTTACTTAAACATTTATGCAGCCTCTCAGTCAGTTGCAAGGATCTTGCATAACTCCCTCCAGTCTTGATTAATTTGATTAATTGATAACACAGCCTACAGCTGAAGCTTGCTACAGAAGATTTATTCAACGCCAAGGTCTAGCATATTATTGAAAAGCTGGAGTTGAAAAATGGCAAAGGGACATGTTGGTTTGTTTTGGCTTGGGAGACTTGTTCCATTCTACAAAAATGGGTTTGCAGACTACTAGCATGGAGCCGCTCTCTTTTATTTGACTTTTTGCCTCACTGCGAGAAAGGAAAAAATGGCTTTGTATAATCACCAACCAGCCATATGACCTGAAAAAAAAAAAAATGTTGGCAACTGTTTTTTGTGCCGAGCATTAAAAAGAGAGCAAGAGAGAGGGGGGTGGTGGTGGTGGTGGTGGTGGGGAGACATTTCTGACCACAACTCATAAACCGCACTTTATTTAGACTGGCGTGCACCCATTATTTGTTCACAGGGGCTTTCAGTCAGTCTGAGGGAAATATGTTCCAGCATCTAGTAGGGGGGGAGGAGTGGGAGGGAAAGAGGGATGAGAGAGAGAGAGAGAGAGAGAGAGAGAGAGAGAGAGAGAGAGAGAGAGAGACAAGAGGTGGGATGAACTCTTGCCAGGTGTCGGTCGTTGCCATGGCGTTCCATCAGGCGACTCCATTGCGGCTCGACAGACTCATCAGTGACTGAATGCCAAAGGGAGGGCGTTTGCGCTGCGGAGAAAGTGGCTCCAAAGCAGTGGGCTCAAACCAGTCTGCACCCACCCACCCATCCCACCCTACAGGAATGTATAGAATGAGGGCCTGTTTGTGTGATAGATGATTGGCAGGGACAGTTTGTAGTAAGGCACTCATTGCTGGCTTTCTCAGTTAAGTATGCCAGTTCAACACTTTCTGACACATATCAGAGAGCCGGGTTTAAAATAGGGCTTGATAATTCCTGATACACTGTGAGAAAGTATAGTTAAATTACAGTAAACTACTGGCAGCTAGATTTGCCAGCATTAAACTGTTATTTTACAGTGCACCTACTGTAACCTGCAAGTTTCTTAACTTTAAAAAATGCTACTGTACCACAGTTGTTATAGGTTTTATTTTCTAATTAGTTTTTATTTTGTTTATGTTTTTAATTAAGTTTAGTTTCATTTAGTTTCCAGAGTGAGGTTTGCTCATTTCAGCTTAGTTTTTATTGTTTGACAATGTTTAGTTTAATTTTTATTAGTTTTAATGAAGGTTTTAGTCTTATTAAGTATTATTGCATGGAGGATATATGCCATAGATAAGACTTAGGAAAAGCAGTATAGGTTTTACAATAAAAACAGAACTTAATAATCATCAAAGCCTCATCAACGCAAGTTGAGATAACAAATTCTGCGAAATTAACAAATACTAAAACTAAGGATATTTCCTCTATATTTAAATTTTATCTTAGTTTTCCAAGTTCACAAAATTCATTTAGTTTTTATTTTTATTTCATTTAATTAAAAGTTTTTAACATCTAGCTTTAGTTTTTACTTTAGTTAGCTATAATAATGTTATACTGTACCATACAGAATATAAACTTTACAGTATTTTATACAGCACGATTGATATATTAGCTGATATTAGCAATTTTCTAATATCTTGGTATTGACATTTAGAACAGCCAATAAATTAAAATTTTAAAAAGTAAAGGAAAAACAGGATAAACACCATTGTGAGTGCTGATGTTGCATAGTTGTCTACCAGAGAGCACTCTGCAAGTTCCCTGTTGTGAAGAGTAAAATTTATTATTTTTAAACTCCGTTGTCATATTATCTTAGTAAGATCTCATAAATACCTGCACATAACAAATGTTTGGGAAATCTGTTTATGTTTAATACATCTGAAAGAAAGCAATAGCAACTTAATCTGCCAACTATTTAAATTACCAAATGTCGGTATCACTATCGGTCTTGAAAATTCTATATCAGTCAAGCTCTAGTATTTTACTGGCTGATGTTTGGTTGCCATTATACTGTTATTATTTTAATTTTCAAGCTGTGATCTCACCAAAGAGTTTACTGTAAAATATAATTCAACAAACACTTGCTGGTCCTGGCTTACCTGCTACTTGGGTCGTGGTTATAGTTGCCCATTGCTAGCTAAATCACTATTCTTATTCACTGGATACCACATTACACATCAACAACAGTCAGTCTAAACACAAAATTCTTCTAAATTCATGATTTCAACTTGAACATTTACAGTCCCGTGAGACTTTGTTCTTATTAAAGAAGAAATACAGCATCATACTGTTAAAATGTACAGTAGGCTTTACAGGATTCAACTGTAGTCACTAAGAATGGTTGCATTATTGTACTAAATCTCCTGTACTTTTACAGAAATTTGTTACAGTGTAATCATTTGCTGGTGAGTGGTGATGAGTATGATTTATCCCTAAGTACCTTACCAGGCTGTAGCCTGTGGGCTTCACTTTGGGGTTGATTCTTCACAATGATGCGCTCCAGCTGCAGCCATGGCGGGGATTAGGATGTCATTTTACATCCACAAAGATTTGCCTCAGATACCAAATATCAGTGACATTTTGTCTTAGCCACTCTCATGCTGCTACGGCATGAATGGTTTACATTATCATCCTCTCCAGTACCCATGATTCCTAGCTGTGTTTCGGTGTTCATGAATATTATGCTGCATTGTTAGAAATGTCACAATCATCATCATTGATACACAAAACAGCTCTATCTCTATTCACCTATATTCCTGTTCAGCACCAACTGTACATATTCACAGACTGAATAGACCTCGCTCACTGCAACTCTTAGCAACTGTTGCTGTGTGTAACATTGTTGAACTCCACCTCTCGCTCGCTCTTCAAACACGAATGACTAATCCATCACGGAGCACACTGAAAGCTCTTCGTAAGGCCCCTGGAGCCGCTTGACGCCCCCCGTGACCCTCTCCTGGATGTTTCCTCATTACTTTATAATGTATTCACGCTTATGCTTCCATGGCGCTCGCCCTGGCCTCGTAATGGGAGGAAGCAGTGAGCTGTTCCAATGCATACGAGCCTGCCACAATTTGCACTTCATTTTATTAACAAAAAAAAAAAACATAGCCAGCCCAGCTTCTGGTGGTGCCTTGCCAAAGCTCACCAGGTTCCAGTGCACACTGCCGAGAAATTTCCTGCAATGTGACGACAGGATAGAGTCTCTCAGCATCAGTGGGGTACCTCCGCTGGCCCCCGGGAGATGCTGTCATTATGCGTGTTTGCAATCATGGGAGCTGAATACCTTGGCTGGAAGTGAGAGGGAGGACTGACAGAAGCAGAGGGAGAGGGAGAAGAAATTGAGAGAGAGAGAGAGAGAGAGAAAATGTTTCGGCTCCTCGGCAGTGTTTTGAGCTTTCTGAAATGCATGTGCTATCATAGCAATGTTGTGTTTACCACAGCAGGAGGCAAACACAGAGTCACAGAGGAGAGGCGCGGAAACGCCAGACACAGTAAAATGAGCAAAATACATACATTAGGACTCTCTGTATTCACTACACACAAGCCGAGCAGAGGGGGGAAAAACTCATTTCAATATAAATGGAAGAAGCAGGGAGTGTGTGTCTTTATATCAGCTTTTGAACATTTTTTTTAATGCTCACCACATGGAAATATCCAGCAGAAGCCCTGAGACGAGTTTTGCTGGGAAGTCAGGATGTCATTCTTTCTGTTGCTAAGGAAACTCTCTCACAGAGGGCCTGCTTCCCTCCCCCCATGGCCACCGAGCTTTCAGCCTCTCTGTTTCAAAGAAGCCTTTCTGTTTCCAGCCCTCTCCAGTTGTGCAATCAGACTGAGGAACATCTCTCCATCGGGCTGGACCGGGAGACCCCAACATCTGGGGGGCTGTATTGATGTCTCCCCAGTGGGCTATTCAGAGCAGCTACTTTCAGCCAGTCTTTTGCTGTGATTGTCATTGCCAGTGTTTTGATACCAGGGTGTAGTAGCCGCTTGTCTCACACAGCCAAGCACTTTAATATATCAATGCTATGCCCCCCCACACCCACCCACCCACCCCCCCTTCTGAGCCAAAGACATAGCCACATCAAGAGGAAGAAAGCTAATGTGAGGACAAGTTGCAAGGAAAGCATTGTAAACACTAAACATTTCAGTCTGTCAACGCCGAGTCAGAAGTGGAAATCACTGACACAAATAGCTGTTGTGTGGCTGCCTCAAAACGACCCCTCTCAGGCTCCACGGTCACCTTTCCGACTGTGCTAGTTATCGTGTAGGCTAACACATCAGGAGCTTAGTTTTAGATGATGTGTTCTTTGGCTCGCATCCACTGCCATGCATAAACCCCCTTTCACCTCAACCGAGCTGCTTCTCTCGCTGCAATTGCACAGAAACGCTCAGGTCATTCAATTACCACATCTCTGACTCTGCAATCATATTCTCAGCTGCTTTTGCTGGTAAAAAAAAATAAAACATTTTCAAAAATAAAAAAAAATTCTGTCTGTATCAATCAGTTACCAAAAGAATAATAGGAGTGACAATAGTCAAGAAGCATTGTGCTGCCCAAAGCTTTGATTTCTACCTTATTTAATTCTTTTCCAATATTCCGTCTCACTCCAGCTGAAAAGCTTTTTTTGTTTGTGTGCGTCCTTTTAGATTTTCTGCAGCAAATTTAGTGTATAGGCTGCAACTGGAAAAGTCAGTGAATGTTTAAAATAAACACCAGAGAAACTGACTATTGCCTGGTGAATTTTATTCACTTTCAAACTGTGAGATACAGCCTGAATGTTTCATTTGCACTTGACAGGTTTAATTACATTGCAATTATACAGGATTATTCTGAAGTAACAATATAATTATTGAATTTCACACATTTAGCAATTTGGTTGAGGTACAAAATTTATGTAAATATGTAAAGCATGATTCAAAACCTCAGTTTTACTATGAACTATAAAATATGGGACAGATTCTTCTTTGATCTTTGAAATCACAGCAGTTAGTGTCTCTTTTTTCTTTTTTTGGACTAACACTTGCAAACTAAAAAAACAACTTTCATATTACAACGATGTGAAACATAAAAATCAGCGCATCCTCCAATGGAAAGGAAAAGCTGTGAATTTATTATCATTCACTTTCTGTCATTTGATTTCCAGTCAAATGTTTCATTTTTGTTTTTTTGTTATACATGCAGGACACATGCAGAAATTCAGGTGCACGCCTCAGCACCGAACGTGGCCGAGCTATAAGGCGAGATCTTCCGCTGATTTCTCCTAAGTGCATACATGCAGGCAAAAGAGTTGCTGGCTGGGGGCTAAACAGGGAAAAGACAAAAATGACAGGGATTTCACCACTGAATCCTTTTAGCAGGCCACTGACACATGAATGGGGGCAAAGAGAGAGAAAGGAGAGAAGAGGGAGCGAGGGAGGGAGAGAGGGAGGGAGAAAAAAAAAAGAGTAGACAACCAATTTGTGAGTAATGCAACTAAAAACTGACAAGTGTAATTTCATCCATCTGGGCCGATGTGTAAAAAGCGCTGCTCTGAACATTCCCCATGATTCCCCCTGATTGATCTTCCCCCGGTCTGAAACACCTATTATTAGCCACGAGCCTAATAGCACCAGGATGGCTCAGCGCTCTCCCAGGGGCCAATTCTCCGGTCATCTGCCCCTCACTCACCACAGCTGTGGAAACCAACCAGGGAGAGGATGGAGAGACAGGGGGGAGGCGAGGAGGAGATGGAGCTGCCAAGAGGGGATGGAGGCGTACCTATCGGATGGGGTGGGGGGTGGGGGTGGGGTGAGTGAAGGAAAAGGGGGGGATAGAGGTGTGGGGTTGGGGAGAGGGAGAGGGAGAGGGAGTGAGGTTGAAGGGGAAAGGGAGAGAGGGGTAGAGTGGGTATGAAGAGGGAGATGGAGAGGAGAGAAGGGGACGGGATGGAGGAGAGATGAAGACCAGTGGCTGGACATGGATGGGGGGGTGGGTGAGGTGGAGGGAGAACATAAGAGGAAGGTAGGCGTGATGGAAAAGCCAGGGAGAGGCAATGGAGAGGGGGGAAATGGGGAAACAAAGAGAGACAAAGTTATTCACAGGCATTTCTCTTTAAAAAAATTAATCTCATTTTTTTGCTGATAGTTGAAATGAAAAACACCACACCATATATTTATGCCCATTTTAATTATTCTGTCTGACCCATGTTCATCTTTCAACTTCCAGGTGAAGAAGCTGCAGTCACATTACTAATTGAGACCATAAAAAGGTTCAGCAGAAAGCACAATTATCAATTTTAAATTGAACTAAAACTCCAGCACATTGGATGGTTTTAGGTTTGATTTTAAACTCTCAGTACTCACCATACAAGAACCTTTTTTTCCCCTTTTATGAGTTTTCTTGAATCAAGCACACATTAAAATCATCTGAACTATCCCAACAACAACAACAACAACACTTCATTATTTGTTACTTTTGATACATACAGTATGTACTATTATTTATGATTTTAAGGACCATGAGCATTTAATAAACCTTCTATAATATAAAACCCCCTTCGTTTGGGCTTGTGTTTAATCAAATTGTAGCTGGTGACAAATGTGCAATATTGTACATTAGTAACAGTAAATTGTATTTATATCTACTTACAATTACATTAGTCTTTTATAGACATACTGCCATTCGGTGCTTAATATGGTAACTTGAGTGCCGTCAATTAAATCATAAAATTTAACACATTTTTTACAAAAAAAAAAAAAAATCTACAAAGACATTTGCAAATTGAATATGCTCTGTTGACTTCTCTCCAAACATACTCAAGGTTGAACAAATTTAGGATAGAAGTGTCAGATCTGTTTTCAAGCAGTGATGATAAAAGTCAGTGTTCAAGGTCCCAAAGCCAGAGCTGCCATCCTGATGCCCAAGGTTAGACGTCAACAATAAGAAAGTTTGCAACACGTAGCTGAATGAGAAATGCTGATTGCTGTCTGACCATTTTTTGGGTGATTTTTTTTGCGATGGGTTGAGGTCAGAAGTCATCTGTTAATCGCCCCTTCAGTCTCTTTGATTGAGTGAGCCCTCAGGTGAGGCGTAATGCATTTTCAAGGGCAATGATGACAATAATTGGCTACCTTCACTTCACCAAAATGGACAAAGTCCTAAAAAATGTCTCCACTCAAATCTGACAGTTCAGTGCAAATGAAAATAAAGCCTCTGAGGGGTTTTCCAGCCAATGAATTAATAACTGTGATATTATGAAGCTGGCTATAGACATGATCTCCTGGCCAAATCATTAAGTTGATCTGTGATCTGTGGTTTGTTAAACTTAGAGGACACTGGACACTGCTTGCTAGTTTTTCACAGCAGTTTATCTAATGTTGTTAGAAAGCTGATGGTGTTAAGCTGGACTTTGCTTCCATATGCCTGCATGATTTGAGAAGCTTTAAATGTGTGTCTCTTTGTTGTTCAGTGATAGATGCATTCTGGCATTTTTAAACAATGTTTTAAACCATTTGACATCTTTGCTAATATTGCATAGTTTTTCTTATTTATTTTGTATATATAGAATTTATTTTTTAAGGATTAACTTCAGAGGAATTTAAAGAAAATAGACATGTGATTAATGCAATGGCTATATTGGTGGGTTTGGTGATAATAACAACCTGAGCAGAGCCAAAATATGCACAAAGGGTCTGATGATGAGAATAGGGATATTTGATTATTTTATATAATATATATGAACCATATTCTGTGTAAATAAAAGCTAAAGCTGTATAAAGGTTTAACGCTGTTTTTCAGGATACGATTAAATTGTGCAAATGAGAAAAACTGTGAGGTGATTTTTCCTTAAAGGTGACTTTTCACTGCAACAAGTTTTTGCACTTCAGACATTCACCATGTCTGAAGAAGCCTGTCTGTTTCTTCTAGCAGCATTTAGATATTAAAAAAAAATTAAAAACACACTTAATTCACTCAACTTCACAAACTTTCTGCCAGGAAAAAACCAAAACAAAACCCAGGGAGAGAAGCAGTTTCAGGTAGGAGTGTCCTAAGGTGCAACAAGGGTGTACCACCTATCACCTGACAGGCTCCTACAACCACAAGAAGCAGCAAAGAATGAGACAGGCTCTGCCAGCACACTAGATTTCACCAGGTGTGACTCTTTTTCTCCTCACTTTCCTTCCACTTCAATTCACAGTGTGCTCTTAAATTTCACGCTCTTTTATTTTGCAGTCAGTATCGGCTATTGTGTGCAGCACTTCCTTCAGCGGGGGCATTAATTTCTATATGTGAGCCAGGGCTTGCCTGTTTCAGGGCCCACTATTTGGTTATTAGTTTGCACTATGTGCATCGGGGGATGTGTGCGTAGGTGTTTTCTTAGGAGACATGTTATCTGCAATACAGCAGGATTTTTCATTGGGCTCATTTGCATATTTCTTAAAAAGTTTAAAGACTAAATCTTTGTGCATATTTCAAATATCAGAATAGATATTTAAAATGTGTATTTTTGTTAGATTCATCTCATTTCATATGAAGACTAACTTTAATCTTATATCTTTGTGAGGTTTTAAATGCTTAATCATGACTTCATTTAGCCTGTCTGTGCTCTAAATTTGAGCATTATTGGACACATATGTGTTGTGATCCACAGTTTAGACACACTGAGTTAAGTTTCTTTCTCAGTCCTGCAGCTAAAACATCCTTTTCATCCCTCACGTCTCTAAATGAGATTAGGTTGCTTAAGTGGCCACACTTTTTTTTTTTTTTTTTTGGAGAATCCAGTCATTTTAATGATTATTTCCCAAACAATAATACTACTTTAGCAGCTGTAAAGGCCTTTACTACAAATATACTACAAAGTTCCTATAAAGACGGACACAGTTGTGGTGAGACGTTTAGTGTCCTTGAACCATTTATATCCTTTCTTAAAGGTTCACCACAATCCATGTGACATTTCTCCATCCATCAGACGGCATGCCACATATGGCGCGCACCGGCGGCGCGCTCAAAGTCTGTGAAGGTTGTAAAACCACCTGCCTCTTCGGACACAGACACTCCACCCACCCCCCCGCACTGCTGGCCTCTCAAACACTGACACATAATACGTAATCACATTTAATTCTATCATCTCAACGAAAAAGATAGGACCTGGAAGTAATTAATATGATTTATGTAACATATAATTTATATTATTTAGATTTAGATTATGTATGTATATATTTTAGTTCACGCGCAGTATAATATCTACAGCAAGGTTTGTACTTTATAACTGGAGATGTGATTAATGTGATAATAATTATGATGATGATGACTATGACGATAATGGTAGTAGTAGCAGCATAAATGTCAATAATAGTGATAATATAAGAAAATGAATATATTTTCCGTACATGCTGTATATAAATATATAACTACAATTTAAGAAACGTGCAGAAAATTAGATTTTGCCCTTCAGTTTTCGTCTTTCATTTTTTTTTTTCTCATTTGTAAAGTTTGCTCTTCATTTGTCCCTAATAAACCTTAAACATTTCAGGAGTTTGCTTAATGCTCCTCGTTGTCAAGTATTCTTTACTAATTTTTGTCTTTCTTTATTTCTTTTCTTTTTTTCTCTCCCCTCTGTCACGACAGATGAAAAGGCGCTCTGATTATTCCAGGAGGTTGGGAAATAAATGATTGTCTTTGAAGTAGGCCCGGGCCTTGGACTACATTAGAAGCCAAGCATGTGATTTGCAACTGTTGAAGTAAAACCTTCACTCTGCTGCAGAAAAAAAAGGAAAAATGAGGAGGGTGGCTTCTCGGCAAAAGAAAATGGTATCTTTGTTTGCTCCCCTTTGTTTATCAGGGGATTCTTTCTCATCCCCCCCCCCCCCCTTTTTTTTTTTTTTTTTCATTTTTACTAATTCATTTCAATGGCTTTCAAACTGGAAAATGGAAATGTTGCTCCTGCCCTCTATTTCGGCGGCAGCGTCCTGGCAACAGAGCAATTTTCTATCATCAGGGATAAACGGCATCGAACAGTACATTCTGATAAAAAAAAAAGCCCATGATTGCTGGCCTTCCTGTCTGTCATCTACCGACCAAATCCTCTCCTTCAAGACCGACCACTGTGCTGTCAGACCTAATAATGTCTCGTATTAAGTCGAGAGAGGAAAAAAGGGGGACTACATGCACCCCCGGCTGTCAC
Organism: Archocentrus centrarchus; assembly: GCF_007364275.1. NCBI lineage: Eukaryota > Metazoa > Chordata > Actinopteri > Cichliformes > Cichlidae > Archocentrus > Archocentrus centrarchus. The sequence continues at coordinate 21,583,003 of NC_044356.1, forward strand.
TAGTCTTATTTGTCACCAACATTAAATTCAGATCAACTTTTTGTATGGAGCTCCTTTTGTTATTTACTTGCTGCACAGGAACATTGAGTTAGGCGTGCTCGCCGAGTTATAGCATAACAGCCCAAAATAAAACAAATTGCTTTATTGTTAATCTACTACAACAAATGTCCTAAGCACCCTTCTTCTTCCTTTTTCTTTTTCTTTTTTTACTTTCATTGTCTTATCTCCAGAAATCCATGATCCATGGCATTGCGGCCGTTTTCATTAAACTCGCTGGCCTCCGTATCTTGCCACCATTTCAGAAGCAAACGACCAAATATAAACACCATATGACTGATGCAGGAAACTAAGCAATGCAATCACTCAGGTGGACCTAAACATCCAATATAGGAAGGCGACAAAAGAAACAAGCGGTCTTAATTAGGACATGGGCCCTAAGTGGGTCCAGTGCAGCTTCAACCGTGCCAAATTAAATCCATTAGTCTACAAGAGGCTGTGAAGACTCAGTGATGCAAGCCTGTGCTTATTTGTGGTCATTTAGCTCTACTACACTGGGTCCATCTGAAGGCCGTTGCCTGCACCTGGGGCCATCCATGCATGTGCCAATTTTGCTATTTTAACCGTGAGATAATGCAATCATAATTTATGATGCCAAACGTATGGTAAACAGTCATTTGTCTGGCAGAGCATGGTTTTCTTTATGGCAAAACCACGCTAATTTTTTTCTTGTAGTTGCACGTTTTTACAAAACACATCAAAGCTTGGCATAAGTGAGTTTGCATCAGTGCGCTGTGCGCAATTTATGTGCGTAAAAGCGTCGCGCCGCCATTTGGACACGGATGAATCCTACTGATCGGTGATCGTTTCGGGGTGATGTGTGTGTATGGCTAGGGGGGGGGGGGTGCTCCAGTGAATCCAGTTACAATGAACCACGTTATGCTGACAGCTGTGTGTGGTGTGCATCTGCGCTTCTCTTTTGCCACTTCCCGCCCTTCGCACGGCAGAGATGGAGAGCAGTCGACGCCTGGCTGTCTGTGAAGCGCCAGTGGCTTTGCGTTTTGGAGAAGGGAGACATGTTGTTTAAGTGCCTCCCGGTGTCTTTCTGCAGTGACTTGCCTCAGCGTCCCCAGCCACTCCGGTCCCTGGGAAGCCAAAGAAGTGGCTTTCCATGGGAGCCAGTCAATAGCTGTTAGTGGGACCGACCGCAAACACCCAGCCTCTCATTTACAATTATGACCAATGTCTTGCTGGAACTCTGTGTTAACGCTCAGATATGATTAACACATGTGGCCAGATAGACCAAAAAAAAAAAAAAAGGTGCTAAAACAGGCAGTGACACGCATTCAGAAAGAGGAGATATCACATTTACGCGCGTGCAGATCACCTTATTCAAGTGTGTACTGATATTAGCAATTTAGGTTAAGAAGCATATCCCATCGGCTGTGTTAACCACAACACACCTTCAAGTCACACCTGTAAATGCAAGCGTAAAATATTCTCAGCTTTCATTTACTGCAGTCACAGACAGTGGATATGAGGGAAATCCCAGGCCTGATACAGACCAAGCGTTTGGATACTGGAGTGATTTTAAAGAGTCATTCATCAGCGTTTATAAGACAGCAGGAAATAAAGACCACTTCTGTTAAACCAGCACGGCCATTGATTGTGCTGAAGGTCAATCATCTACTTAGGGACAAAGTGATTTCTGGATTTGCAGCTGAACGCTGCTCATTTTGTGATTGACATTTTGACGAACTGAAATATAAAATAATTTCTCTCCAGAATAAGGCTATGAACTCGTATAATCTAAGATTAATAGGGCAGAGTACAACAGGAGGTATGATACAGCAGGTGAAGCATGCCTCAAGGGTGTCATTTTTAATATTTTTTTAAAAGATAATTGTTTTGCGTCTGTATTTTTTTTAAGTAAAGTACAATTAAAGTAAAAACATAAATAAATAAATCAGTCCACTGATTAAATCTTGTATGGGTCGCTGTTTGCAATCAGACACGGTTGTCAGCACGCATTCAAAAAGCCTAGATCTTAAACATTTCAAAAACAGCAAGGTCGAGTATGTCATGTTCTCTCTAGTCAAGCAAATCCGTCCTTTCACCACTTCTCTTAATCTCAGTGTGCGCAGAAACACGCCTGCGGGACATCAAGGCTTTGACATTACCCGCACTGTTATCCCGCAACTTAATAATCCCGCCGGTGGCGCGCGCGTGATGCTGCAAAACCCAGGGAATGAAGATGTCTCATATAATCGAGCCTGGGGTTTTAAACCCGCAGGGAAGCAGCTAACATCACTGCAAAGCATGTACGTGTTTGTAGTAGCACTCAAAGAGAGATTAGAAAAGCTATCGGATCTGGTTTCTCCTCTGCGTGTCCAAGTGGAACACGGGCAGGGGAATTGGCCACTATGTTAGATCACTGAGGGGTGACCAAGGTGGGCTGACTCATTCCAGGTCTGCAAGGCCACTCTTTGCTTAAAATAGTGAATTACAAGAGGCAATAAATTCATTTGTCAATGTCAGCAAAAGAGCATTCAAAAGAAGCTCTTACCTGCAGCCCTCCTGACGGCAAAGAATGGCTCTGATTAATCTAAAGGACTCAGCAAGAATAAAACAAATCCATGTGGATGCCTTCGGCTGCAACACATCCCTGCCTCTGTGCTCCTCTCTTGGTCCGCTGCTGTAAAATGATTTTCCGGCTGGGTTGTGCACTTTTAAATCCCACAAAGTAAATAACAACCGTAGCTGACGATAATAGCAAGGTACCAAGTTCTTGTTACAGAAAAGGAGAAAATTGAAACTAAACGCTGCATTTAGACAACCATTTTTGATAAGAGGATAATTGAGGCCACACTGGCGTATAATTAGGGGATAATTTATGCTATATCCACTTTTATTCCACCCTCCCAAAATAAATCCAGTCCATAATCATTACAGGCGAATTGTTCTTAATTTTATAGCTGCAATTTGAGTAAAGTGTGGCCGCTAATCAAATAGGTTTTCGTAGTAACTTGATTGCAACCATAATTATTTTGCGTCGCCTTTTTTTTGTTAAATCGCTAAATGCCACATTGCGGGGAAAAATGCTGAAAGTGGTGCAAAACATGATTTGAATACCTATTGGATTATTATAAGCGGAAATAGCATTTTATTTTTTATTTGCGACTCGAACATGGCAGCCCTTCGAGACAAACTGTATAATTTACATATATTGAGGACCCTATCAGGCCTCATATTGCAACAGGGATAAAAGACACTGTCAGTTTATCCGGGTATCCACCCTTCTATCTGCAAAATAACCTATTGTACCTCAGGCATATTGTTATTTGATGTGTCACATGTACGGTATTTTGAATTGTCTGAGGATCCTTAATCATATGGTCAGTAGCCCCGGGAAAAAATGAACAGTTATAATATATGTTACGTTCAGAGTAGAGGGGTGGGGGGAGTGGGGGGGTTGAAGAGGGGACAGCTCATTAGACAACATCAAAGCAAAACTACACTGCAAAAAAAAAAAAAAAAAAGAAAGAAAAGAAAAAAGAAAGAAAGAAAGAAATGTTTTTTGTTTTTTTGTTTTTTAAATCAAATAGTCTGTAAAAAAAATACTAAAATGCAAAAGTTAAAAAATTAGGAATAAAAAGTCAAGAAGTCGAAGGCCAACTTTCGCTCATTTCCAGATCTATTCCACCTGTTCCGCGAGTTTAATTGCCATTAAACATATCACTCTCCCACTTGGTATTAATAATGTAAGGTGTCACAAAATGTAGGAAACCTTAAAAGAACCATATAATACAACTGGGATTATTCTATACTCATTTATAAATTTGATTGAAAAATCAGTTTTCAAATAAAATAATGATTGATAGACTTGGAAAGATTAATAGTTTTGAAATGTAGCACAAAATAATTTAATTTTGGTTTAAAAGCAATTCAAATACACTTGAACATGTGTTTGTGTGATACTTTCCTATATGTAATTACTTCCTCAGCAAACGGAGACCTAAAGCCAGAAATGGAAATGGGGAACATAAAGACTACAAGCGCATCAGACTAAATCAAAGTGCACACTATATGTTGCGCGTCGCGCGTAATTTGGAGTTTGGGTAAAAAACAAAATCGACTCGGCAGTTCCAAAAGAGCGGGTTTTACGTGTGAGGCTTGTCTGTAGGAATTAGGCGTCTTTCCCACCACATATTATTTCCCCCATAGTTGTGGTGGGAGCTAGTAAGGTGGGTTAACTCCAGCTCAAGTCTCCGTGAAGCGCAGAGCAGTGATGACGTTGGGTTGGATGACCAATCGGGAGGCGCTGCCCTTTGGAGACAAACCATTTTACTTGTAGTGTCTGCATCAAGTCTGGAAGCAAGGGCTCAATTTTAACAGAATCCACCTTAAAATCTCTCCCTTAACTTATGCCTACCTTCCGCCACTTTGAGTGAGAATATCACAGGACAAGGGGGGGAAATAAAGACGCCTCTGGAAAAATCGGGTGTTAATAGGACAATATCTGTTCGCGGTGGAGAGGGGAGAGAGACAACAGCACAGCGAGAGAGAAAAAAAAAACGATTTGGTCTTGAGAGAGAGGGGGGTGAGTGCTCTCAAGGCAGAAAATTCGATGATGACCATGACTACGATGGCTGACGGTCTGGAGGCTCAGGACTCGTCCAAGTCTGCTTTCATGGAGTTTGGACAGCAGTCGCACTCACAGCAGAGCTCCCCATCGATGGGCAGCGGCCACTACCCGCTGCACTGTCTCCACTCCGGCTCACACTCTCACCACCAGCACGACAACACCCCGTACCCCGGGAGCAACACCTACAACAGGTCGTTACCTTACCCTTACGTGAGCCATCCACACCACAGCCCGTACCTGCCATCCTATCACAACAACATGGGAGGACAGACAAGGTTAGACGGCGCAGGTAAGAGACCCCGTTTTCGCCAGCCAAGTGGAAAATGCACGGCGTCATGTCCATCTCCGGCGCCCGACAGTGCCATTAGCGCATACCTTCTTTTAGTGCGGGTGGCCCACAGTGGGGATCAAACATTTCTCCATGCCAGTGTTGTGGTGTCATGCCCAAATCACCGTATGGCCGCTCCAAATTCGGGAATTATCTTTCGAGCGTAGGCGGGCGATCGTGAAAATTGTGCGTAAATGGCACCGGATAATTCAAGATCCAGCCTTCTTTGCTTCCTCCGCCGTCCCTTTTAGCACTCCCCTCAGTTCCCACAAAACCTGCTTCAATGCCCGGAGTGTGATCATCTCGACCGTGCTATCCTCACCAACTACTCGTGGAAATTAGGAAGCCCGCACGCCTTGAATGTTGTAATTAGCATTTAATTGACATGTCATTACCAGCAATATCCTAAATATGACAGCGTACGAGGATTGCGGCTGCCTCGATGCTTAAAGCCAACGAAAGATGTCGGCGTTTATCAGCCAGAATTTTCATATTTAGACGCTTTCACATTTTGGCGCTGGTCGATTTACTCTTCACAAATATTTCAGCTTGCCCGACGCTTTGGTGTCTTCCTGCACAAAATGAACACATGCAGCCCGGCTGTGGGTTTGAATAATAATAACATTTGCTTGTTTTTGTTGCAGAGCAGCAGAAAACGACAGTGATCGAAAACGGGGAGATTCGTTTTAATGGGAAAGGCAAGAAGATTCGCAAACCTCGGACAATTTATTCCAGTTTGCAGCTTCAAGCACTGAACCACCGTTTCCAGCAAACACAGTACCTCGCTTTACCGGAGCGCGCCGAGCTGGCTGCCTCACTAGGACTGACACAAACACAGGTATGAGGAGAAATATGTGCTGCTTTACATTTTAACATTGCCTCCAGAAAATGACTATATCTGTATGTTAATTTTAATAAACATTATATTATTATTTCCTATTTTCTTGCGTGTTTATATATTTATATATTTTATCTCTTTATTACATTAACACACGAAATGCTGCATTAATAAAACTGACCTCCATGTGGGCCTTTTATCAACATGTCCTTTACTAACTGCGCCCGCCCCTCTTGTCCTCTCCTGCAGGTAAAAATTTGGTTTCAGAATAAAAGGTCAAAGTTCAAGAAGCTGCTGAAGCAAGGCAGTAACCCGCACGAGAGCGAACCTATCCCGGGCTCCATGTCCCTTTCCCCGCGCTCCCCGAGCATCCCTCCAATCTGGGACGTCTCGGCCACTTCCAAAGGAGTAAACATGCCGGCCAACAGCTACATGCCCGGCTACTCTCACTGGTATTCCTCCCCACATCAAGACTCAATGCAGAGATAGACTGATGACGACGCAAGGTCAGTGAGCTGTCTTGGAGGCCTCCGGATCTCGGCAATGCAGTTTCCAACGTAGCCTACAATTTGTGTCAGCTCAGAAACTGGATGCTGGAGAGGAGCAAAAGAAAAAAAAAGAAAAGAAAAGAAAAGAAAAAAAGCCCCCTCTCTCTTCCACTCCTCTGCTGAAGGATGAGACACAGCCAAGCCTCGGTGTGATGATGACACAAACAAGGGAACTAACCATTTTTAGCGTACATGGCTGTTCAGTGGGCTCGCATTTGTAATGCTTTCATTCTTGTCACCATCTGAACCGTCAATATACCAAATATTATCAGTGACATTTTAGCCACTTTGGACAAAGACTGCTCACACTCTCTATGCGCTGCTGTGGCGCCCAGAAACCTTTTGCCATGGTGGACTGCTTTTTTTTTTTTTTTTTCCTTTTTTTTTCTTCTTTTCTCCCTGGTTCTTTTCTCCAACATGCAAAACCAAGCAAATTGTCTGTCTGTAAATATAATCTGCGATTTTAGTTGTACATACACTTTTTATGTTTTGTCAGATTGAGTAAACGGTGACTCAAAACAGACTCCTGCTGTTCCATGATTTAAAAAAAATATTAATTTTAATCTAGGCCCTTTTTTTTTTTTTTTTTTTTTTTTGGTGCGTCGTATTGGGCCAACATCACATAAAAAGGGCCTATTTCCAGCCACCCTGGTGTGTACAAGCTCATAAAAGACAACACGTGACACGGTGCTCAATGAAAAGCCCATTTCAACAGAGTAAACATTTTAAATAAATCCAATGAATGAAAAACTCCACAGTATATAGATTTATCAAATGCACTCAACACCAGAGGAAATTAACTTACCCTCAGCCGCTGCTGTCTACATTCACCTCGAAAGACATTTGCTCCAGGTCCAGCTTATCTTGTCATTTCACCCTCAATTATTAGAAGTATTGACAAAATGTTTTCTCCCTTCTCTCCGTCCTAATGCAGGCCGTTAAATGCCAAGCTCCGCGGGATCGATGCTGAACAAAGCAGCCAGCTGCAGCGGCGTTCAATATGAAGGAGATATTTGGGACAATTTGTGGGTTTTTATCCAAGTGAGGCTTTTTTCCCCCCATTCTCATAAATGCAGACATAATTAGGGTAATTTTTGATGTAGCCCGCTGATTACAGCGTTTTTACCGTCAAAGATAATTACCTGTAATTTTCTACCACTTTTAATACTAAAAGGCATCTTTATTTGGATTTGAGGTAGCACAGATGGAACAAAAGGGAAAATTATTCGGTTATTCATATACAAATTGCTGAGAAGAGTGAGCGCTCGGGATATTATCTGAAATTACAACGCTGAAAAGCTTCATGCAGCTGTCAAGTCGCGGATGTCCCACTGGCGCACATTCAGCATACCTGGGCCCCCAGGCTGGGGCCTATCTGCTCCTGGGCCATGATCGGGCTGCAGGGAGCCGAAGCAGCAGCCGAGTAAACATCAACAGAGCTCATAAATACACAGTGGCGCACATTGAGCAGCAAAAATATTACGGGTTTTATCACGGATAAAGCCTTTGATGAGTTTCAGACTGTCAGATAGATAGATAGATAGATAGATAGATAGATAGATAGATAGATAGATAGATAGATAGATAGATAGATAGATAGATAGATAGATAGATAGATAGATAGATGGGGTGAAGTGCAGCAGATGGGGTGGGGATGCAGGGAGCGATGTGTCACTTCTTGCTCTGTGGTGCTGACACTTCTCACATAAAAGCTGCAAGCACTGGACAAGAATTCACACAGATTCTACCACATTAAATGTCGAAAAGGCACCCATAATCCAAGCAGTCTCTCTTAAAAATATAGAATAAATTAGACCCCCCCCCCCCCCCCCCCCCCCAACTAATTTCTTTGTCTAAATCTAAATAAATGATTAAGCTCAGAGTAAAGTGAACGGTGTTGCACCTTGTCTAAGAATGGAACTGGTGACAGAAAATATGAGACTCATCCTTACCTTCCTCCGCTTCTCTAACATAGACTAACCCCCCAAAAAAGCGCTGCACGGTTTTTACTGCTGGTGGTTGAATAAGCAAATCCAGGTGGGAAAGTGTTTGCACACCCCGGTAAGCTCTTATATATTGCCTGCAAAATTAGCTGTTATTACTGTCACTGTTTAGTGATGGCGAGCTTGAAAAAAGAAAAAAAAAAAAGCCCTCTGCAATCAAGAACCAAGCGCATCTTTGCAAATTATAGGTAATTGTCAATGTCCAGATTATGATAATGGAGGCCCTAATCCTGGAGAATAATTATTGTGGAGTGTTACAGTTGAAGCTGTCCAGTAAAGCTAACTGTCATTATTTAGACTCGATTTGCAAAACGGGGGGAAAACTAGCTGAGTGGAAAATGTTCGGTTGGGAAATAAACGGAGGCTCTCGATATAATGGCACCACAAGTGTGTGTGTGTGTGTGTGTGTGTGTGTGTGTGTGTGTGTGTGTGTGTGTGTGTGTGTGTGTGTGTGTGTGTGTGTGTGTGTGAGAGAGAGAGAGAGAAAGAGAGAGATACAGTAGCAGTGTGTGTGTGTGTGTGTAGGTGTGTGTGTGTGTGTGTGTGTGTGTGAGACACACAAACCTGCGTGCGCTATAGTGTTCTTGATGACGTGCACATGCCCTGTTAAATTTTAAATTTCTGGAGTGACACACCAGCATCGCAATGACCGGTCTACCGTTTAGCTTACAGCAGAAATTGGGGCTTAAAGCAGCGGACGGCAGCGCGGCGCTTTAGATTAAGGAGAGCATTTCCTATAGCGTTTTGCTCCAGCGCGCGCGCGCGCGTGTGTGTGAAGTGTATTCAGTGGGCTGCAATCAGGAAGAGGGTTCTGTGTCAGGTGGAAATGGTAACATGCATGGGTCAGTGTGTGGGTCAGATGCAGTATTGTTTAGCGTGTTTGAGAGAGAGAGAGAGAGAGAGAGAGAGGAGGGAGGATTTTGTGCAACATTTGTAAAAACTCACTTATATGATCTTGGCGCATATGGCCGGGCAAATTCAATTAGATCAATTCTCAAAGTTTTTCACAGTGGCACAGTTTGTTTAATGGACCCCCCTCCCCCCTCCTTAGTGGCAGAACTGGTATTATCGCCTGCTAATGACATGCTCAAACTGTGTAGGATTTTCTTTCTTTCTTTTCATTTCTTGCGATTTTTTTTTTTTTTTTTTTTTTTTTTTTAGCAGGAAGGTGGGCTGCGTACGGCGGCCGGGAGTGGCAGAGCTCTGGAGCCGGTCTACCCCCACAGGAATGCGGATTGTCTCCCATCTCCGTGCCGCCCCCCTCGCCTCCTCTCTTGCCATTCAAAGCGACTAATTGTAGGGGACACAAAGAATCGAAAGCGGCTGCAGACCGTCTGCAGGAAGCAGAGCCTAAAGACTCAATCAGGTGGTGGTGATCGGTCGAATAATAATAATAATAATAATAATATGGGAACTGATTGAAAAATATGGATCATATCACCATTTGTCTGATAAAATTAAAAGTGATATTAAGAAAATAAGCCACTGTCGACTTCCAAAAACACACAATTCTCCACAAAATATTAGTGTCGTATTAAATATATGCAATACTATAGGACGACTACATACGACTGGATTCAATAAACTGAGATTACTGTAGCACGTTGACGCTTACAGTGGCTCATAGTACCATTAAAAAAAAGGATTTATGATGACGAATGTTTTCTCAATGTGACCTCAGAAACTTGTCCTTTAATTTTTCTGATTTTCCGTTCATCGCAAATATAAAATAATCTAACCTTATTCAAAAAAAAAAGCTAATTTCTCACAAAGAAGTCAATTTTATCTGTGAAGAAAAAAATCTTGAGACAAATCCGAGTCTTTGCTTAATATAAAACATATAAATATCGCAACAAACCTGGACCGCAATTGTAAATGAAAACCATTAAGATTTGATGCTGATCGTTCATCTCAGCGCACCTCGCAGCTGTGATTTACAACCTCGGGGAAAAATATCACCTGAGGCTCACCAACACCGCGTCTGAAGCCTTTGTCGTGATTTTCAGTGCAAATAACTGAGGGTTAAAATAACAAGAGACTACAGGGAGTCAGGGGGTGGGGTTCAGAGTTCCATTGTCCATTTAAACGTTTAATAGTCTTCCAAAATGCAATAAATTACATGCACACATTTACACATTTTACACGTTTCTTCTATGACTGTCATGAAATACATTGCATATTCCTCTGAAATTTGAACACGAGTCCCATAGAAGGAGGGGAAAAAATGAAATCAACATTAGGTTTGTTTTGTTTTTGTTTGTTTTTTCAATATAACGTCCCCGCTCCAAGAGCCAAAGAGTGCTGTATCGAGTTAGGGGTCTGAAGGTGGGAAGTCATGGAGGCGCCAGCTGAGGTGTACCATGACCCCGTGTTTTCCAAAAAGTTAGAAGCTGTCGTGTTGATGCTTTGTGGTTGTAGACTGTGCGGCCTGGAGGTACCCTGTGTGTCCCAAACGGCCGGGGACTGTGGGGAGTTGCAGGCCATGGGGTCGCTGGAGCTGGGGCTGTGTTCCGGGGGAAGCTCGCCGTTTTTCATGATCTTTTTCATTTTTGATCTTCTGTTTTGGAACCAAATTTTCACCTGAAAAGAGAGCAAAAATCGGACTGTTATAATTTTAGAAATAACCTCACAAACAATGACGTTAAAAGGGCGCTCGGTGCGTAAAAACCGCACAAAACAAAGCCAAAAACAGTTATTTTGCTTGCAATATTTCAAACATATAGAACAAAGGAAATTCTTTACTTTCAAATTAAAAACGATGTGAGAATTATTTTTCATCCAAAAGCACACCTGTGTTTGCGTTAGACCGAGCGAGGCGGCCAGCTCTGCTCTCTCCGGCAGCGCCAGGTACTGTGTGTTCTGAAACCGCCTCTGCAGGGCGGCCAGCTGGAAGCTGGAGTAGATTGTCCGGGGTTTTCTCACTTTTTTCGGCTTGCCATTCACCATCCTCACCTCAGGCTCGCTTATCTCTTTTTCTGTTCAAATAATAAAAACGAGAATAAACGTGTGCAATATTTTTTTTTTCCAAACCGCATTATCTGAAAAAAGGTGTCATAGATCTATTAAAAATGATAGTACTAAGAAAACAAAGGATATCCATTTTAATGAGCCTAATGAATTTCATTACAACTAAAAGGAAAATACGTGTTTCCTTTAAAAGACCTTAAATAAAATAATTTAAAGCATATATTTTCATTTATTCCTCAGCTTTAAATTGCGCCTTTATTTACCTTTCGTGCAAATAAGCAGTTGGAGAAAACTGGATTAAAAAATAGCCTCTTTTTTTTTTTTTTTTAAATCACCGCCTAACAATCTGCTTCTGTTAAAATAAAATAAAAATGTTAGGCGCGTACCTTGTGGACTCGGCTGGGCTTGCACTCTGCTGTAAGTCCCAGCATACTGGTGGTAGGAGGGGGTCGTGTAGGAGCTGTAATCAGTGTAGGATTTTGTCGAGTAATTTCCAGCAGATCCATTTACACCCGGGTACTGGTACTGATAGGCATTGAGAGGCTTCCCGTAAGAGGTGGAGCTGGGCGAGCAGTAGCCGTGAGCGACTCCACCAGCGGGACTGTAGTAGCCAGAATCCGTGGCGGAGGATTCGGGTAAAGTAGGAGATTCCTGAGACGGATGGTGCATGCTGGAGAGTTGAAAGGAGCTCTCAAAGTCTGCAGATTTCACACTCGGGATCCTCCGGTCAAAAACTCCTGTCATACTTCGAGATGGAGCGCGTGGGTTCGTTTTTATTTAATCAGCAAAAACAACAAAACACGAAAGAAAAAAAAAACACAAAACAAAACGAGAGAGTCTGACTCCAAAGTGGTATGAAAAACTACACTGGCATTGTTGAAAGGCTCTCAGGCCGTCGGGCTCTGGTGAAGACTGCAGCCAGCCCCGCAGCAAAGACTTGGTTAAATCCTAAATCGCGCTCTTACGCACTGCAGGGAGGATCTGGTTCCATTGGCCCAGGCGCACACAGACACAGCTACACCCAATTCACTCCGCCAGCTTTCTTATAAGGGGGGAAACCACCCGGGCTGCATGTTGGCTGCATTGTTGTGTTTTTATACTATCAATCAATGGCAGCAATTAAAGTGTCGCCAATTCATCAGAAGGATAAATTAGAAGGACAAATCCTATTACCAAAAAGGCCCATGCTGCAAGAGCGACCGATTATCACGCTTGTCTTTATTAGTCTTTATTTATGCGTTTTTATTAGAACAGACTCTATTAGGTTCTTTAGGCACGCATGAAAACATGGAATCTAGTGTTTCAATTATCTAATAATCAAATCAAATCATAAAGACATAAAACTGAGCATCTTAGGTCAATGAGCTCGTTTTTTATATATTTTTTTCCATTTTAACAGGCATACAATCTAACCATCAAAGAAGCTTTTCTTCCATCAAATAAATTAACGATCCAGCATATTCAGTACATCATCAGCAAATCAAATATGGCCTGTTTGTGATATTTACACATCTCGGCATCAATAAACGGCTCATTAAATATTAATACATGCTATTCGCTCCTGAAGCGCGCTGCCGATCACCCAACCCAAAACCTCGTCCATCAGCCCGCACATTCAGCGGTGAACAGCGCCGACAAGGGGATGAAGTGAGGGGCTGCACCTCGTGCACGTCAGTAAAACCAAATTGAAATATAAAAATAAATTCACCCAAATTTGGCACAACAAATTAAATTAATGGAGAAAAAGGGAGACGCACTCACTTGGAAAAGTTATTTTATCACTCATATGAAACACTAATACACCCATATGACATTGGGAACAGTTTCATTTGATATTCACATTGTTTAAAGGAAACTTTAACTACTTTTCATTAAAAAAAATAAAATAAAAATAAAAAACAGTCCGCAACTGTTTCAAATTCTGGAAAAACACAGTGGGCAGTATTTACTGGATGCGCACATGCAAAAACATTTTGCATAACTCAAAACTTCAGTTCAGTCAGTATAAAGTTCTACTCAGTGTCTACTTTAAGCAAGGACTCGCAGTCAAAGACAGATGCGCGCAATGCCCATAACGGTCATCTTTGTTCCAGCTGGCTCTGCGCACCCGTGCAAATATTCTATAAACATCCCAGAATTCCAGAAAAACAAAACAAAACAAAACAAAACAAAACAATCAAAACAAAACAAAACAAAACAAAACAAAACAAAACAAAACAAAACAAAAAAAACAAAACAAAACAATCCCCCTACACTGGAAAGACTCAAACAGCCCTTCGCTAGGCTTTCTCAGCAGCACCATCTACTATCGAATACATCGGTACACTACGACAAACAGCATCTAAAACAATAACACAGATTCCTTTAACTGATAACTTCCGATGTGATATAGGCCCAGCCACAAAACTATACATTTATATAAAACCAGTTATTTAATAAACGGCCATATCCTTCTATGATTTTAAATAACCCTTCAAAGTATCAGATAAATGGACCTGACTAGATATGAAGTACACCCAGGGGGACAGCTCAGAGCACCTTGGAGACAAAGTTAGACAGGCAAAGCTGAGATGGTTTGGACATGTGCAGAGGCTGGATAGTGGATATACTGGACAGAGGATGCCAGGCAGGAGAAAAAGAGGAAGACCACAGAGGAGGTTCATGGATGTCGTGAAGGAGAACATGCAGAGGGGTTGGTGTGACAGAGGAGGGTCCTGGGAATAGGGTAAGATTGAGGCAGATGATGCTGTGGCGACCCCTAAAGGGAGCAGCTGAAAGAAGAAGAGTTTTCTTTCTATAAATGTCCTATTTACTTAATAAATATTACTGAAGTTTTGTTTGTTTGTTTGTTTTAAATCCCAGACAGAACATTTGGAATCTGGATGAACAACGAATAAACCAATAAACAAATTCAACAAAAACATTTTCTATAGACTTATTATAGTATTTTTACATTTCAGCCTTTTTAATTTTACATTTCAGCTTATTATTACTTAAGACAGTAATTACATTCTTGCACGTGTACATCTAATTTTAATTCATTCATGATTTTATTAAACTTTTTTAAAATTAATTTTTAGTAGAAATGAATATCAACTTATAATATAAACTCCTATGGCTTAATAAACCTTCCGTGTATATTGTTATATTAGGAAATAGGAATATTTTTCGCCGATTTCATTTACTAGCTGTAGGTAATAGTAAAAAAAAAAAGCTTTAGTACCCCGGAAATGCTTCCTCCGCCGAAGCACCGAACTTCTTTGCAGTGCTCTGCTTGTTGACTTTTTTTTTTTTGAAAACTTAGTTTCGCATTTAATATACTTATATAGTTTTAAACCAGACCTGTATTTTATCCACGTTATATAAAGCCTGTTTGTTTGTTTTTTAACTCAGGAAAGCCATCTCCGTGGTGTTTTCTTTGGATTTGAATTAGCATCACCACTGAGACCGCGCAGCGTGCGTCTGACATCACAGAAAAGCAAGATAGTTCCCCGCTTCACATCCATGTAAACGTTAACGTTTTCCCCCCAGGCGAAACAACAGGATTTGAAACGTTTCCAACCGTGTAACCTGATAACTTTGGCTACTAAAATACTGTAATAACTTTGATAGAAAACTCACTTTATCTAAACTGTGTAATTTAGACATGAAACTGAACTTTTGGTATTTTTTTATTCCTTTTAAAGAAGAGTCAGAACACGTCTTTTTGTGATTAAAATAAAGAAAGTATTTAAATGTAAACGTATATGCCAGCTAAAGGAACGTAAACAAAGGCGGAAGTGAACGGTAAGGAATCATCTCGAAGCGCGTGACTCTTTACCCTGCGCTCTCTTTTCTCTCGGCTCCCGTTTTGCGTGTTGGGGGGATGGGGCCGAGCCGAGGATGAGTGACTTCAAATATTTACCACTTGGCTAACTAAATATCTTTTTTTTTCAGAACCGAGTTTCCTTTCTTGCGCTTGGACATATAAATACATTTCGACTACGGATGAGTTTTGGTGGAATTTTGCGAAAAACTAAGCGGAGTGTTTGTGCGTTCACGACACACGCTTAAAAAAGTCGACAAAATGTATTCCTCTGCTGGAGGTAAGTGCTGCGGCTAACGTTAGCATCGGCTACGTGATGCGGCCAAAGAAAATTGACACTAACCGGAGCGGCACCCCTCGCTGCTACATTGATGAAGCGCTTACTCAGTTCCCGTTTCATTCAGCTCGCTACTAGAAAACTAAGCAAAGCCTTTGACTACGAACATGTCGGCCCAGTTTAAGTGTATTAGTACTAGAGGCGAGCTTAGCTAACGTGCAACAACAAGCTGCCCTTAGCCACACTAGCTTCAACGGCACCTGGTTTCCCGAACTTGTTTTTAGTTAGCTCTCACCGCACTTTTACAAAGCGGGGTCGGCCGACGTATATTTTATTACGAGCTCACACGAGTATGAACGCATATCATTCATTTGCATATGATTTGATGCGCTAAACACAGTAGTTGAAGGAATATTTCGAGGCCGACCTAATCTCATCACCAGTCCGGGTGATTAGCCTGACACTTGAAATCGCCACATTTACATATGTCAAATTATGCATGCGAGATAAATGCCCCATCGCCAACCGACCGTCTTTTCAATGTAAACACCGACTTTAAGCTACCAAATAAATCAGGAGAAATGTGCTTAATTAAGTTTGACGTTAGGTACAGTGAGCCGATTGTCATTTGTCAAACAGACGTGTTTGTGTGTGAATATTTGCATATTGTCGTATTTCGTGTGTAGTATTTTTATCAGCTGGCTTTTTCAATTTTTTTTGTTTTTTTAGGCTGAATGAGAGAGTGTACAAATAGTATCAGCACTATGCTGGATTTCTTTCACTTGCTGTCATTTTAAAGGTGAACTCTTGTTTAACCAAAACACGACTAGGTGTGTTGTAGCAGGCTATTCCAGGGGAAGGGGTGGCTTCAGTTAGATTGCCAGCTGCTCTATACTTTCTGCGTGCATATTGATAAGAGTCCCGTGCAAGAGATAAGAAAGCAAGGCCTGCTGAGACGAAACAAGTGGAATAAATGAGTAGCGCTCTCTTTACGCTTGCTATATAAACAGATGGTTTTGTTATGTTAAGCAGTAAACTTTGGTCTCTGGGCTGCATTAGGTGTACACATTAACCATCTTTATTTTTAAGTACACTGCGCATCAGACTGATTGGATATTTGCGCATTTGTAACATGTGATTTTTATTCTCTGTAGCTGCTGAGATGCTTGAGGGACCCCGTTCTTCTGGGTCAGTAAGCTCTGGTAAGCCTTTCCCATATTTGGGCTTTAAAGTGGCCTTAGCAGATTGCCAGTGGCAACATTGTTTGTTTTGCCCCCACACACACACACACACACACACACACACACACACACACACACACACACACACATCCTTCAAGCATCACAGTATGTGCTCATCTGAAATACAACAGGACCTTCTGACAGTGAAGATGTCCAGCAAATAGGATATAGGGGGTTTGATCCTGTAAGAGTCTAAAGAAAATGCTGCGCTCTTCATCTGCTCAGCAGTCACTAAGTGTGCCTCATTTAGTGCACTAATGTACAGAACACTTAACTAAAGGACACTTATTAAAATCCACCATGTATTGCAAGCCTTTATCAGTGTTTTTCTGTTTGAATGAACAGAACTGGAGTGCAAAGATAAGACACTGGGGAATGGAGTGTGTCCTGGCTGAAATATCTGAAGTTGCAGATATGGAGCTTCTTCAGGGAGCTTGTCCAGTAGTGATGAGAGCTTTGTGCATCTCCTGCAATAAAGTGAAAAAATATTAATGTGTAAAAGCATCTTTTAGGGTATAAGACAGTGGTTTGGTGTAGATCTCTGGAGTTACAGTTTGGCACATTATTATTGTTATTATTTCAACTAATGTAACAAAAGAATTCCAATCATGAGCTAAATAAAAATTTTTCTTATTTCTTATTATTATCCATATTGTAGTGATTTACTCACCTAAGATTCCCACTGTGATTCCGTTAGGAGACACAGAGCCCTGTGGGGATGGGTCAGGAAGGTCGTCCGGCGTAAAAAAATCTGCCAAATCTTAACATGTGGAGCTACCCCCTGTGGTGGTGACCCCTTAAAAAATACAGAACTTTTTTCCCCTGGTTTTTGAAAAATGAAAACATTCAAAAATGACCAATTCACCATAAGTCTTACTGCAGTTAACAGTTAAGGCAATCAAACTGTCAATAAGAAAATAATCTTAATTTTATACACAGTTGTCTTTCTCTTTTTTGTCAACCCTTAGGACATAAACAGCTTAATGAAAAAACTTCATTGAAATTCTCTCTGAAGAATTTATTCAGTGGCATATTTATAGTCAGTGAGCTCTATAGCAACAAGTTTGAGCTTTGTTGACTCTTATGTGTGAAAAAAAAAAAAATTATCAGCAAGAATATTGGATTTTTAAATCACCAGATATCGATGTCGAACTTAAAAATGCGATATCATTCAGGCTCTAGTTTAAAGATGGCGTAACGAAGAGTTAACAGACTTAAAAACAAATACATTATTTATAATTTACAATTATATTTTGAATACTTTTTGCTTTTCTGAAACAGTGAATTGAGTAATTGTTAATAACAAAAACATCTTGGTAAATGCAGCTTTTTCTGTGCATTTTAGACTTTTGGCCACATAAACAGTGTTTTAGATCACTGAAAGCAGAGCTTTTGAAAAACTGCTTCCAGATACTGTGCTCCTGTGTTTACGCGTGGACAAAGAAAGCAGATTTGTCTTGTATCATCTAGGGTGCATACCTCTGTTTCCTTTTTTGACATTAGACTGTGTGGTGTAAGTAGACCTCTGATTGGCCAGCAGTTCTATACGGTTAGGGTTATATCATCAGATATTGCTTTGGTATGTTCTTCGCAGTGTTTGATATCATTTTTTGTGGGAAATCCCAGTTTTAAAAATATCCCACATACACATGGCCGTAGCCTCGGTGTGTCCCCATTTCTAACAGTAGTGAATTCAGCTGATTGGGCATACCAAACTGAGGAAGTTTCATACCAAAGGTCATATGTGGGGAAACGTACATATATGAATTTGCTAGATCCGTAGTATGGGAAGGACAGACTGGTTCTGATTTGGAGCTGGGGAGGTTCAAATGATATGATACTGTTTATCAACAGGTGACAGGGAGTTTTCCTAGCATTGTTGATGGTAGCAAAGTTAGAAACATACTGATTATATTATGTGAATTATTCAGTATATTTAGATAATTAAGTCAGTCTGCTGGAGCTGCAAAACCATCTGGTGGTGTTTGAATTATAAACTGACTCAGTCTGTCTTAATGTTTTCCAAACCTGGTTACCGGGTGGAAAGGAAAAAAAAAAAAGATTATTAAGTCATTTTGTTAGGGCACATAATATAGTAGAATTTCCATAGTATAGTAGAATTTCTGACCTGACCTGATAAAATGGTCATCTGTACTGCTATTACTCATAAAGTATGCCTATTTTCTGACATGTTTTACAGTTGTTTCTCTCCTTTGATTAAAATTGCAATTATTTGAACATGCTAGCCCACTAATATATGTGTACTGTAATGCAAGCCAACAGCAAATTCTTATTTTATGTTTGATTCAGATCAGTTCAGTTATATAGCACCAAATGATAATTAGTTACCTAGGGGTACCTGAGCCAGATCCTTTTTTGATGGGATCAGCTGTGAAACATGGTCCAGTTTGTTTACATGTGTAACATAACTCTTTGTTTATGAGGCAGTATGTTACTGGCTGGGTCTTAAAAGTCTTTCTGATGTGATCCTTACCTTTCATTTTGTTGCTTCATTTGACCGACATGTTTTAGAACCCCCATCTTCCCCAGTGCCAGAATATGTGTTCCAGCCACCATCAAGGCCAGACTTTGGCACCATGGGCAGGACAATCAAGCTCCAGGCCAACTTTTTTGAGATGGAAATCCCCAAATTGGAGGTCTACCATTATGACATTGACATCAAGCCTGAAAAATGCCCCCGGAGGGTCAATCGGTACATGCTTGTTGAAATTTCATCATCATTCAGCAAACGAGTAAGCGAAATGCTGTGGGCATTGCTGGTAATTTATGCATTTCATTTTCTTTTCAGTGAAATTGTGGAGCACATGGTCCAGCACTTTAAAACACAGATCTTTGGTGATCGAAAGCCGGTGTATGATGGAAGGAAGAACCTCTACACTGCCATGCCCTTGCCCATAGGCAGAGACAAAGTATGCATTTCATATGGAAGTCTGCAATAGTAAAAGCTCCACTTCAGGGATAAAACAAAAAAAAAAAAGAGTATTCCTACAATATGATAGCATTGTATCTTGTTCTTTTCCTCCCATCTTATCACACAGGTGGAGCTTGAGGTGACAATTCCTGGTGAGGGCAAAGACCGGAGCTTCAAAGTGTCCATCAAGTGGGTGTCCTGCGTGAGCCTGCAAGCTCTGCATGAAGCACTGTCAGGACGGCTACCCAGTGTCCCTTTTGAGACTATTCAAGCCTTGGATGTAGTTATGAGACATTTGCCTTCTATGAGGTAGATCATAATTATTATCATTGTTGGTTATGGTTCCGACTTTTGTTTTATCCTTTTATAATGAACAGTTGGCTCTGTGCTTGTATCTTTTACATTTTGTTGCTTCTCGAAAGCATTCAACATACAGTGAGTTTTTAGGTCTGCATCTAAAACAAAACAAACAATGCAAGTTCATCACTTATACTTATGCGAATGTCAGAGCAAACTCTATAAATGATTGTGTAGTTTATTTAAATGCACAAGCTATGTTTATATACCACTAAAAACATATTGCTAAACACAAGTGTTGCATGACCTGTGTCTCACTTGGCACTCTTACATTTTCTGAGCATACTAGAACTTTCTTCTTTACAGAGATGAGTTTTCTTTTTTAGTATTTTAAAACAATACTTGTTCAAAATGATCCTGTAATAACATGTATAATAGGTCTTTTTCTAAATTATTTGCAGTAACTTCACCAAGCCTTGATCTCTTTTTCTGTTTTTTTTTTAAAAAAAAATTATTTTTTAAATTTAATGGTTTTTATCAGTTTATTAAATATCTATTTGCTTTCACAACTGATGGTTTTTTTTTGTCTGTTTTTGTTTTTTTTTTGCAGGTATACCCCAGTAGGACGCTCTTTCTTCACTCCTTCAGAGGGCTGCTCAAACCCTCTTGGTGGAGGGAGAGAGGTGTGGTTTGGTTTCCACCAGTCTGTTAGGCCATCCCTGTGGAAAATGATGCTCAACATTGATGGTAGTTTTCAGCAATTTTTCTAAAATTAAGTTTTTTGTTTTTTTGTTTTTTTTTTTTTGTTTTTCCCCTTAGGCCTAATCTGTGTCTAATCGCTGTTTTGTTTACAGTTTCGGCCACTGCGTTCTACAAAGCCCAACCTGTAATTGAGTTTATGTGTGAGGTCTTGGATTTCAAAAGCATTGAAGAACAGCAGAAGCCCTTAACAGACTCTCAACGAGTGAAATTTACAAAAGAAATCAAAGGTAAATAAAGCTAAGGAGCTCATTTAGCAGTGTATTTTTTTTTTTAATAATAATGGTAACGGTGATTTGATTTACATCTATTAAAATTAATTAGTGAGTTCCAAGTATTTGAAGGTAATCTTCTTAATGATACTTTTTAGATTTATTTCTGAAGAGTTTATAAATTTTCTACAGATGCACCAATTGCAAATTTCTTGGCTGACTCAGATTTTTCTGTTACCTGCCAATCCTGATTTTGTGTCTAACAACTATAAACAACAACATATAAAAACACAAATCAACTTTTCTTTCCATTATTAGCATCTTTAAAGTATCCATGTTTAGCTGGGTGAAGATGATTTAAGTGTCTGATTAGGTTTGCTGTTACAAATGTTTTGGTGGTGGTCCCCCTGCAGTTTACTTTAGCAAACTTTGTATCTTCACTCACAGCAAGGAGCTTCCACGCTAAAGTGTTAGCACATGCCTGTGTGTGTGTGTGTGTGTGTGTGTGTGTGTGTGTGTGTGTGTGTGTGTGTGTGTGTGTGTGTGTGTGTTTGCCTGCACCACTGTGCGTGTTTCATGAAAGGGACTGGCTCGACTGACCCACAGGTCAGGATTGAAAATTCAACGATTCTGATTCTTGGCCAGTCAGTCGGTCCATCTCTATTTTGTTTCTCTTAATTATTAATATATCAGTTGTATGTGTTCTGTTTTTGTTACTTTTTTTATTAACTAAATAAACATGTATTTGTCTCACAGCCTTCATTTTTTTGTTTTTAATTTTTTAACTTTTGTTTCCTTTTATTGTGATTACTTTATTCAGGCCTGAAGGTTGAGATCACTCACTGTGGGCAGATGAAGAGGAAGTACAGAGTGTGCAATGTGACAAGAAGACCAGCCAGCCACCAAACGCAAGAACCTTTTTTTTTTAAAAAAAAAAATCATATTTTCAGTGACTTTAAAAATTAAAAAAAGTGCTAGGTGTGCCTGTATGTAACATGCTGAGTGTTTCTTCTGTGTATTTCTTCAGGTTCCCTCTGCAGCAGGAGAATGGCCAAACTATAGAGTGCACAGTAGCTCAGTACTTCAAAGACAAGTACAAGCTCATCCTGCGATATCCCCACCTCCCATGTTTACAGGTGGGGCAGGAGCAGAAGCACACTTACCTGCCTCTAGAGGTAAGCATCATCTACTTCTTGTGCTCCAGATAAGTGACTGACTAGTGATTTTTTTTTTTTTTTTTTTTTTTTTTAAACCCTGTTTTTACGTATGTCTCACCCAGGTGTGTAACATAGTGGCAGGACAGCGCTGCATCAAAAAGCTGACAGACAATCAGACCTCCACTATGATCCGTGCCACAGCCAGATCAGCACCAGATCGTCAGGATGAAATTAGTAAATTGGTGAGTTATATGAACTTTAACAGCCACAGTTTTTCCAAATTTCACAAGTTTGACACTATTTCAGCAACAAGTGAAAGAAAACAGTGTTTACATTGTGCCAACTGCTAGGCAAGTAACTCATCACTGATGTTTGCCTGGAGGTCTAAGACCAGTAGCAAACACTGCCAGCATGATAAATGTAAGAACCTATGAGTTTGGTTAGGCCAGTGCTGGAAAGAGTACTAACAAAGGCAGCAAAAGTCTTTGACATTGATGGTTGTGGTAAACCGTTGACGAATAACTCCTCACAACAGAGAACTTTGGAACATGCATACATGCCAGCTGCTCCTGTCAACAAATGTTCTTACCAACCACTTATTGGTAGTCTTGTTGATCTTATCAGGCAGGATTTATTATTCAGTAATTACATCAGTGGTTTTATGGTCTATTTTTATGACTTAGAAAAGCTGTGTGAATTTCTGCCCATGTTGCTCACTTTTTCAGCTCAGTGTTTGCCAACTGGTGGATGATGTTCACAATCATATAATATAATGATATATGTGTTTATCCAGATGAGAAGTGCCAACTTCAACACTGACCCTTACGTTCGTGAGTTTGGAGTGATGGTTCGTGATGAGATGACAGAAGTGAATGGCCGTGTCCTACAAGCTCCTTCGATACTGTATGGAGGCAGGGTATGCCGATCAGTAGTTTGTATTGATGTACTTTTAATGTAGCTGCAACAAAATCATTTTATTCAGTTTCATTTGAGTAACGTCATGTTTGTGGAATGATTGGCACTAATGCAGTTGTTCTCGTCGCAATTTGCAGAACAAAGCAATAGCCACACCAATCCAGGGAGTATGGGACATGAGGAACAAGCAGTTCCACACTGGGATTGAGATCAAAGTGTGGGCCATTGCCTGCTTTGCGCCACAGAGACAGTGTACCGAACTCCTGCTTAAGTAAGCACGATACACTGAATGTATGTTATCTAACATATGCAGATGTATTTCGTGTATGCGTGCCATTGTTTGATAGTAGTCAAGCTGTAAGTAAGGAGCTGGGTGTGGTTAAAAAGTTGTAAACATACTGTACAGAAATACACAAACACACACACAATGATAGAGTGCTCCTTTTCTTTTTTCTCCAAAATGCCATGCCAGCCAACTTTATCATGCAAAGATAGTTCTGTGTGAGCATGTATCAACTATATACAGCTGTGCTGTGTTTGTAAGCCAAGCTCCGTCTACTTCGTTCATTTCATTTTTGTATTTCAGCAAGTCAGTATATCCTCACTTTTCATGCTACTTGCCAAATATTGTGCCAGTAAGACTGACAGGCTTCTTTTAATTTAAGTCTGAAAAACTAAACATGTTTCTCATTGTACTTTAAAAATAAGTGTTAGGAAAAGAAGTCAGATTTTGTAAACATCAGACAAGGCATCTAAGATAGACAGGACTATTTATGCTTCAAGTGTGAGACCAGCACTTCAATATATTTTCCATTCAGCCCTCAAGTGTCATGTAACCTAAACTAGTAGACTACTATTACTTAACTGACTGCCACTACTTAACTGATTTACCTTTAAGTTAACAAGTTCTCCACCTCTCAGAGCTTTCACAGATCAGCTGAGGAAGATCTCTCGAGATGCTGGAATGCCCATCCAAGGTCAACCATGCTTTTGTAAATACGCCCAGGGAGCTGACAGCGTCGAGCCCATGTTCAGGCACCTCAAGTACACCTACCAGGGCCTCCAGCTGGTGGTGGTCATCCTACCAGGCAAGACGCCTGTTTATGGTGAGGGATCCTTTCTTACTATGATATTTAGCTGGGAACATGCGAAATGTTATTGCTCTTGGAATAAGAGAGAGTCCCCAATGTTTTTATTTTTATCTGAAGTAACAAGTAATTTAAAAAAAAAAAAAACTAATTAAAATTATTTAGGCATATATAATGCTTCCTTAATGTTCTATAAATGTCAAAGTGTGTGTTTTGGAAACCCTAATAGTGGCTTTTAAAAAGGTGTCGTTTAAAAAAACAGTTTTAAAATCTGCTGGAGACTAAATTCATGTACAGGGATTCTTTTGTTTGTGTTGAATATAAATCCAGAATTACATTACAGCCCGTCTCCACTCAGAAACATGTTTTGGTTGTTGTTATTGCTCCTTGATGTTTGCGATTAACTCTGTAGAACAGTTACTCAGACTTTTAAGGAAACATGAAGAAACCAAAAACATCCAGGTCAAGGTGTGACATCACAAATTGCTTAAGGGAATGTGATACGAAAACTTGAAGCCTGCTTTGCAGAGAATGAGGAAAAGACTCAAATAATTGAGTGTTGGGTAAAGTTAGGCATCTTGTATTTGTACAAAAGTATTGAATTTTAATCATTTCTGACTTTTTATTAATGAGTGAAACTTTAACCTTTTATAAAGAACAAAAACAAATCAGAGAAAATTGTTATTCGTGTTGATTATTTATAACTCTCTTTGAACCTGAAGGAGGTCTTTAATTAGTCCGTACCACTACAACCACATTCTGCTGCAACTTCAAACGCGACTCTTTAGATCTGGTGTATCTGAACATGTTTGCTGCATCATTGCCTGCAGAGCAAGTTTTACTGCTTCTGTATCTGCTTTAGAAGTAAACCGCAAGAAACTGCAGCAAAGTAAAGCTCTATACTCGGTTTCATGTTTGATCTTCAACTTAGTCATTTTAATGAATTTATCTTTACAGAGAAAATGCGTTTAGTCAGTGTCCCTAATGTGCAGTAAATTGTCTGGTCCAGAGCAGGACTGTGCAACACTACACTTGAGTATTATAGCAGATGAAATTAAATCTCCTCCTTGTCTTGATGTGTTTTTTTTTTTTTTTTAGCTGAGGTGAAACGTGTTGGGGACACGGTACTTGGCATGGCCACACAGTGCGTGCAGGTGAAGAATGTTCAAAAGACGACACCTCAGACGCTTTCCAACCTGTGTCTGAAGATCAATGTCAAGCTGGGTGGTGTCAACAACATTCTCCTCCCACAGGGCAGGTTAGTGGAAATTCTGGAGAATTATAATCATGAACCTAATCAGTTGTATTTATGTTTTTCCAGCATTGGAAATCTATATCTTTGTGTTTAAACTTTTTATTTATTTATTTAATATGCCTATTCCAGGCCGGTGGTGTTTCAGCAGCCAGTGATCTTCCTTGGTGCAGATGTGACTCATCCACCTGCAGGAGATGGGAAAAAGCCCTCCATTGCTGCTGTAAGTAACAACAAATCCAGACCTTCACAAAACGTTATTTCTATGCACGTCTGGACAGAGCCACGAGATACTGTGTTTTATCTTAAACACAGCCACTTCACAAATTAAAAATGCATGCAGTACCATGACAGCACTGTCTCAGAAAGCCAGATAGAAAACTGTTTGACCTCCAGGCTCATCCTAACTTGGGTGAACATCAGTACAGAGGCCGCAAAGAGTTATGGGGCAGTGACTGAATGTGAATGTAGGGAGGGTATAATTTTAGCTAAACTTATGTAGCCTTGTTCAAGAGCAAATAACAGCACTAAATGTTGTTCTTGATGAAAAGATGTTTTATGTCTTCTCCCAGCTTTCATCAGCAAGACTTTGACTTAGTAACTGGTTTAGCTCCATTCACCTGATCGAAGTGTGATTGTGAAAGATGGTCCGATTGCCTGTCATGTATTTATATATATTTTTTTTAAGTGCCAGCCTTTTTTTCCACATCATCATTGTAACAAACTATCTGGGACATCCAAATATTTAAGCATTTATTCTCAGAAAATCCCTTTAATGTGGTTATTTTTGCTTTTTCATTTTAGGTGGTTGGTAGCATGGATGCCCATCCCAGCCGATACTGTGCCACAGTACGGGTGCAGCAGCACCGTCAGGAAATCATCCAGGACTTGGCAACCATGGTGAGGGAGCTGCTGATCCAATTCTACAAGTCCACTCGCTTCAAGCCCACCAGAATCATCTACTATCGAGATGGTATCTCTGAGGGCCAATTCAACCAGGTGAAGTGTGGGACAACACAGAATAAACTGTAACAAACAGAAAATATGGTAGATTTTACTTATGTGCTTGTGCCGCTATAAGACAGTATTTGAGTTGGCAGAAGTTACTATTAAATATTAATCATACTTTTGTTGTCCATGTTATTGTTTTACAGGTAATCTTTAAAATGTTTTGACTTTGTTAATTGCAGGTTCTTCAGCATGAGCTGCTGGCGATCCGGGAGGCCTGCATCAAACTAGAGAAAGACTACCAGCCTGGTATTACCTTTGTGGTCGTTCAGAAGAGACACCACACGAGGCTGTTCTGTATGGACAGAAATGAGAGAGTTAGTATTGTATCATTGTTAGTGTGGGGTTTTTTTCTGTTTTGTAACTGATCTAAACAATGAGTGCATACAAGTTTAGGAATGATGTAACACACTCTCAGTAGTGTCCTTAATAACACTTCTGATTCAGTTTCAGATATTTTTAAGTACTGTATTTTTCGGACTATAAGTCGTTTCAGAGTATAAGACGCACCAGCCAAAAAATGCATAATAAAGAAGAAAAAAAAACATATATAAGTCGCACTGGACTATATAAGACTATATAAGTTTGATAGAATCCGAGACCAAGAACAGGCCGAACATGGTTACGCCTACGGTATGCTAACACATTCAGCTACATGACGCACAACGAACTGAGTATGTGTCTGGTATGTTAACGTAACATTAACAGTATTTCAGATAACAATAGCATAAAGAACATGCTAACAAGTTTACCAAACCATCAATCCATTGAATTCTTCATCCTCGGTGTCACCTCTGAACAACTCCGCACACTCTGTAGGTAGACGAAGCACTGCTTCCTCTTCTGTGTCGCTTTCGTCAGACTCGTCGTCAGTTGCAGTTCCAATTAGATAAGATAAGATAGTGTTTATTTGTCACATGCACAGTTATACACAGTACAATGCACAGTGAAATGTATTTTGTACCTGCAACCTTATATACACACACATATAAATAAGAAGAATAAAAATAAAAAAAAGTAATTCACACTATACACTATACTCTATATACTATACACTATACACACTTTTTAAATTATAATATTTACACTGTGCAATAATGGTCCAGTTAGGGCTCAGAGTTGAGCAGACGGATGGCTTGTGGGTAAAAACTCTTCTTCAACCTTTCAGTCTTAGTCCTCAGGCAGCGGTAACGCCGGCCTGATGGGAGCAGGGAGAAGAGAGAGTGTCCGGGGTGGCTGGGCTGTTTTAGGATCTTCATGGCCCTCAGCCTGCACTGCTTGGTGTAAATGTCCTGCAGGTTGGGGAGGGTGGTTCTGATGGTCCGTTCAGCTGAACGAACCACCCTTTTTAGGGCCATGAAGTCCTGCTTGGTGCAGTTTCCCATCCAGGTGGTGATGCTCCCACGCATGATGCTCTCGATGGTGCAGGTGTAAAAGTTCCTGAGCACCTTGAGTGGGAGCTTGAAGTCTCTCAGCCGCCTGAGGAGGTAGAGAGGCTGTCTGGCCTTCTTCACAGTGATGTTTATGTGATGAGTCCAGGACAGGTCCTGTGAGATGGTCACTCCCAGGTATTTGAAGGTGTCCACTCTTTCCACCTCAGCACCACTGATGACAAGTGGATGGTAGTCCCTCTGCTGCTTCCTGCTGAAGTCCACGATCAGTTCCTTTGTTTTGCTGACGTTGAGCAGGAGGTGGTTCTCCTGGCACCAGTTCTCCAGGCGGGAGACCTCTCTCCTGTAGGCTGTCTCCTCATTGTGAGAGATTAGTCCCACAACAGCAGTGTCGTCAGCAAACTTGATGATGACGTTGGACTCTGACGTGGCCTCGCAGTCATGGGTGTACAGTGAGTACAGCAGAGGGCTGAGCACACAGCCTTGGGGGGATCCAGTGTTGAGGGTGAGGGAGGATGAGGTGAGGTGACCCACTCGTACCACCTGTGGTCTGCTGGTCAGGAAGCTGTGAACCCACCTGCACAGGGATGGGCCCAGGCCCAGGTCCAGCAGCTTAGAGACCAGCCTGGAGGGAACTATGGTGTTGAATGCTGAGCTGTAATCTACAAACAGCACTCTCACTCAATTATTCCGGCCTTTCTGAATCCCGACAGGATGGTTTCGGTTGTTGCTGAAGCCCATGCTTTGTTGATCCATCCAATGGCTTCCAGGAAAGTTGGGCGGCGCATTCTTCCGGTTGCCGTGAAGCTGTGCTCTCCATCCATCATCCACTGCTCCCACAGGTTACGCAAGACTACCTTAACGCTCCGGTTCACGGAGATGTCTAGTATTTTGGTTAATGTGTTGATAATTTTACATATAAGTCGCTCCGGAGTATAAGTCGCACCCCCGGCCAAACTATGGAAAAAAGTGTGACTTATAGTCTGGAAAATACAATATCTATCATTGTGTACAGTTGCTATAAAATGCAGCAGCTAATCTTCTGAAAGAAAAAACAGTGTGATCACAGACCACCTCCACCCACACACTGGCTCTATAAATATTTTTGTGATGCTTTTCAAGGTTTTAAATGGACTGGTATCACAGTATTTAGCTCAACTCTTGCTTTATCATAATCAGGTTAGAGCTCTAAAGTCGACCAACCAGATGCTCTTGGATGTTCCACGATCCAGGCATAAAAATAGAGGTGATCAAAACCTTTGTGGTGGCTGCACTGGTATTCCATTCAAGTAGATTGTGGCACCTTTGACTTTATCTCTATTGTGCTGAAACTCTGTTCTTGTTGTTTTTCTTTTCTTTAATCATTGTGGGGATTTTCTTGTTGTGTTTCATGGTTTGGCTATTTTCATAGTACAGCACTTAACCCCTTTTTTTTTTTTTTTCTTCGTAATGATTATTTTTCTCTTTTTTATATTCTCCAGCTCAGGAGATTTCAGTCAAAGTATTGCAAGTTTGTAGCACCAGCATGCAATTAAGCAATCCCAGAAAACAGGCATTTCTGTTTTGTTTTTTAATAGGTTGGGAAGAGTGGCAACATTCCTGCAGGCACCACAGTGGACACCAAAATAACTCACCCATCAGAGTTTGACTTCTACCTTTGCAGTCATGCTGGCATTCAGGTAAAAGCCGAGTTGGATAAGAACTGTTGATAAAGGCCTCCTCGCCTGTCACTGTGTTTTCAAATGAATGCAGGTAGCAAGTCCTAAACATGTAAGCTATACCCATCATCCATTTTAACTTCTGACAGGGAACTAGCAGGCCGTCTCACTATCATGTGCTTTGGGACGACAACCACTTCTCATCAGATGAACTGCAGGTCCTTACCTACCAGCTTTGTCACACTTATGTGCGCTGCACCCGGTCAGTATCCATCCCAGCACCAGCTTACTATGCCCATTTGGTGGCTTTCCGGGCTCGGTATCACTTGGTGGACAAAGAGCATGACAGGTGAGGACTTGACCATTTTAGTTCACAGACCTTGGTCTCCTTGTTGGAAAACCTTACACTTCTGTAACTTTTTCTCTTTCAGTGCTGAGGGCAGTCACACATCAGGTCAAAGCAATGGACGTGACCAACAGGCCTTGGCCAAAGCTGTTCAGGTCCACCAGGACACCCTGCGCACCATGTACTTTGCATGAGAGCACACAACTCCAGGTTAACGTGGGTGAGACCTCACTGATGGAATGCACTGCCCTCCGCTGTCACTGTCAGCTGTAGATAGCATTACAGTGGTTTCACATTGTGAGCTCCCTACCAGACAAACTTGTCAGTAACCCAAATGTCTTCAATTGTACTTAAACCCTTAAACCCACCAAAACCATTCCAGCAATTAGACTGTAACATGCAAAAGATTCATTCTTTCTTGAGGATTGAGCTGGAAGAGGCTTTATTTACATGTTGTGCATTAGTTAGTATTTGTACTCGTTATACATTACAAAGGTGCAAATTCTGAAAAGAAAAGGCAAAGTTTGTACATTGATGTAAGAATTTTTTTTTTTTTTTTTATATAAACTAGCAGGCAGTAACATACAGTGAGGTGGTTTCAAATTTAGAAGAAGCCAATCACCCTTCTCCTTTTTTTGTTATTAGGGTCTCGGTGCTCGAAGGGAGAAGGTAAAAGTCAAAAGATGTGGGGGTCCATTCACTGTTATATGCCTAATGATTTAGATCTCCCACAAACATTATTTATCAGCCTATCAAAGCAAAGTGCACTGACCAGGATGAGAACTTCAATCAGGACGAAAGTACTTAATATATTGAGGGTTGTTTGTGTTTGTTTTTTGTTTTGTTTTTTTCCCCCACATAGGGCACTATGTGATGAAGTGCCATTTGAGAGCCTCTTTCTTTGCCACTTCTCTGTAAAACTATGAATCCTTCTTTCAGTATTTGTCCTCTTGACACTGATCTTTTTATGCCAATTCTGATGACAGTTAATGATCTTTGCATCAGATTTGTCCAACCCATGAATCAACACTTTTTAATTTATTTTTATTTGTTTCTTTTTAATGAAGCTCTTTTTGTAGT
The DNA here is from genome assembly GCF_007364275.1 of Archocentrus centrarchus. Lineage (NCBI taxonomy): Eukaryota > Metazoa > Chordata > Actinopteri > Cichliformes > Cichlidae > Archocentrus > Archocentrus centrarchus. The sequence goes on from NC_044356.1 coordinate 21,613,747, forward strand.
TAGAAATTGAAAAAAAAAAAGTTTTGTTTTTTTTCGTTCTTTGCCCCACTATTATGTCAGAACTGACAAACCAGTGACCTGATTTTCGTTCTAAAAAATAATGTATTGGGACTGGCTCCCAATAAAGACACATTTCTAATGTATTCTGAGCCATGTTGACAAAAGACACTTGATTAGGAAGTCACTATAGTGGGGGAACATATTAAAATCTATGGGATTCCCCTCTGTTTTACAAATTTTTTTTTTTAATTATTTCTCCAATAGATATGCATGTAGCTGGCTCATGTTTTAGACATTTAGGCATTTGTGATGATTGTCTATTTCTTCCTTTATACACATCAACCCTACTTCTATTTTTTTAATGTGTACATAGCACAGGATGATGTTTTCTGCTGTGTAATTTGTGTGGCTTGTCGGTATCCAGGCATTAGGTACAATGGAGTGAAAGCTGCAACATCTTAGATTTTAACTGATTGAAATTTCTTAAAACCTCTTTAATGTAGTGTTTGCTCCAAGAACTAGGAGCTGTCACCGCACAAAAGCTTGGGTTTTATGCAAATGAGTCTTTATACTATTTAGTAATGTTGGTAATAAGGTATATTTTGAATAAGCCTTCAGTGGAAGCTGCTGAAAAATTATAATTTTTTTCTTTTTTTAAAGACTGGCCCACATGTAAAAATTGTCTAAATTAATATTGTCTATTTGTATACAGATAAATGCAAATATATTGCCTTCAAAGACTGTCATAGTCTTACTAATAACATTATTATAACATCCCACCTAAGTTTTACTAATGCGTTAAGCGGGCGAATGTTGATATAGTCTTGAGTGGAGGCGAGTAGTTTATCTTTTCTAACTATGCATCATTTTTAACCAAGAGATTTAGCAGTGGGTCTCACATGAATTTGAGTCATTTCTAGAAGTAGATAATCAGGGCTTTTTATGTTGTTTTTAGCATATTGCATTTAGTAGCGTTTCTTAGTGCTTATCAACACCTTCATACCTTTCTAATAGGATGAAGTATTTATGTGGTCATTTGTACATTTTATAGCCTATAAATTGGGTGTATCCTTTGTAACACACAGTCTTTCCTAGCCAAACAAGATTATGAGCTTTTACATGATTGATATTAAAAAAAAAAAAAAATATATATATATAAATATATATATATATATATATATATATATATATATATATATATATATATATATATATATATATATATATATATATATATATATATATATAATATGAGAAAGCACAAAAGGACATCTCGATTCTAGGTGCTAGAAGTTTTCACTGTAAAACACCTTAAATCCTCACTGGACTGGTCCACACAAGACTTTGTAGTTGCATGCTTAACAAAACCAAACCAAGTAAGCGTCATAATCTTTAGGATCTTTTCTCTCCCTTTGATGACCTCTCTATGATTCCCTTTGTACTCATTACCTGTAAAAGCAACTAGAAATCCGACTGACTGTGTTTGTGGGGCATTCTGAAAAATCTGTACTTGATATTTACTGTTATGATGTCAATATTGTTCTTATCGGTGCTGGTCTCACAACATGTAAATTTGGATGCACTTTTGATAGCGTTGGTGTGTGACTTCTATAGATAATAAACTGAATCAAGAGGCTCGGCCATTTTCTGTGACACTGGTGTAATTGTGTGGAAATGGCCGTGTGTACTACCTCTTGTTACCTGTTTTTAAATGTTATGGTAACATCACACTGCTGGCCATTTCCATATAATTACCCCTGCTATCTAGCTAATTGGCATTGTTTGAGTCTTGCATCTTGACAGAAGAGGTTCTAAACGTTTGCTGTGCATGATGGTGAACGTGCTTTCTCAGTTTCTGTAGTTGTGTGATTTTAATTTTTATCCCCTCATAGTTTTGCCCAAACTTGATGAATGTGTTTTGAGTGTTGAGCTGTACGACCAAATTCTTAAACTGTGTTTATATCTACACACAGCTTTCCCTGCTTTCTTTCCTTTTATTCTATGCACCAATAAGAAGCAGCATTTTTTAAAAATGATTACAACCCCTTCGCTTTCCACTTGAGCAGCATACCATCAAATAAATCGGCCACATTTGGTATGATCATTTCATATCCTTGTTCAGGACAAAGTAAATGTACCCAGTTGGTGCTGTCAGTCACACTCGGAATAGAAATTGCTTATAAGCTAAAAAAAAAAAAAATCTAGTAAGGTGTGCCCGTTGAAACATGAGCCTGAAAACCATTACATAATGCTTGTTGAAATCTATGTGAATAGACGCTGATAAGAGAGAGAATGCAGCAGGATTTATGACAGTTTTTGCTCCAGAGCATTTATTTCTATATACAATCATGCATTTAAATCCTTTGTTTAAGCTTTAGGTTCATTATGATCCAGTCGCGTCGATTGGAGTAACTGGATCACAGCAAATGAATCAGGAGAAACCCATCTTTGGCTCTGTGCTTGGAAATGTGAATGTCCTTGTTTCCGTGTGAATGCAGGCCTTTGTAACGCGGCCACAGCTATTTTCACTTACTCGAATGTTCAGTTCTCAGACTGTTCCTCAAAGGGATGCGTGGGACTTGAGTGTAATAGTTGGAGTTCATTCTCTAGAAGATAAGTCATGTAGTGTTGACAGATTTGAAACCTTTTTCCTGTAACAGCACAGACATCAGAAACTGACTGGCTTGAAACTTTAAAGTGTATTTTTAAGACATGGCTTTGGACTTGTTTCTACTTCTTTATGTTTTACATTATCTATACCAGCACCTTATAAACCAGGTCAGAATTGTTGTTCTCTCCCTAGACATAAACAGTAGTTGACAATGTGTTTTTTTTTTTTTTTTCTTTGCATTAAACAAAGGACTAATAGCTATTCATGTACTGAGAGTATTTATCAGGGGCAGACTCTTAGCCTTGTTTTTTTGGCTTTTGGTGGATCATCAAAGTCAAAAATGCACAGCCAACAGGTGTTGATGTGTGCAGTTGCCGATCAGCTATAGGCAGGAGATAGGAAAAACTGATGAGCTGTAGGTATTAAGGCGTTTGTGACCAGAGATGTTGGAGTGTCAATGCCAAAGGGTTGTGTTGAGAATAAACTCTGCTGGAAGAATTTAAATGGCCCTTGTTGAAGACTGCAGTGCGCACGTTAAGTCATACTTAGTAAGGTCTCTTTGTGTCTGAAACGACCACAAACTATACATATCATGACTCAGAAGAGGCTTTTCCTTTTTCCACACAAATCATTGTCGTGATGAGCTCAATCAAGAATGTTCATGAAACAAATACTCATAGCCTAGATGAATGTGGCACTACTTTCCAAGTAAAATGGAGCAGGAGATGTTCAGTAAGGTTTTCAAAACAGCTGTACTGCTAACCCTAATAACCCTAATGCCTCACTTTGGCTGTTTTCCCATTATCTGTCGGAGTGGCCAAAACATGGATAAAGCAGGTTGTGGAAATAGCTGGTTAGTAAACTAAATGGCATATCATAAGCTAATTTAATCAGTGAATTGTTTTTCATAATAGCGGGTTTTCTTTAGTTTGTAAGAAGTTGTTATTAAAAATTTCTCCGAAGTGTAACAATTAGCCTGTGCTTTTTTTTTTTTTTTTTTAATGCTCACGGAGTACAAAATAAAAGCCGGTTTTCTAATGAAACAACAACCATTACATGAATTAATTCCATACCATTACACTCTATATAGAAATGTCTCCTCTTTCTGCCGCTTATCTGTCTCTTGTGGAGAAATTCTTGCTGTTATAAAGAAATCTCTTGTAGAGTAGATCCTATTTTCATAGCTCCAAATATTAAAAATGAATGTAATTAGAGCCTGCATGGTTTTGTAATGTTGTATAGGCTATCCATCCAGTACATTTATACTCATCTTTGCATCTTATGTACAGCCTTTTTTTTTTCTTGTTTTTTATAGGATTTAATAATTTCAGAAAGTATTGTTTTCTTTCTCTCATTATCACTCACATCACAGCCAATATAATCGACCTTTTTGCTGATAAACACAAGATAAATAAGTCTATAGTTGTGCTGTCTTTCTCTGGATGTTGGCTACTGTACTTCTAGGAGACAGATGTTTCACACTGGTGCAAAGAATAGTCATCGTTTGAGTCCTGGCATCATACTTGTGTGATGTGCTGTAACATAAGAGCTTTGCGTGTATATTATTTGGTTTGCATAGATGTGTGATCTCGTTTGCTGTTAGATTTTTAACTTATGCTTAAGCCCTCGGGTCTCGTATTCCTGTCCAGCCCCTACGGAGCTGTCATGTAAAATCTTCCCTGAGTTATTTAATCCATTAGTGCAGTGCCACATAAATGCAAAGCTTTTTGTTTTGAATGTTGCTTGTTTCTTTTCTCATTTGTAGTACTACGGAGCTGTTTTTCGGATCTATAAATGACCTTTTATGATATAGTGGCTGAATTTTGTATATGAATTTCCCTCTGGGATCAGTAGAGTTGTTCTTAGTCTTAGCTCTTCAGCTAGCTTCGGTGGGCATAGTTTTTTCTGCTTCTATAATTTAACTTTTCTTTTGAAGCATCACTTTATCTCTGACAGTTAAATGTCCACTCAGTTACCTATAACCATGTGATGCAAGTGTGGTATCCAAAAAGTTTGCCTGTATTAGCTGCAAGTGTCAAAGATTTGTACAAATTCTAGTGGCGTACCAACATACCTGAGGAAAGACCCTCTCATAACCACTGGATGCAGTTGTCTCATTTACTTTTATTTCGGATGTGTTTGATACCTCAGTCACACAGACTTCCCATTGTGGGTACTGGAAGTTTGCTCGCTGTCACTAGGTGTAATTGTTTGCAAAGTGGTATATACACCAAAAACCTCCTTGCAATTGCTTTGGTTGCTCTCTGATTGTCATGGTCTCTAGTTTGCATGGATGCAAACACTTGCTAATTAACCACTGAATGGTAGTGAAACTGAAAAGTGCAACACAAACTGGAAATAGTGACCGTTTGCCTTCAAAGTAGAAGTCAAATCTTTTGAAATGGATTGGTTTCAGTTGAGGCTCAATTTTTACTGTGAAAGTCAAACCTTCTCTGCTTTGGGTTTGCAGTGCACTTTTCACAGTTTCACTACCACTCTGTGATTAATTGGCTAGTGTTTGCAGACAAGTCTGCATCTGCCATGCAGACTAGAGGCCTCTGAACTAATCACCAGAAGGTTTTTGGTGCAGCAGCCAATTTCACTCAGCCAAAAACCTCCAGCAACCAGTTGCCAACTAGTTGGGAATACATTTTTTTTTTCCCTGGCTTTTGGAAGTTGCTGGGGGTTGCTGACCAGTTTCTAGACCTGTGTGACTGAAACCCAAGAAATGGAGTTCAGGATTGAAGTGTTGGCCTACTACTTTTTTTCAGACTTAAACATCTATTGGAAGGGTGGCCAGGAAAATGTCTTGGTTCCAAAGGGATGAATCCCAATAAGTTTGGTAACACTCGAGTTTTCCTACAAAGTTTTCCTTATCCAGTAGGATATCTTAATCTCTACCAGATGGATTGGTATGCTTGAACTGCACTCTTTTTAATCATTGCCCACAGGATGCCATCTTATCTTAATCTCTTGTCTGCAAATTGTCAATGAATATATTTCTGCACATTCACAAGTGAACTTCTAAGAGCTTCTCTTGCAACCAGCAGAGGACAGAAAAGCACAAAGCTACCAGTAATCTCTGGCAGCTATGGCGTAGGCAGGTGACACAGCTGCATCCAGGTGGATATTTAGGGTTAGGCTTGTTGATATAGTAATCTAGCCTGAGGAGAACTGTTACAGGACTTCACCAAACCATTGCCATCCAGCTGATTTACATTCATCCAATCATGCAAGACTTGTGGGTATTTTTTTTTTGTATTTTTTTCAAAGCATTTCTAGTTTTGAGAACGACTTGGATAAAACTACCTCAGAGCAGTGTCAGGTGCTAGCTAATATTATCCCTAATTTATAACGGTGGTAACAAAATCAATAAATTGTAGTGACCAAACCAATAAAAGCCAATATCACATAACAGCACTGTTTGTTTTGTTTTTTATTTTTCCTTTTATAAATAATCGTGTGAACTGGTTGGTTGCTTTAGTTGGTTACATTTTACGGGACCAAATCTTTTTGTAATTGGGAGTCTCATTGTTTTTTTAATGTGAGTCAGTGACGAAGACAGCCGAGCACAATCTAGGACTTGTTCACATGTAATGCAAACTATAAAAATGTCTGGATCTTTAAAACGTGCCATCATAATTGCTAATTCATGACATGTTGATAATCCAGCAGAACCTGGTGATTAAAATACAAAGGTGGTTGTAGTGGCAACAAAGGTTTGTGGAAAGATGTATGCACAGCAATAATTTCTGAGCGTTTGCTGCAGATTGTTGGTATTCTGGGTCTTTTTAACTGTTTTTTTTGTTTGTTTTTGTTTTTGTTTTTTTTTAAACCAGTCTGTTCACTTTGGGCAGGCCAAGGCTTTTAGTTGGCAGGACAAATGGCTGTGAGATCAGCTCAACTTAGTCTCAATCTTTGGAACCAGCTTCTTTTTCAGTTTTTGTTTTACCAGCATGTTGAGAAATATTAAGGCTTTATACTGAATAGAGCCGCACTGTGTTATCAAATGCCTACATTTTCCAACCCAGAACTGCAATAAAACCTCGGGTGGATCTCCCTGTCTGGTACTCGGTTCACTTCTGCTTTTCCTACAAGTAGCCATGCTCAAGACCATTTTTGTTAAAGATAGTAAGATGTAGTTTTGCATGTGACAATTAACAAAGGGAATATCCACATATGAATACACTTAACAAAAAGAAAAAGCATTGAAATTCGATGAAAAGCACGTGAGGTTGTGTGTGGCTGTTATAAGTACAGTTCACAGTGATTTAGTCTAAACTGAAGATATCCAGCGTGGTTTTGTGTGTGCCTTTTGTCGGATCTCTCTCTCTCTCTCTCTCTCTCTCTCTTCCCCTGCATTGGGTTTGCGAGTCCTTTCAAAATAAAGTTGTAACTAAATCTGCCATGTAAAAAGTAAAAAAAAAAAAAAAAGTTTAACTACCATGCAACCTCGCGTGTAGATGCTGCATAGAACGATCAGTATTTGTGTTTTGCACTTTCAAAGCGGTCTCGAGGAAAAAAAAAAAGGCCCGTGTGATTTTGGGCTGAAAATAAAAATAAAACTGACGAGGTATTTTATGCTATTAGTAGGAATTATAAGTAATGATAATGACTTGGAGGAGCTTTTCTAAAAAGGTTGATTATATCTATCTATATATATCTATCTATATATATATATATATATATCTATATATATCTATCTATATATATATATATATATATATATATATATATATATATATATATATATATATATATCTATATATATCTATATATATATATATAGATATATATATTCATGAAGTACCTCATAAGCCTGATATATGCTGCATTGACCTTTTTGTTTTGTTTTTGTTTTGTACTTCATATTGTCCAATAACATAATTTTTTTTCCCCTTTAGGGAGGTTTGAATGTCACTACAGGCTGTGCCCACGCTGACAGCTCTTATAACGTTTTACACCTTGTGGCCAAATAACTTCTCATTTATGCAATTTATAATCTCATCAGAATATTCCTCATCTCGTCACATTTCTGCTTCCTTTCCTGTTCTTTTTTTTTTTTTTTTTTTTTTTTGCATCTGCCCTGTGTGTGCGTAGCCAAAAAAAAAAAAAAGATTGGGGTTAGTTAACAAAGGGTTGATGTGCACCAAGCAGCTGTGGAAAAGTGCAACTGTTGACTCAGGCATTGACGTGTAAGGGCTGTATCTGCTTACTGTGCCCCCACCCACCCAACCACCCACCCTGACACCCTTTGTCTTAAAAATAGCCTTAGATCTACAAGTAAGGTTCCTATTTGGCCTTAAACATCAAATTATGCACTACAGTTTCACAGACTTGACAAAGCTCTATTCCCATTCAGACTTTTTTTTTTTTGTAAGACTTGATGTTATCTACCTCCTGAGAATGTAGAGTCTGTCCTGGAGTTGCAGTCAGCTACAAAACTTTTTTTCTTTATCATCTAAGTTTGGACAATCATCTATGGACTCATGAAAAGATACAAAATTGATTCACCTTTTTAAATCACAGAACTAATGCCAGGACACCCCCACCCTCACCCCTTCCAAATCTAAGCCATGATGGAGAAGCAAAGTGACCAAAGTCTCTTGGCAGAGACAGCCCTGGAGAGCCGTGTGAATTCAAACCTCCCTTTACTTGTGTCATTTCGAGCTCACTTATATTTTCAGTTACATATATTTTATTTTCTGTATCTATTTTCTCTTTTCTCCCTTTTAAACCACAACATGCCAAAACTGAATTTGCTGTCATTCCTGTTCTGGTGAGGGTCTTTGGCTGATTTCATATGTTTCAAATCCACTGCTAAGCTCCTTGTTCTTGTTGTTGTAAGCTTTGATTTCTCTTTTACATTTCCTTATTTTTTGGTAACAATTATGCTTACAGAACACAAGATATGCTGTAAACCCCGTTAGGACATAATGTGAATACGTATCACTTAATATAGTTCGCTCTTTGGCTTGACTGTAAGTTGCGTTAATTAATAAAAATGTTTTAAAAAGGTTTCCTTCTGTGTTGTGACTTCACTGTGTGGTCTTGTGATTGATTTCTGCTCAAAGTAAATCCCTGAAACTTTTCTGTGCATGTTGTTCATACAAGTTGGATTCACCAAGTCCTTGGAAATGGGCAAAGTCATTAATTTCACATTTGTCACATGATTGAGAGGTGTACAAATCATTCCTGTATGTAGCCATTTTTGCAGAACTGTTACCAGAGTAAGAGACGTTGACATGAGAAGGGAAAGTCCAGATTCAGGTATCGGCACTCTATCAGGATTAGACTCTATATACACTATATTGCCAAAAGCATTTGCTCATGTGCCTTGACACACACACATTAACTTGAGTGACATCCCATTCTTAATTCATAGGGTTGAATATGATGTTGGCTCACCCTTTACACTTAAAACAGTTTTGACTCATATGAGAAGGCTTTCCACGAGTGCATTTGTGAGGTCAGACACTGATATTGGACTAGAAGGCCTGGCTCACAGTCTCCGCTCTAATTCATCCTAAAGGTGTTCTCTCGGGTTGAGGTCAGGACTCGGTGTAGGCCACTCAAGTTCTTCCACACCAAACTTGCGCATCCATGTCTGCACAATGGTGTGCAGTCATGTTGGAACAGGAAGGGGCCATCCCAAAATTGTTCCCACAAAGTTTTGAGCATGAGATTGTCCAAAATGTCTTGGGATGCTGAAAGCATTAAGAGTTCCTTTCACTGGTACTGAGGGGCCAAGCCCCAGCTCCTGGAAAAACAGCCTCACACCATAATCCCCCCTCCATCAGATTGACAGATAGAGAAGCATGATTCATCACTTCAGAGAATGTCTCCACTACTCTAGAGTCCAGTAGTGACATGTTTTGCACTGCATCTGTTGCTTTGCATTTCGCTTGATGATGTAAGTCTTGGATGCAGCTGCTCTGCTGTGAAAACCCATTCAATGAAGCTCTCTCCAAAATGTTCTTGAACTAATCTCATTGTACATCCTGTATAATGACAAGAAAGGCATTCTGTTCTAATCTGAAGGCTACATGAAGTTTGGAGGTCTGTAGAGACTGTCTGCAGAAAGTTGGCAACTTCCATACCTCAACATCTGCTGACCCCACTCTGATTTTACATGGCCTACCACTTTGTGGCTGAGTTGCTGTTGTTCCGATCGCTTCCACTCTGTTATACCACTAACAGCTGACTGTGGAATATTTAGTAGTGAGGAAATTTCACAACTTGTTGGACTTGTTGCACTGGTGGCATCCTATCATGGTACCACACTGGAATTCACTGAGCTCCTGAGAACGACCCATTCTTTTACAAATGTTGGCAGAAGCAGTTTGCATGCCTAGGTGCTTGGTTTGATACATCTGTGGCCATGCAAGTGATTGGACCACCTGAATTCAATGATTTGGATGGATGAATGCATGCTTTTGACAATAGTGTATTAGTCCCTCTGAAGATGAAAGCGAATTCAGCTGAATCAGGTTTGTTTTACTTATGATCGTTTTATTAAAATATGTAAACATAAGAGGTCTGGACCATTCAGAAATTAAGAGATAAGTTAAAATTGATTGAAAGCAAAATTTGTTTTTCATTTTTTTGGGGCACTGACTCATTGTGAGTCTGGCTACCTCCACTCAGCCAGATGTCCACCATATACGAGCCAGGTATCAGGTGTGGTGTAACAGCTGGGCCAGATCCTGGCCACACCACACCTGCCAGTATCATATTTGAGCCCCAAGTGCCAAAAGCGGCCAAAATAAAACTTGAATGTATCTCTTAACTGGTTATGACACATAATTTATCAACTTAACACTCAAAGGAAGAAAAAAGAGGAAAGACCAGCTAATTAGGAAATCATACATATTTATAAACCTGCAATAGTTCATGTTAAAAAGAACAGAAGTGAAGGATATCCAGATTAAAGGACCGTAAACATCAACACTGACGTTTAGTGCTTAAAAAGCCACCAGGAAGCGCAAACAGACGCATCTCCACTAAAGCGCAGCAGCGCCCTCTGCAGTTAGTAATGGAGAAATGCAAAAGCTTACAGCACCTGGTATTCCCAGGCGGTCTCCCATCCAAGTACTGACCAGGCCCGACCCTGCTTAGCTTCCGAGATCAGACGAGATCGGGCGTGTTCAGGGTGGTGTGGCCGTAAGCGACAGCTTTCACAGCAAACACAGCTTTTATTCATGCCTTAGCAACACGTCTCAGATTTTCATCTCGTAGTTTGTCTCCAAGCAAATTGTTTTTTTTTTCCCTTTAATAAATATTGTAAATATTTGTTATAGATATTATAAATATAAATATTATAAATATTATTATTGTTTTTTACTTAATTAAATATAGTCATTCTAACAGTCTGTGACCGTAACACTGCTCTACATTATTAGGATCTTTCTATGTTGTATTTGAAGGTGAAGTTACATTGAATGAGCTGACTGTCAAAATCAATGGTGAATGACAGAAAGGTGCTGTTGGACATGTATAAAACATGTGTTTCTGCATTGAGCTGTCGCTTACGGCCACACCACCCTGAACACGCCCGATCTCGTCTGATCTCGGAAGCTAAGCAGGGTCGGGCCTGGTCAGTACTTGGATGGGAGACCGCCTGGGAATACCAGGTGCTGTAAGCTTTTGCACTTCTCCATAATAACTGCAGGGGGCGCTGCTGCTCGTCTACTGGACATGCAGATGTGTCTGGAGTTTCCTTTTTCTGATCGCTTTTTTATCCCTAAAACCGCCAGTGTTTATGCACAAGGTCCTCTTATCCAGAAATCTCTTACCCTATGAAACATAACAGGTTTAGAAATGCGGATGATTTTCCAATTAGCTTTTATTTCCTATTTTTTCTTGCCTTGAGCTTTAAGTTGATGTTTATATATATATGTGTGTCACGACCCATTTAATAGATACATTTGGGCTTAATCTGGGCTGCTTTTTGGCATTAGTGTCACAGTTTGCAGACTGGGTGGATTATCAAGTAGAAGTGAACCCAAAGGGCAGGATGTAGTTTCCAACAGGTGAGCTTTGGTAGTTCAAAGTGCAGTTTCCAAAATGTAACAGAGTCCAATGACAAAACATGCAAAGTTCAAAAAACACAAGCAAGGCGAATAATCCAGAGCACAGAGACACAACAGGAAAAACCACCTGAACTGAGCTAACATGGGCAGGCTCAACAGGACTGATCGTCAAAGGAGAGGCAGGGTTATTTGTTTCAACCAGGGTTATTATAGTTAACGAAAACAAATGAAATAACGAAAACTGAAATTGAAAAAACATTGTCGTTAACTGAAATAAATAAAAACTATAATTAAAAGGAAAAAACGATAACTAATTAAAACTGAATTGTGAGTTTACAAAACTAACTAAAACTAACTGAAATTATCGATAAACTGACTTTCATTTTAAGCCTTGTGGATTGATATGAAATCATTGTTTCCGCTCTCGGAGTTTAAACTGGGAGCGCCACAGGACAACTGTGTGAGTGCGCATGTGCGTGCGCTCACCGCGCAGGTCCGCAAAGTAATGGCTGCGGTCTGCCGAGAAAGCGGCAGAGTCCCGTATGGAGGTTCTTTGAGTACAAACACCTGCACACGACCACAAGGTAATTAACACACACAATCCAGCTACACAAGCATAAATGTGGACATGAGGTCGGCAACTTCTGTAGGTTGTGTACAGAGGCCGCAAAGACCCTGCAGGTTTAATTAGCGAGCATCTAACCAAGCTAGCTCCAAAACAGAAGCAGCTTCAGGTGGTGAGAACATCAGGATGCAGCTGGATTTGAGCTTTGACTCCTTCAAAGAGTTTGTTTTTGTTTAACACCACATGTAGGTGTTATTAATCTGCTGCACTGATGCTGAACTTTATTGTGGAGTTTATTGTAGAATTTATTGAGTTTGGGAGTTCATGTTTTTCTTTGTCTGTGTAGATTCTCAGTCATCCAGGTCATAGTAGTCTCTGGAGCTTGAAAAAGGCGACTGGACTTCTTTTTGTTTCTTGAAGACGTTTCACCTCTCATCCGAAAGGCTTCTTCAGTTCTCAACCAAATGGTGGAGAGACCCAGGTATTTAAACCCCTGTGGGCGTAGTCCCCTGGAGGTGGTTATGACCCTCTATTGATCATGTGCTTGAACACATGTGCCCAGGTGTGAAGGGGGCGTGGGTCATATTTAATCAGTGGTTTCAGTTGAAACCAATTTAGGACTCCGCTCCATTGTTTCCTGTGGCCTATTGAGGTCACTGGAACAAAGGTGTGAATGGGGGTTGAGACGTCTGGGAAGGGAGCTCAGGACAGCACTGTAAGCGGGGGAAAGTTGGTGACGTAATCCACCTCCTCTGTTCAATGATGGTTGTTCACAGTGGACATAGATGGCTTCTTTCACTCCTCTTTCAAACCATCTGTTTTCCCTGTCCAAAATTTGAACATTGGCATCCTCAAAAGAGTGCCCTTTTTCCTTCAGATGCAGATGTACTGCTGAATCTTGTCCTGTCGAGGTGGCTCTTCTATGTTGTGCCATTCGTTTGTGAAGAGGCTGTTTGGTTTCACCAATGTAGAGGTCCGAGCACTCTTCACTGCACTGAACAGCATACACTACATCGCTGATCTTGTGTTTGGCGGGTTTGTCCTTGGGATGAACCAGTTTTTGTCTTAGGGTGTGACTTGGTTTGAAGTATACTGAGATGTCATGCTTGGAGAAAATTCTTCTGAGTTTCTCTGACAAGCCTGCCACATATGGGATGACAATGTTGTTCCTCTTGTCCTTCCCATTCTCTGTAGTTTGTGTTTGGCCTTCATTCCTGTGCATCTTAGCTGATTTGATGAAGGCCCAGTTGGGGTAACCACATGTTTTGAGGGCTTTCTTAATGTGTGTGTGTTCCTTATGCTTCCCTTCTGCCTTAGAGGGAACACTTTCCGCACGGTGTTGTATGTGTATGTATGTATGTATGTGTTCACGCACATGATCAATAGAGGGTCATAACCACCTCCAGGGGACTACGCCCACAGGGGTTTAAATACCTGGGTCTCTCCACCATTTGGTTGAGAACTGAAGAAGCCTTTCGGATGAGAGGTGAAACGTCTTCAAGAAACAAAAAGAAGTCCAGTCGCCTTTTTCAAGCTCCAGAGACCCCCATGTTTTTCTTTGTTTCTCCCTGTTGATGTTCATGTGTGTCCTTAATAATACACATTTTAGCATGTCTTGTGAACAGTTGGTTGTTGACTATATTTCTGTAAACTGTATCTTTTGTCAAGTTTTCATTACACAATAGTCACTTTTGCGCCTTGAATCTTGCACCTGATCAGGTATGAAAATACTAAAACTAATACTGAAACTAACTGAAACTAACTAAAACTAAGCATGAAACCAAAAATAAAAACTAATAAAAACGAGAAAAACCACTCTGAAAATGAATTAAAACTAACTGAATTAGAGAAAAAAAAGTAAAAACTAACTAAAACTAAACTATAATGTAAAATCCAAAACTATTATAACTCTGGTTTCAACAGAGCAACTGTTGAAACACCTCAAATAACTTACATGCACAACAAGCCAGATCTGTTGTTTTTGCACCCTCTTTGATTGAGCAAAATTTGAAGTTGGTAGCATTTCAAAGGCAAGTATTTCACTTCACTCTGTCTCTTTCACACTGAATTGCTCCTTGTGCTTGTATCGCTGTTAAACTGAGCCTAGATCATTGTAATCTTCATTCTGCGCTCTGAAGACTGACATATATTATGACATTATGTCATACAAGGTTATCGGACAATCAAGAGAAATGTGCAGGGTGGTCAGTGGGGTACCTGTGGTAGAATCCAACTGTGCTGCACACTTTTGAATGGTTTAACTGGTTAAAACTCATGTTTAGACAATATGTAAAGCAAACTAAAAATATAAAAAAAAACAATATGATGTTTGTTATAGTTGAACTATTTACTAATAACTGATATATTTAATACATATTTGACACCAGGAGATTTCTTGATCTGTCTGTGGAATGTGGTTGTATGTAGAAAAATGCACTGATGGAGGCCACTACTATATTTGCCACCAATGTGAATGACTGAAGTGGCTGAGTGGGTGAGCAGGTAAATGAATGACTTGTTAAAAAAAAAAAAAAAAAAAAAAAGGTTTATTAGGCTACTGAAATGTTTTGTGACAAAGTTAGAGAGACAAGTTTGAGATGGTTTGGACATGTGCAGAGGAAGAATAGGGGATATATTAGACAAAGGATGTTGAAGATGGAGCTGCCAGGCAGGAGGAAAAGAGGAAGACCACGGAGAAGATTCATGAATGCATGAAGGAAGATATGCAGAGGGTTGGAGTGACAGAGACGCATGGTAGGGATAGGGTGAGATAGTGGCAGATGATCCACTGTGGCGACCCCTAAAGGGAGTGGCCGAAAGAAGAAGATTAGGCTACTGTTATGTAGTTGTTGTGCTTCAAATGAGTAACTTTTACATTTGTACAAATAAACAAATGAAATAAATAAAATATATTTTTATTTATGTATTATTTTTAATAGTATTTCTAGCCATTTGCAACTGCTTTCAAAAGTTTCACAAATTATCTGCTTTTTACTGTTGTTCAATAATTGAAATTATTAATTGAAATTAAATATTTTTGTTGACTTGTCATTTTTAAGGTATTTTAATTTGCATTGACTTGGTTAGCCAGCTTTGCAGAATCATGGATGGGTGTTTTAACGGCACATGCTACTGTTGCTAGAGTTCCCAGAAATGTACTGTAATAACATAAACTGCTTATGAATATTAACGATTACTACTTTTGTAGTACATAAGGAAAGGAAACAGCACATCAAATATAACTTGTTTACCAACATTTCCCAACTTTGCTGTGGAAGAAAAATTAAAAACCATGGTGGTTAGCATTGCTGCCATGGTCTGAAGATACCATCTGGCTTTTCTCTGTGTTCTCCCCAAGTCTGAATGGCTTCCTCTCACAGACATGCAGTTTAGGGGTTAGGGTAACTGGTTACTCTAAATTGCCCATGGGTGTGAACAGTTGTCTGGCTCTCTGTGTTAAGCCCTGTGACATGTTTGAGTGGGAGAAAACCCACTCAAACATGGGGAGAATGAGCAAACTCAAGCCAAAGTGAATTTGAACTCAGACCTTCTAGCTTGGAAGTAATAGTGCTAACCGCCACGCCACCGTGTTGTTAAATTGAAGCTCATCTCTACTAAACAAGCATAAATAATTATGGACAATAACGTTTTCAATAGTGGTTGACCCATTGAAAATGTATTTTTGACGTAAACATCTGATTATTTCTACAAATTAAAGCAAAGTCATTGCTGTCATTCATATCGTCCCATGCAAACAGGCACAGCAGCAGCGCCCCCTGCAGTTATTATGGAGAAGTGCAAAAGCTTACAGCACCTGGTATTCCCAGGCGGTCTCCCATCCAAGTACTGACCAGGCCCGACCCTGCTTAGCTTCCGAGATCAGACGAGATCGGGCGTGTTCAGGGTGGTGTGGCCGTAAGCGACAGCTCAATGCAGAAACACATGTTTTATACATGTACAACAGCACCTTTCTGTCATTCACCATTGATTTTGACTTCACCTTCAAATACAGCACAGAAAGCTGCTTACAGTAACAAATCAGTCATACTAGATCCCAATAATGTAGAGCAGTGTTACCGTCACAGACTGTTAGAATGACCATATTTAATGAAGTAAAAAAACAACCTGTTTGGAGGCACACACAAAACAAACACCTTTTATAAATGCTTTAGCAACACTTCTCAGGCTTTTATCTTGTAGTGTGCCTCCAAACTACAAGATAAAAGCCTGAGAAGTGTTGCTAAAGCATTTATGAAAGGTGTTTGTTTTGTGTGTGTGCTGTCGTAAGCTTTTGCTCTTCTCGATACAAACTGTAGGGGGCGCCGCTGCTGCTGTGACTGTGTGAAAAGACCAATTGTAGAAAAGATAGGCCTTTTCTCTAAAAAAAAAAAAAGAAAAAAAGAAAAATGATAATAAATTTTGACACTAAAATAAAACTTGTCATTTATTATTGAAAATGAATTTCTCATGATTGTAGGGAATTTTTCACATTTCACATTTTTTTTACTATCTAATACTAACAGTGTAAATTAATGAGACTCCTCTTTACAAAAGATGCAATATATGTAGGTATATACAGTTGCCGTCAGAAGTTTACACACACTCATCAAGGGCATGAATTTCATGGTAAATCTGGGCTTTTAATGATGTCTTTGAACTGTTTTTTGTCGAGGGTGGAATGATTATATAGCACACATCTTTAATGACTTAAAAAAACAAAACAAGAATTGGGTCCACGTTTGAACAGGCATAATACTCATGACACGGTGCTGCAACCATTCCTCACAGATTTGGTGCCATATTGACATGACAGCATCGCACAGTTGCTGCAGATTTGTAAGCTGCACATCCATGATGTGAATCTCCTGTTGGTGGGGAGATCAGCAGTCTCTGAAATACTCATACCAGCTCATCTGGCACTATCAACCACGCCGTGTTCAAAGCCACTTAAAATCCCCCCATTCTGACGTTTGATTTTCAGCAGGTCATTTTGACCATGTCTTCATGCCTAAATGCACAGAATTGATTGGCTGATTAGACGTTTTCGATGATCAGCTGCAGAAGTGTACCTAACAAAGCGGCGGGTGGGTGTATGAAGCTCAGTAAGCTCAGGCTACTAACACAAATACCTTTGTAGTTATTTAGAAAGAAGCCAGTCATTATATTTTAAATGTTTTTAGACACAATGACTTTGCTTGAATGCAGTTTTTTAAAAATGTGACCATAAACATAACAAAAAAAAGCAGAACAACAGTTTGATGAGAACAACTTTATGTCGCCAACCAAAAAAGTATTGCGTCTTTTTTTTTGTATGGATTTGACAGGAATGAATCTCGTGAGTTCTAAATGAAAATGTCACACACATAATTTAATAAGAAACTAATTTATGAGGTTTATCAAACTTTATTCATCACCACTTTGCTGATAAAAATGTAAAAAGTAATCCGTAGACATGAGATTGATGTGGAAATACTCGAACAGGCAGGAGGGCTGTCACAGACTACCCTCAGGATTTCGAAATGTTATGCACTGTACATGGCAATGAATATCCATCCTAAGTGGTTTAATACTCATTTTTCTCCTGAATTCATGAAGTGGAGGACAGGTTTCAGAACAAATGAAGTACTTGGAATTTTACTTGTTTTAAGAGAAAAAAATGATAAGACTTACCCATACTTTCACTATCTGGCTTCCCATTTACCATCCAAAGTCTAATTCTTTTCTCATTTTTGGACCTGATTCAAGAACTGTGAATTTCATATTTTATTCAGAGCGTGATCAGAAGGGTTTTGGCATATTGCAACACGAAAGATAAGGATCATTAAGGAGAGCGCGGGTTTGAGCCACATTCACAAAAATAAAACATTAACACATTGTAGTTGGTAAAGATGATATACAATGACACTGTGACATTCATACTCCAAACAAACAGACGACACATTTAAAAATAAAGCAAATGACCAAATATCACACTCTACTAATCATCACACTGATTAAAAAAATAGCAAAAAAACAAAATAAAACTAAACAAAATGAACAGACATGGTGTTTGATCTTTTAAAAAGTACATCATAGTATTTTTTTTTTTTTACTTTTACATACTGTTGTGCACAAATGAGCCTTTTAACCTCTTTATTTCTGCCAGTTGACCTCATGGAAAAAACTGATGGAGGATTTTAGGGCAACATTAAACAAACAAAACAAATCAAGATGTGTGACACCACGAGATTTCTTGAAGTTCTTGTCATCGATCGCCAGTCCCTCGTCTTCATTTTGGCGCTCGGACGGCGACTGCAAATCCTGCGTGTCAACAAGGGAAGACTGATAAAAAAGTACTTAAAAATCACGGGAAACAACTACAAAATGAGACTACAACAATAAATTAATGCAAAAAGAAAAATATGGCCCAAGAATGTGACAAGACTTTTTTGTTGTTGTTGTTGTTGTTGGTTCATTTCATTCTCACTGTAACCCCACACTGAATAGAAAGATCTTTTGTAAAAAGTTATAAAATAAATAAGCACTCTTTCCCTTTGAGTTTCGAGTAGAAAAAAGTTGCAGGCCCGAGAGGAGAAAGAGCGATGAGATTTCATTAATTATTTGCAGTAGTATCTCTGCCCTCTTCTTCTTTGGCCTTTGTGGTCAGAAGCACACACACACACGCGCGCACACACACACACACACACACACACACACACACACACACAAATGTTGGTGGGTCACTGTGGCCCATGCTGACTGGACAGTGTAATGAGTGGCTCTGGTCCTCAGTATACCCAGTTTACTGGGACCCACTGGGGTTCACTGCACAATTTGTCCACGGCAGCCTGTAACGTCTCAAAGGCCTTGTCCAGGTTGTCGTTGACGATGGTCAGGTCAAAGTAGTGGCCGTAAGCCCTCTGGACCCGGGCGCTCTCATCCACCGTCTTCCTCAGGTCCACATCCTGTAAAAACATGGAACATAAAAAGAACATGGCAGCATACCTCCTGTCCACCAGTCTCCTTCTAGTGAGACCTACATAGAAAGCATGAGAGTGATTTAACCTTCAGAGTGTCAGATATTTAGACTGTTAGCTTTGATAGTAGGGGTGTGGATAAAAAATCAAACGCCTCAAACAAAGAGAGATAAACTGGATTTACGCCCTTCAGGCCACCAGTTACCCTGATCATAATGGGGACTAGAATCACAGGCTAAAAATGATTTGACTTTCACTATTTCAAAAGATTAGTTTAGCATCCAATGTCCAGTTACAGTAGCTGCTACAAAGATAATGTCAGCTATGTGCTAGCAAGCTAAAGCTAAAGCACTTGCTAACATAATAACTACTCACAGCTTATTCAAGTTATCCACGTTACTCTTTAATACATAAATTTTCAAAATGCTTTAACTTTTTTAAATAATATATGGTGCTCAAAAACTGACATTTGGATTTTTTCTTCTAGGTGACGAAACTGCTGCACACCGATGTTTATTGCCTCTATCAGTTTTGTGTACCCAGAGTCTCAGTTTTTCAGTTCAGTAGCTTTAAAAAAAGTTTGTTCTGGGTTCTTTGGAGTGCAGCACAGCAGACTGCAGCACCAGCTTCTAGTTTTCTGCTAGCAGACAGAATTGATAATAGGTCACCTTCACATAATATCACTTCAGTATAGCAACTGGGTTCTGCCTCTATGCATAAGGATTAGGTACTTTTTCTATTTGTGGCTAATGTAAGCATATCACTGTGTGTGTGTGTGTGTGTGTGTGTGTGTGTGTGTGTGTGTGTGTGTGTGTGTGTGTGTGTGTGTGTGTGTGTGTGTGTGTGTGTGTGTGTGTGTGTGTGTGTGTTTGCTTCATCCCATTGTTATGCATGGGACCTGTTAACGTACCGTGAGCTGCTTAGTTGTGAGGCCCGCATCCACCACAGCTTTGTGCATGGCCTTAAGAGTATCAAAATCCGGTGCTGCTATGAACACCACATAAGGCATGAACTCTGCTGTTTTCAGTACCTTCAGAGCCTGGAGAGACACACAGATGTTTTCATTAAAGTCTCTCTTAGTCCTTAAACATTTTTTAATTCATTTTTTAGATCCTATGAAACAAGTTCACTAAAGCAAGAATTAAAAAACTAAAATTAGGTGTGAAAAAAAGTTTTATTTAACTGAAAAAAATAAAAAATAAAATCTCAGGATGCTTTGGTGCATCTGTTCACTGAGGCTACACCCATCTATATTACAATATTAAAAAGACTAAAACTGAAACTAATAAAAATTCACCTAAAACTAAACTTTCTAAAACAATACAAACTAAATTGAAACAAACAACTCTGCCCTAGAAACTAAATGAACTAAAATGAACTGAAGAGAAAACCCAAAACGTGCTAAAAATAAAAACTATAACTGATCCAAACCTCACGTGACAAATGTGAGTAAATGCGGTGCATCAAAGCCACCCTCACAGTATCAAACTATAACCCTGTGTGACATTCGCTCTCTTTGGACCTCTCTCATACCTGCGGGTTGACATCCAGGATGCAGGTGCGTCCTGTGTCGACCACCGCATGAATGGAATCAATCTTTGTGCCGTACAGGTTGCCGTCGTACTCGCCGTGCTCCAGGAAGCGGCCGGCCTTCACATCAGTCTCCATCTCTGTCCTTGAGGTAAAATGGTAGGAGTTGCCGCCCAGCTCATCATCACGGGGTCTCCGTGAAGTGTCTGACAGAAGAGATGGTTCAGGTAAATGTCGCTCTAATGTATTAAAATTTGAGACAGCGTTTAGAAAGTACAGCATGGCGTACATGGTATAGTGGTGCCAAAGCGCGTGGGATGGAGGACCATCAGTCGGTTCTTCAGGCTGCGTCGGCCCACACCTTGTGCACCAATCAGAACCAGCGTCTTCCTCTGGAATGGAGGAACCTTTGCCACTTCCTCATAGATCTGCAGCTCGTGCCTGTCGAACTCTGTTTAAAGACATTTCAAAACTGTTAGCCAGTTACAGAAAAAGACAATGAAGACGTTAACAGAGCATCTACACCGTGGAGAATATTCCTACCTGCATTCTTGGCTGTTAGATACATCATCTTCTTCTTCTTTTTTCCAGCCAAGGTGCCACAAAGGATTCCTACATGACAAATATTCACTTATATATCTTTGCTGTTACAGCATTTGGCCAGATGGGGGCAAGCATGCATTGAAAATACCAGCTATCCATGTTTTTTTTTTTTGGCCATCAATCAGCTAAAAGCTTTAGAAGTGATACAGGTCTGGCAGTAAACCAATTCACAAGCCAACTCATTGCTTCAACAACAGCCTTGGCTTAAGAGAGATGCTTGGAATTTGGGTGAGTTTTACCTCAGGAATCTTTCACACAGTGTTTATACAAAGGTCTGGCAACACTGCCAAGAAGTACACGTAGGGACTCACCTGATCCATCCAAGTCTCTGGGGACAAAAGCTTTCCTCTTCTCCTCCAAGAACTGACTGGGTATCAGACCTGTGGCACCGCCCACTACATGGCATGCCTGGCACATATCAGTTCAGAGAAAAATTTTGTGGCATTACAATTTTTTTTTTTTTTTATCTTCACTGAAGTTCAGCTAAACACAATCTATGAAGGAAGGCTCACCTGCCACCAGTTGGGATCTTCTCGGTTTACAATCTGAAGAATATCGCCTTTCTTGAAGGCCATACCTGCCTCTCGACAAGGGATCAAGTTGTCGTTGGCTGGGTCGTAGTCAAAGTATGGGCGGACATACACCTGTGAGGAACAGAAGAACAGCTGTGAACTCCTAAAGCAGTTAAATTAGCATTTATACTTGGGCACTAAGGTCATAGCAATTAAAGTATGTAGTCTGGTTCAGGTCAGTGTAGAACAGGGACACAGGCGTGCACAAAAAAAAAAAAACCCAACAAAGACAAAGCAGCTTTAGCTCAGCATGGTTTCTCGCAGGTCGGCAGGGTGACAGCAGCTCTTTCACACCCATTACGGCCCGTGTCCCACAGCCGCAGCCACACGGCTCTTCACGCTGCGTCAACACGCTGCACGGGCTTTTGCCAGCAACGGTAAGTGCTTTGGCCAGAGCATTAAACAAGCAGCCAGAGGAAGCAATAAAACAAGCCAGTGAAATATACTGTGCAGCATGCTCTGAGCCACAGAGCAGGAAGTGATTTCACATTACATCTCATTCACTTTTACTGCTCTTCATTCAGCTTAAACCTTATAAGCATTTCCAGGCTTATGCGTTCAAGATGCACGATTTATATTTTTTTAAGTCAGAAGACATAACTGGAGCATGTCTGAGGGGAACTGTACAACAACATCACACACTACTGTACTCTGCATGTCAGGGAGCATGAAATTACACCAAACATGTGTGGGTGTGTATTTGGAATGTGTGCATGGCACAGAAATTGCTAGTTTGACCTAGATAGCATCTGGAGTGTTATTAATAGGACTCCCAGAGTTCAAATCCCTGCGCAAGGGATTGTGGGAAGGCCGTAGGACATATCACCAGGACGGTGTCACCACCCAACATCTGCCACGCATTACATAAGCAGAAGAGTGCGTGCCTGTAGTCGTTTGTGTTCACCTGTGGAGGAGCAGGAGCGTCTCTGTAGCTCGGGAGTATCTTCAGGGTGATCCCTCCGCTGCAGTCTTTGAGCATCTCCTGAAGCTCGGTGGGATTGTTGCCGACGTCTTTCCCGTTTACTTCCTTAATGATGTCGCCCACATGGAGCAGACCCTGCCGGTCAATCATACCCCCGTGAAGGATTCTAGCAATCACCAAGTCATCTTTCTCCACACGAAATGTCACACCCTGAGGGGAAGAAGAGGGAGAGGGGTGTTGTTTTGCCTCTGATTACTGCACACACACTTTGAGTTTTTTTAATTTTAGCAATTATTAGACTCGGGCTCTCTCTCTCCCATAGCTTGCCTTTTGTCCTGTCTCTCTCTGCTTTCTTTTCCCCCCTCACTCCCAACTGGTTGCAGCGGATGGCTGCCCCTCCCTGAGCCTAGTTCTTCCTGAGGTGTCTTCCTGCTAAAAGGGAGTTTGTCCTTCCCACTGTCACCAGTTGCTGTTTGTGGGGGATTGTGTGATTATTGGAGTTTCTTTCTAATATTGTAAGGTCTTTAGCTTAGGCTTGTCTGTCTCTGTGTTAGCCCTGTGACAGGCTGGTGACTTGTCCAGGGTACCCTGCCTCTTGCCCTATGGCAGCTGGGATAGGCTCTAAATTGGATAAGCCAAAGAAAATGGATGGATAGCTATCTGACAAATATCATGGTTTGCTGTGTGGTACTCAACTACTAATCTTTGCGCATGCACACATTCATGCACACACATTCAGTCAGTGTCTGTCTCTGCTCACCAATGGCTCTCCAGCCTTCTTTCGAATGCCAATCATGCGCACGGCATCGGCCTGCATAAGAGCGCTGTTCACCGCCGCGTCATTAGCCGTCTCAGCCGGGGGTGGGGTTTCGTAGCATTTTGAGGCCACCATGTCGTGAGCCTCTAAAAGAGACTGAGAGAAAGGTAAAAAGGGAGAGGGTGAGAGACTGATAATGCTTACAGAACGAACGAGTGTAACTTTTTAAAGGCAGAAGCACAATAATCCTTTCGCAAAAGAAAAGTCGACACATGATTGAGTTCAATTCCCTCGGTAATTCTATCGCAATTGTCATTTGTCACAGTGGATGCTGTTTTACAAATGTAGTCTCCCTCAAAATAATATTAATAGAACTGTGACTTGATGTTTCAAGTAAAAAAAAATGAGAGGAGATATGCTGACAGGAGGTGGAACAGTGAAATGGGACAATTATACATGCAAACAGTCAACCAGCAGATTAATAATTTAGGTGAGGCTTTAAAAGCAATCATCTAATGGATAAAACCCCAAATATGGATAACCGCCCAAATCTAATCATTTAGTGTCTGGTTCACTGAGTATCATCCAGGTCTGTTTCTTTCAGATATTACTGCTTCTAAATCTTCAACTACTTTATGAATTTTCTAATCACTACCAACCACTCATTGGTGAAGAACACAAAAAGTCTGCAAACTCACACACTCAGTTTGTGATGTAATATCTGTTTTCCTTTTCCTACCCAGCCTGCCTCCCCCCCCCCCCCCCCCCCCCCCCCCTCCCTCCCTATTTCTATCCCTCAGTAGGTCAACAGAGTCTTATCTTTCAGCTTACGGCACAGAGGGCTCTGATTGGTGCACTGGTTTCACTCGGCTCAGAAATTTAGCTGTTATTGGTCCTGTCTGCGTAAAGCCCCTGCTAGGTTCAGGCACAGAGGTTAGTGTTCTACTGATGCATGAGCGCAGGCTCCAACACATCAGATCTGTGCCACTCTAACTAGTGTCAAAACATTTAGAGTACAGAAAACTAGTCCCTAGTTCACACATATATTTAAGAACATATTACAAGAACTATTGCTCAGAAAAAGGTGGACTCTGGACTGTTTCAAGCTAATTGCTTTTTCTTAGGGAGCATCAAGAAGTTAATGTTGATAAAGAAACAGAAACAAGGATAAAAACATATAGTACAATGTGTCACACAATAAATGTACGGATGCGGGACAGTATATAAAAGCTAAATGAATACAGTAGAGAGAGGCCACGACAGGATGGTACGCAAATAATTAGAAGACTCAGCAGGACAAAAAGGACAAAAATAAATATGTCAGAATACAATATTTAAGAACTATTTAAACAAGCTATTACAAGAGAGCTTTAGACAAAACACAACAAGTCTAACTCCTCATGAAGCCCCAGGTCCAGAATCAGTATTCCCTTTGTTTTTAAGAGACAGTGAAAGTTTTATTACTGCTAACAGAGAGCAGCAAAATGAGGATTTATTTATCACTTATGATATAACATATAACTACACTGCTATAATACGGCAGCTGGTTTATCATAGTGTTTTTGATTTGCTCCCAAACTAAGTTAATAATCAGTAGACTAGCAGCACAAGTGCTCTTGGAAACGGCGCCTGTTCTAGCGTAACTAACTGCGTTTGCGCTTGCTCGGGCTCACCTGGAAGTGCGGCTCCTGAAGGATCCTAGACAGCTCAGCAGCGCTGTCGTCCTTAACCTTGAGGTTGTTGATGTCGCCCAGGATCTCCGTCACCAGCTCCACGTTATTGTCCTGCACCGCTTCCAGCTTCACTTCCTCCAGCTGCTCTTGAGCCTGGGGGAAATGAAGAAGCTCAGGAATGGTGGAAAGAAGGCAGCTGCCTCTCATGACCTTCCGTGTTTTGTTGGTATTTATTTGGATGTATAAAGACTGAATGACTGAAAGTGAGTTTTGCTGAGTAGCAGTGACTGCTGATATGATATGATGCTCTACAAGGAGCATTTGATAAAGCACAACATGACAGGACCCCGTCTGAGGAGCTACAGCTGTGATTAAACTAAACTCACTGCACACCTGGAATTCAAACAGCAGTGAAGGTGTGTGATTTGTGTTACTAGGTGCATGCATTGTCAGTAAAAAGGCACAGAAATGCAAAGCTGCACAATTTTCTCTATGCATTAGGTTTGTTGCACATAGCACTGTGTGTTAGTCAAAGCCTTACTGTACTTCAGCACCTCAGTCAGAGCAGGCAAAGCACTGCTGGGAGCAAAGCGTGGGGTGGCTTGGAGCTGGCTAGTGGTTTGTCTGCTCACTGCTGCTTGCCCTGAGCTATGTGTGTGTGCTACCTTAGCCAGGGAGCGTACAATGGGACTTTCCATGATGCCGCGCAGGAAGAGCAGGTCAATGTCTTTGGCTCCCGCAGAGGTGGGCAGCTCACCCACATTATCCAACACCTGCTGCATGGCTGGACAAATGGAACAAGAAACAAACATACAGAAAGAAAAAGAGGAGCAGGGTTAGCCAGGCCTGAAAGTCATTCAGAGCATAAACATACATAACACTGTTGAAGGCAAAGCAACAGCAAAAAGAGAGACATTCACACTTCAGTGCAAAACAAAGCCCAAATGTTTCAGATGCAGTAACAATTTCATTCTAGTTATAGAAAGGGCGTGTTTTCACTCTATTCAAACTCTAGATACAGCCTAGATAACATCTGGGTCTAATCTGGGATACTTTTGGCACTGATTACAGAACTGGAAAATGTTAAGTGGTCCAAACAACATAAGATGGGCCCACTATGGTAAGTGTAGTGTGTGGCAGATGTGGCCAAAAGTCACGAGCTGGGCTTGACACATTATAGCAAGTATTTTCTGGGCCAGGTTTCATCCAAATGTCAAAACACAGCTGACAAATGGCCTGTGAGTCAAGCCAGCCAGACTCACCCTGAGTCAACACTGTCAATCAAGGCCAGATTTGGCCCACAGAAAACAGCCACTGCGATACGGGAGAGTTATGTATACACATATACCATAAACTGTGGTCTCTTCAGAGCGTGCACAGTTGTGTATATTCACTTTAAAAAAAGTTTAACTTCAAAGTCAAAACACTTTTCTCGGATTCCTATAAGGCCTTAAACATTTGACTAAAGGCTCCTGGAGATACCAGATACAGCCAGATACAGTCAGTCACTATCCTGTCAACACAAACAGAGACAGTGAGAAGTGTGGTCTGCAGGTATCCGCTAGCTAACGCCCTAATGCCAGGGTCTTAAAGCCAATCTAAGCCAATTTACGCCACTTAAAGTCCTGGGAACGCATGTGTTAATGTCTGTGTGTGTGTGTGTGTGTGTGTGTGATTTTACACCTATGTGGGTAATAACTATGTCCAGTCAGCACTTGTATACAGATTCACTCTGTGATTCTTCTGTATTTTGCTTTACTAACCTATTATTACTCTTAAAACCTGAGACAAGTTCTCTGTCATTGAGTCAAGCTGTAGTCTATGACTTCAACCCTCTCTTTAGAATAACGTGCCCCCGAAAATACAGAAATGCTTATAAAATGCAGACATTATTTGCTGTGAGGTTTGCAATCTGGCACGTATACCTTTTGAAAAATGTTGGGCATTTTGCTTTAATTTGAAAGAAACTGAAAAAAAGATGAAATATGGGGAAAGAGAGTAGAAATAGTATTGCACTGAGGAGCGGCTGCTCAGGACATTTATATAAATGTATTATGCACCTTAACCTAAGCTATGGAGCTGCTCTGCTGACGTAGAATTTAGAAATGTTTAATCAGCTGTTCCTTATGTAAAAGAAGCACGGGCATTTAACATTTTTAACACAGTTTTAACAAAGATAAATTGCGGCATCACACCACGTGGGAGAGCTGTAAAATATTTCCACAAAAAAACACATCTTATAGTATCTCTTGTGTAATACATAGGTGTAACACACATTTCCTTCTACCTGTTAATGGCTATCCAAATGAATATCTCTATGTGCTTTAGATCTCAGTTTAATCACAGTTTAAATTCAGGTTTTTTCTGGTTTGCTGCACTAAAACAGTCACAGCTTGACAGTCACTGATAACCACGGGAGCACAGGGAGACTGCACAAACAGAAGGCTCCGTGCAATACAAACCTTAAATATTTATGATCCTCTTTAAGAAGGACAAATAGGAGAAGAAGGTTAAAAGCTGCACTGCAAACAATCAAACCTGTATATCAATGAAGCATTTGTGCTTAAGGCACAATAACACACTCTAAAACTAATTTTGGATATACGGACACAAAAAATGTATTTAGTTCTCATGGGGACCGCACATAATCTTCCACAGCGCAACGGTCATTTTGGAAAAAGGCATATACACACAAACACAGACACACACACACACATATATCACAACACACACACACACACACACACACACACACACACACACACACACACACACACACACACACACACACACACACACACACACAGCAAATATGCAAACATTACCATGGCACAACTAACTTCTGAACTGTATGCAATAAATAAAGCTAAGTTTACTGTAAAACATGAACACATCCGGAGTCAAAGCCTCAAAGATACCCACATTAACTCACAGCGGTACTCTGTTGTATATCCAGATTTCTGTGTTGTCTGCATTGACCTTTCCCTACTTTACTACTGCATCTCCAGCCACAGGAATGCTTGCTCATCCAAGCCCATCCCCTGCTATGTGCACGCCCTGCTTCTGTGTCCATTACTCCTTAAAATTTCTGTAGAGTAAGAGTTAGGAGATGAACTAAAGCCTTCAACCTAAAGTCTTTTGAAATATAGCACAGAGATTCAAACACTTTGGCCTAAAGGAGCTGTTAAAGCTGAGAGATTACAGCACCGAACAGTAGCCGTAGTGTTTTTTTTTTCCAGCTGATTTATTCACCTATAATGAATCACTCTCTTTACCTCCTTGTAATTCCTCCCTCTGTGGCACTCTTTGTTTGCAGTCTCTCTCAACATCTAACCACTTTCTCGGTGTGTACACCTACGAGCTCGATGTGCGCGGAATGCTGATGCAGAGATCACTGTTCTGTTTCTCAAGGAATGAAATCCCAGGAGTAAAAAACCTCGCAACTCGTATTAAACATGGTATCATTATTTTTTAGCTGGTGAGAAAAATGTCAGAGAAGCAACTCCACTGACACATCATCCATAACAAAATATATTTGAGTTTGGTTTTTTTTAATAATGTAGTACAGTTTCAGGGATTCTTGCAGCTAATGCTCCTCGAAGAGCTTCTTTACCACTCAGTTGCATCCCATAAGGTACACTGAAATACTTTTGTTTACCTAAATTACTTTAAACATAATTACACTTGATTATAATGTGTCAGCGGAAACACCTAAGCTCTAACTGGTAGGACTGAGTGTCAAAATACTTGGCAAAATGAAGCAGGGAGGTCTAAATTGTTACATAATGTAAATGACTGAACAAGTTGGCTTTTAGTTGATAAACTGTTGAAAAGAGTAATGAATAAAAATTGTGTTTTGTAAATACAGTCAGCAAGTTTAAGCTAACTATATGCAAATATACAAACAATTGAAATACTTAGCTGAAACTTTTAACTGCAAGTAAAAATAGTTCATATAAGTTCACATTTATGGATAAATGTTTGAAGCAGATGTAAAATGAATGGTTAAACAATTAAAATTGTTGACTAAATGTGACAGTTAAATGTTATTTAAGATGCTGCCATCAAATAGCATTAGAAATGCAAACATGACCTTATCTACCTAAATACAGTCAGCTCAATTTTTTACAAGGATTTTTAAGACAGATACCAATACCAGTATACAGTGATTTAAAAAGCTGATATTCAGCTATATCAGCCGATATTTTTCTTCTCTCAGACTTGTGAAACAGATTTCCCTAACATTTTTTGTTTGTAGTTATTTACTTTTTACGCTCTGCCTAACTGCTCAGATCAGCTAGCTGTGTTTTTTGTGTTTCAAACACAAGTGTTGTCAACAGGGAAGTTGCAGACAGCTCTCTGGTGGGCAACTTACGCAAAGTCAACACTAAGTGTGTTTCTTGCATTCGTACTTCACTTTTTGAATTTTCATTTACCGGCCATTATAAATTCCAATACTGACAGATCACCAAATAGCTAATAATGGCCGATGATATCGGCCCACCCATAAATCGGTCATACTCTAGTTTAAAAACTAAAACCCACCTTACAAAGAAAAGTCAATGACATTCAGCGACTTCTAGCGACAATGGGTAAAAAAAACTGCTGGAGACACGAAGCGGGTGGGTCCAGAGTCAAACTTTTCTTAATTTCAAGTGGAGAGATTGAAATGACTACAAATGTGAGCACAGGATACTGTTGATTGACATATAACAGAGTAGTAAAGGCATTAGAGTGTTACCTAGCCTGAAATGCCTACTAGCGACCAACCGTCCCGACAAAGCTGTGGGGTATAAATGTTGGGAGCTGTCACTCTAGAGGCTTCCCATCTGAAACTGATAAACCATTGGAGTTATCCTTCTAATAAAGCCCTCCATCTTAAATGAAAGATAATAATATCCCACTGTTCATCTTAATATTTGAAAGCCCGCCTCTTCCTTCTACTATCCTCACCTCCAGACGTTTCTGCTCCCTGGGTTGATCGCACAGGCGGGGGCCCCTCCACGCTAGGCTGTCCCAGGGGCGTCACCTCCTCCTCCTCCCGTACCCCATTGGGACAGGAATCCTCCATTGCTGTGACCATCGCCAAGCCCTCCTTCTTCCTCCCTGTTGCCACAAGTATGCTAAGGCTAACCACGAGTAAACCACCAGTAGCTCTGCCAATATGTCTTCTGTTTTGTCTTTTCTGGCACCAGTGACTCTCCAAACCCCCCCACAAAAAAAATGCAGAAAGGGGAGAAAGGAGAGGGACAGAGGGAATTGAGGGCAAATAATGAGAAGAGACACAAAGACAGCAACAATAGAATGGGATTAAGATCAGAGGATATTAAGAGACGGGGATAGGGGAGTGAAGAGGAGTAGGAAAGCTGAAGGAAGATTTTTTTTTTTTTTTTAAAAAGGAAAAGAGGCTGATCTATGAACGAGTTTGCAAAGACAGGCGTGAAATGAGACAGAGAGAGGTAGAAAGCTGGATCACACTCACAGATGTGGACATGCATTCAGTGCCTGCTAGTCCCCTCCCTGTACTCTGACTTTAATACCTTCTCATACTACCACCCCCTCCTCTTTTGATAACATACACACACACAGGCACATATAATCCCACAATCCCCCCCCTCCCTCCCGCCCCCCCCCAGCCAGACCTGCTTGAGTACCCCTCCTCTTGTGTTCCTGACCCCACCCAAAGTCAAGTTAACCCTCTTGTCTAGACAAAAACACTCTAGCACACACACACACACACACACACACACACACACTAGTTGAATGTGTCTTTATGTAAGTAATCTTACATAAGTGTTACTAAAGAGGGCCTGACCCTACATTCCCATTCTTGTCCTCCTTCTTGCTCTCATTCACACTCATTCTGCTCAAAGCCACTGCAGCAGCACGCAGAAACTGTCAGCTTGTGCAGACTGTGCTCGTACGAATTCCCTCAGTGGTCGTCCAGCTCTTTGATTCCTCCTCAGTCTAATGGGAGCCTTTTCTCTTTAATTTTTTGCTTTTTTCTTCCCGATCTCTCTCCCTCCTAAAATTAATGTGCCCCTTACCACCTTATGTCTCATTAAATGAGTAGACTCAAGGTGCTAACAGGATTATGCACATTTTTTGGACAGCAGTTTTTCTTGCTTCTGCCTTAAGCCTAAGTACGTTCGCACAAGCTGCTTGGTGTGTGACTGTTTCTTAACTGAAATATTATCTTAATAAGTATCCAACCCCTCTCTGTGTTGATTTATATGGAGGATAATAAATAATATTTCACAAAGAATACTTGAACACATCACAGCAAGGCCATCTTGGAAAGAAAAGGTGGGGAATGTTGCTATTCTTGCTAGCAGCTCTTTGAGGCTATACCGCTTTGACCTAAATGAAAAGACGCTCACAATGAAAAGTTCCTGTAGACCTCAATGTCAAAAGGCTCAGCGTTACATAGAAATAAACATGTTACCATCCTGGTACAGCTCGCATGTTTAAATTACATGGTTTAAACTGAAGACTAAAGAATACTCTAAGGCAAGGGGCCACATGAGAAACTGGTACTGTTGTGGAGGGCCGCACGGAAAAGCTGAACACAATTCTGCTCAAGTCTTAATTATATCTCTTTATAAGCTTATTGGTGCGGCCCTCCACAACGGTCCCAGTTTCTCATGTGGCCCCTTGGAAAAATCTTTGCCTGCCCCTGCTCTAAGGTGTTGTCCAGGGTTCTAGCCAGCGGCTGATCACCTGGCACTGTGCCTTGCTAAGGTGCCGTCGAGCCGGGCTGACAATTTCAGCAGTTAGCTACCAGAACTGATCACTATCATTAGCTAGCACCGCGGTCATTATCATTAGAAAATGGTTGTTCGGTATCGAGAGCCCCTGGTCACATCTGTTAATTAAAACCAAAGAAACAAACAGCTATTTTACTATGTTAGACCATTTTTGCAAGAGACTACCCTATGAGGCCATTACCTTATGAATAATCCATTCATCCATCCATTCTCTTCTGCTTATCCTGTTCAGGGTTGCGGGGGATGGAGCCTATCCCAGCTGACATAGGGCGAGAGGCAGGGTACACCCTGTCACAGGGCCAACACAGAGAGACAGACAACCATTCACACCTATGGGCAGAGTAACCAATTAACCTATCCCCAGTAACTGCATGTGTTTGGACTGTGGGAGGAAACCCACACAGATACAGGGAGAACATGCAAACTCAGAAAGGCCCAGGCCAAGGTGGAATCGAATCCAGACCTTCTAGATGTCATTCTAGCTGTGAGGCAACAGTGCTAACCACGACACCACTGTGATGCCTTATATATGATACTATAAAAATAATAATCATCATAAATACATTCTGTAAAAATCTTACATAGATTTTATGATGACAAGCGAGAAGCAAACATTGGCTGATTGCTGTCTATAGCTCTGACATGATGTTTCATAAACAATTAATGTCAATAGGTGGATCTAGAACATGAAAGATTTAATGGTTTGCCAAAAGTAGCAACAAGCAGGTTAATCACATCTGTACAGCACATATGAAGAAGTGCTTTGGTCATGATGCAAAGGATGACTGAGTGACCAAGTGTTGGACTGACTGCCTAAAAGACAGACATTCCTCTTTTTAGAGCTATGCCAAAAATAACAATCAGCCTGAGACCCCTTAATTCAGTGCAAACATGGTGCTCTTTAAGAGGTTTAGGATATGCTATGATTTTTTCTTGAGATTTAAATCCCATTTCGGTATCAAGACCAAAGTCACAGCAGCAAAAACGAGAATTATCTAGAAAAAGCTCCTCCCACTGGGCCTCCATCAAGCTCCTCCCAGAGTGTCGCAGCTGTGCAAGGAGCAAATCTGTAGGCTTTAATCCACCCTGCCTCTCCCTCCCTCCAGTCCCATCCACAGCGCTACCAGTCGACCCCTCCCCCAACTCAGGACGCGGGATTTTAATCCGGCCATGAAAGCACTGGATTACAGAATCTCTCTCTCCCTCTTTCACCATATCTGGTGTTCAAACATGTCTACAGGGCTCAAATATGCTACATAACTGTGCTTGGCAATGGCTGAAATGGCCTTTAGCAACACACTGCAGCACACTGATGGTACTGACTCAGTGCAGAGGGAAGCAAGAGATTTTCCCTTTGGCCATCAGTGCAGTGTCACAGCACATTTCTCCAACTGAACTACAAGCGCTCAGCATGGTTTTTTCTCTTAAATGTGTAATTGCTCGTCTTTAGAAAGTAAGACAGCGATCGCTGACTTCACACAGAATTTAACTGAGGCAAAACAGATGCATGAGAAAAACTAAAGCACCCTGGGAAGACTACACGGGCTTTAAAAAAAACAAAACAAACCAACTAATCAACAAGCGCCATATCTGTAATGAGCAAAGCAAGACTCTACTGTGAATTATTAAAGCAATTGTTTTATTATTCAGAAATGAGCAAATTTGTGTGTGTGTGTATATATATATATATATATATATATATATATATATATATATATATATATATATATAAAAGAATGCTTCTCTTGTTTAAAAGGCAAGAGAAGCTTTTGCATGTTCTATCAAAAATATGATGTCATCTAATAATAGCCAATAATGCAAAAGCTGTACTTTCTGCCAGTCACAATCAGGTAAGGTTTAGGGATGCTAAATAAACATAGAGAGAGTTTGGTTATATAAAACTGAAGTTTTAAGCTCATGCTTTTAGATTAACATCAGCATGGCTCTTTCAAGTACAGAGGAAGTGCTGTCAAAAGTGAAATCCACACGGATACACACACACACACACACACACACACACACACACACACACACACACACACACACACACACACACACACACACACACACACACACACACAGGAAAACCAGCTGCTTGCTTACTTCTTTACAAGTGAATCCTTAAAAGTAAAGATTTTCCGACCGACGTAGTTCTGCTTCAAAGGCTGGCAGGTCTCCCAGTGTACCCACAAAAATCATGTCAGCATGCAAAAAAACCCCCAAAAAACATTTTCCTAAACATCTCCGGTGGGTTGAGAAAGTTGTGTTTACCTCTGCCAGTCGGTGTAGCCCAACCACGGTCCTACTGGCTGCTCATCAGTCAACTGTGAAGACCTGAAAAGACAGAAAGAGAGGATGGGAGATGTGTGAAAGTTTGTGAGGATCATCCATATGAGCCATGAATATTCAACCCCGCTTGCATTCGTGCACACCAGTTTTCATCATTCCTCACATACACTTACTTCAGCATTCAGATACACAAGTCATGCTTTTACCATTCACACTCAATAACTCCTGTCCCCCTGTGAATTATCAGTTTTATCTATCTATGTCATTGCTTCCCCTCATGGGATGGGAGTCTTGCGTGCAGATTCAAATCCCTGACAATTTATTGTCTTCAGCTATTCAATTGTGCCTGCATCCTCAGCTGGCATGGTGCCACCATGAAGTGCGGGAAATGGCCACTATTGTCTGAAAGTAATGACAAAGCAGTATGCATTTACTCCCAGTAAGCCTCTGCTCTCATTTTGACTTGCAAACCCATCTCTGAGTATCATGCAGAGGTTTGCTGGCATCTGAGGTGTCTTATTACAGAGTTTTCTGTCTCACTGCGCATGTTTGTTGTTGCTTTAAGCAATGCAGATACAGTCATTCTTTCACTGTTTTTTCCAGCAGTTTATAGTCATCATACTAGTTAAAAGGAACCGTACAAAAAACAGGATTGTTGCTAAAGCTGTGCATTTATCTGAAAAAATTAAAAAAAAAAAAATACAGCACTGTGCAAAACTCTTGAGCCCCCCCCCATTTCTTTATAGTTTGCTTCCAAGGCAGTTTTGAGCAATAGTTCTCCAGGCTTTCTAAAGGTCTTTCAAAGTTTTTCTTTGGACATTGACTACTTTTCTCTCATTTTCAGTCCAGTCCTTGTACCTAACCATTTTCAGAAAAATGTTCTTTTATTTGTTAAACTACTTAACACTAACTTATGAACAGGTCAAGGATTAAAAAAAATGTACCTAACGCAGATGATATGGTGCAAAAAAACAATTTTAAAATTTATCGTTAGGCACTTTGCTGCTAGCACCCTATCACAAAGAAACATAACATTTATACAGTTTCTTTCGTTGAATCTTTGAAAAAATGCTCAAGATAACAGTCTGACAGGCGTTTTTTTTTTTTTTTGGGGGGGGGGGGGGGGGGGGGGGGGCATTTTTGCACCAACAAGGTGATTCCCAAAGAGCTATTAGCCGGAACTTGGCATTTCTCAGCATGGTGTGCCGTGTGCCCTCAAAAAAACTGTATAAGGGGAGGACCAAAGAAGAAGTGGCAGGCCTAAAAATCTATGTAGAGCAGATGAACAGTATTTGAAAGTCATGTCCTTGAGAAATAGGAAACAAAAATCCAGCAAAGACCTGACACAGGACCTCAGAGATGAATCTGGCCCTTCAATTAATCCATCTGCTGTTCACTGAAGCCTCATCATAAATGGTCTCAGTGGAAGGGTGGCTGTCAGAAAACCATTCTTAAGGAAGGGAAACAGGGACGAAAGGCTGAATATGTTAAACTACACAAAGACTAGACTGAAAATCAATGGAAACAGGTCTGATGGAATGATAAATCCAAATTGTCAGTATGTGCAGAGGAGGTTTACAGAGGAGGTCAGCGGAGAGGTACCACAGTAAGCATCTACAGCCATCTGTAAAGCATGGTGGAGGCTCTGTCGAGTATTGCAGCCAATATCCAAAGAAGAGTTTTCAATGTCCTTCAAGGAGCCTGGAGAATTATTCCTGAAGACTTCGTGTTCAAAGATAAAGGTGGTCAAAAACCAAATATTGACCTTTAAGCTTGTTATAATTGTACAAACTCTGTTTTTGCCTTATATACTGTATTTCTATGCGTGTTTGCAGAGGTTTCAATAACTTGCTGCACCTGTTTCCTATATTCCTAGCAACATATCAAGAAGTGAGGGGTGACTAAATACTTTTACACAGTACTGTATCAACCAAACAATGCCAAGGTCCCAACAAATTTTAATACCCTCTTTAATACCCTCTACCTGAGGTGCTCAAAACATGGGTATTTTAAGCCTCCTGATGAAGACTTTCAAATATGAAGAAAATATTTTTCATTGTGAAGAATGAACCTTTGTGTTTAAGTAGTCAGAATTACTTTTACTCACAAAAAGATTTTTGCATCAGCCACATAAACACCATTTCAAACACTGTATAGCTGCTTCTTTTTTTTTTCTTTCTAAACTCTGAATGCAGACAGAAAGGACCTCTCCTCCCAGAATCATACCCTGCCCCGCTGTATGGCATTTAATTATGTCTAATAAAACTGCAAAGTCTGGCAGAGTTAAACCCATTCACGCTGCCCTTAAGAGCCATTGTGAAATGGACTGTTACAAAATGCAAGCCAGCAGAAAGAAAAAAACCTGCTATGAAATGGTGTTATTCCTCATAACTGATACCACAAAACAATAGATTATAATTCACTGCATTCAGCCTCTTTCAGTTTCCCTGTATTTTTCTCACCTCAAGCAGTAGAAAGATGTAGAAAGTAGAAAGAAAGAAGTTTTAGATTGCCCAATAAGAGTCATAAGTTATGTCCGCTTGCCCGGTATGTTAAAGCATCTACTCTCAAATTAAGAAAGTAGTCTTCCTTTATATACTTCCTAAGACACATACACAGGGGGCAGCCCCTCTCTAAGTAACAAGCATCCTTCTGCAAAATCAGGCTTAAAACAAATTGACAAAAAGGTGATGACAACACAGAGGAACTCTACTCATCACTTGTTAGCTGTTATCTCTTTTTTTCTGTCTAGGTGTTCTTTCAACCAGTCTTCCCAGAGCTAATTGGTCACTTACTATTTAAGAGGGCGAGTACGGGGTCAGTTTATTATACAACACAGATTAAAATCAGGTTCGGCACTCTCATTAGAAGTGAAAGATATCCCCTGGAAGAATGTTAATAGAGGCAAAGTCACCAGGCAGTTCCTCACCGAATCATCTGCATCAAAGACCAGGAGCCAGGATCAACTATTATGCAGAAGAAAATGCCTAGGAGTAATTAAGAAATAATGCTGATCAAAGCAGACCCAGCTCCTTATAACTGATACCTATATTTTATATATAAAATAGCCTTTATTACTCTCACAGTTGGGAAATTCCCATTAATACAGCAGCAAAAGAAACAGAAACAGTTTGCATGCCTAGGTGTTTGGTTTGATACACCTGTGGCATGCAAACTGCTTCTACAAACATTTGTGAATGAATGGGTCGCTCTCAGGAGCTCAGTGAGTTCCGGTGTGGTACTGTGATAGGATGCCACCTGTGCATCAAGTCCAGTTATTATATTTTTCTCACTACTAAATTTTCCACAGTCAACTGTTAGTGGTATTATAACAAAGTGGAAGCGATTGGGGATGACAGCAACTCAGCCATGAAGTGGTAGGCCGCGTAAAATCACAGTGATGCTGAAGTGCATAGTGTGCAGAGGTCACCAACCTTCTGCAGAGTCATTCGCTACAGACCTCCAAACTTCATGTGGCCTTCAGATTAGTTCAAGAACATTTTGTAGAGAGCTTCATGGAATGGGTTTCCATGGCAGAGCAGCCGCATCTAGCTGCAGCAAGCCTTACATCAGCAAGTGCAATGCAAAGTGTTGAATGTAGTGGTTTAAAGCACGCCACCACTGGACTCTAGAGCAGTGGAGACTTCTTTGGCGTGACAAATCACGCTTCTCCATTTGGCAATCTGATGGATGAGTCTGGGTTTGTTGGTTGCTAGGAGAACAGCACTTGTCTAATTGCATTGCACCAAGTGTAAAGTTTGGTGGAGGGGGGATTATAGTGTGGGGTTGTTTTTCAGGAGTTGGGCTCGGCCCCTTAGTTCTAGTGAAAGGAACTCTTAATGCTTCAGCATACCAAGACATTTTGGACAATCTCATGCTCCCAACTTTGTCGGAACAGTTTTGGGATGGCCCCTTCCTGTTCCAACATGACTGCACGCCAGTGCACAGACATGGATGAGTGAGTTTGGTGTGGAAGAACTTGACTGGCCTGCACAGAGACCGGGCTTAACCCAATAGAACACCTTTTGGATAAATTAGAGCAGAGCAGAGCCAGGCCTTTTCATCCAACATCAGTGTCTGACCTCACAAATGCACTTCTGGAAGAATGGTCAAAAATTCCCATAAACACACTCCTAAACCTTGTGGAAAGCCTTCCCAGAAGAGCTGAAGCAGTTATAACTGCAAAGGGTGGGCTGACATCATATGAAACCCTGTGGATTAAGAATAGGATGTCAGTCAAGTTCATAAACGTGTGAGGGCAGATTAGCAAATACTTTTGGCACTATGTGCTTATAGCTGGATAATGTAGTAGCAACACTACCATCTTTGGAACAATAGGTTGCGGGTTCTAATCCCAGCCAGGCCGTGAATCCATTAAGGGTCCACAGGCTAGGCCCCCTATGCTACCCAAGCCTACCTCAGAATAGGAGTGAGAAACATAAAACGTCATCCAGATTAACAAGGTCTACATCCTGAGAAACAAGAGCAAGGGAGGAGAATAGGAAACAGTTGGAATGCTGTTATAGGTTCCACAACCTCTTCGTGTAACCCCAGTGAAAGGGGATGTGGGACCTATGGATTCTTCAACACCCAACATCTGTCAGTGTCTAAGAAGTACAACAAGCTATCCATACCCGAGGTCTTAGAAACAGCCTTGTCTAACTGCTTGAAGAAATGGCCTCCAGATATATACTGTAGAAGACGGGAGAATAAATCAGATGTTCTCCACATATGAATTCAATGATGACTGAATATTTTCATATATAAAATACAAAAGATACCAGATACAAAAGATACTAGATGCCTGGTAACAGCAAAATGGAATAGAATACTGCATAGAGCATTGCACATTCTTATCGAAAACCACTGCTTATTGAGATAAATCAGACCACAGTGTGTGCATATGTGTATGCGTGTGTATTTATATCTGATATCTGTATCAATACTGCAGTTCATTACCTCTTAAAAACATCAGCATCAGCATCTGCCCCCCCCAAATGAAGGAACTAGCCAAAAACATCTAGGGTCACAACCTGACTTTAGAGCAGTGGTTCTCAAATCCAGGCCTCGTGGCTCGTGGCTCCTGCAGGTTTTTGATGTGTCCCTGATCCAACACACCTGAATCAAATGGCTGAATTACCTTCTCAGTATGCAGTCAAGTTCTCCAGAGTCCTGCTAATGACTTCTATATTTGACT
The DNA here is from genome assembly GCF_007364275.1 of Archocentrus centrarchus. Taxonomy (NCBI): domain Eukaryota; kingdom Metazoa; phylum Chordata; class Actinopteri; order Cichliformes; family Cichlidae; genus Archocentrus; species Archocentrus centrarchus. The sequence continues at coordinate 21,653,221 of NC_044356.1, forward strand.
CAGGTGTGTTGAAGCAGAGGCACATCTAAAACCTGCAGGACACCGGGCCAGGAGGCCTGGATTTGAGAACCACTGCTTTAGAGGAATGTGTAAAAGCTAGCGTAGGGAGTGAGAGATGGTGTGGAGGAAGAGATTTAGAATGTGACAATAAGGACTAGATAAAAGGCACATTAGAAGTCTTGAAGAAGAAGAGAAAGAGAGCAATTCTTTACGATTAGACTGAGTTGTGGGAAAAGCATCTCAAGTCTTGGGAAATTCAAAGGAGGAGAGAGAAGAGATGAGAGTCGAGAGGGAGAACAGAGAAAAGTAGTTGCTGAATCTGTTTCTTTCTAGAAGCTACCAAATAAGTTTTTTCTAGTGATAAATACAGCAGCATAAAAATCTTTTTGTATCTGAAGGTCCATGAAAAGCTTTTGAGATTTGCTTCACTTATTTTCTATGCATGAACCCACTCAGTGGCCAGGTTAATCTTTCTTGAGTTTATGGTACCACCATTGTTTCTGTTTGTGTGTGTTGTGGCCAGAAGTTTACAGACACACATCATGAGTATGAATGTCATGGTTTGTCATCATCAAACATGTTTGATGATGTTCAAAAACAAGAATTGGGTCCACAAGTTTGAATTTAATTAGGATTTTCTCTAATCCACTCAGGGTCCATATATTTGGTTAAATGTCCCTTAGCAAGTTGTACCTTAACCAGATGCTTTTGGTAGCCATCAACAAGCTCCTGGCATAATTCTGCCTGGCTATTTGACCACTCTTCTTGGCACTGGTAGCTATGAATTACCAAACTGTATTTGCCTGCAGAGAACCTACAGTGAGGGGTTTTCAACCAAGGCAAACATAATCCCGTGCAGTCCTCCAAAATCCCAACTGCACAGTGCTTGACACGGATGACGCTGTGCATTGGCTGAATGCTGATTGGTTGACAAGTGGGCCAGAACAGGGAAAGGAGCGGCAGTGAAGTTCACAAGGAACGGGAGAAACATGAAAAAAAACAAACAAACACAAAAGATAAAAAATACACTGGGAAAAGTACAGACAGGGGCTGCAGTGGACACTTTTCATTGTTTCATTTCAGCTCTTCATATGTTATAACTTTGCTCTTCTCTGTAGTTGGTTGATGGACCAACAACAGCACAAGCAAGAGTGACCTACAGACTGATCATACCACATATTTTTGACACTCCACCCATATAAAAACAGACATTCTCTGCAGGTAGACAGGCAGTCCATAGCTGCCATCGAACAGCCTACACGCTACTGTGGCTGAACCATAATTTCCCCTTTACACTTAGCATGCCCTGTACTCAGAACCCCTCTGATGTCGCCACACCTCTGCAGTCTGATCCTTTTTTCCAACTCTCAGGACAGATGGAAAATCACAGAAAATGGTGATTTGCATTCCTGGTTGCCATTGGCTGTTCCGTATGAAAGAACGAGCCCTCCAAGTTCCTCCCAGTTGCCAAGCACTCAGATGATAGACAGCTCATGGAAGAGGGATTATGGAGAGGATCAGAGGGTTTGTTCTTGTACAAAACATCACTGCTGCTTCACTCATGTAAACATGTGTGCGTGTGCATGTGCATATGCATGCTATTAAAGGCACGCACAAATATCAGCAGGCTGTGTGGTTTTAATTCCTCCAGTTTTGGTCACGCTAGCTGGAAACCTGCACTCTACCCGAGACCTGCTGTGGGAGTGAGCACATTTTGTAAGTTTATAGTCTACGGAGAACAGTCCCTTGGGGCCGTGAAACACAAATGCACACAGAGAAACCTGCCCCATAAGGCATCCATCCTGGGAGAACTATTCAGCTGATGTTTGCATATTCTGCACACCCCTATTCTGTATCCTCCTGTGTGCCCCAGGCTCTGTGGAGCACGGTGCTCTAAGAGCAGCCGTCACTCTTAGTTCCTCTCAATGACTTGAGAATCACAAAAGAGGCCAGTGAGCTCTGTCCTGCCTTCAGGTCAAGATGTCACTTCACTGGCCGATTCCAGGGGTAGCAAAGGGCAATTTGTAAACTTCCCTTAACCCTGAGCTGCAGTGATAAATATTACGGCTGTTGGAGGAGCACAACACATTCATGGGCACAAGTGTGTATTTGGAGACCTACATAAGTGTGTAATGACTGGCTATTCATACAACCACTCCCCTCCCGTAGCCATAGCTCCATGCTGTCATGCCTCTCACCCATCACCCTCTGCCTCCAGACAAACCCTATGTAGGTCATTCCAGTTGCTCAATAAGAGGATTGCACTGCAACCCCCCCTAAGATGGCTATCTTAGCAGATCAATGTATGCTTAATATTTATCATAACCATGTTTTCCAAACAGTCATCACTGCATGATTGCAGCTGTAGAAAGTTGATTAAACCACCACAATTTCTCCCAATCCACCTCTATGATGAGAAAACCGCACCATCGCTCTGCTGATTCACGCTTACCTCGGCTCATCACCTGATGCTTAAATCACCACCATTTACCGCAATAAATTTCTGCACTGGAGCATTCTCCACACATCATCAAGAAATGACCTCAATTTCCTCTCTGGTGAGGTTCCAGCTGGTGGAATGTCTGTGCTTTGCCTCACAGCTTGGGAAGATATAATTACACAGCTCGTCAGAAACTCTCAGCGCCCAATGCGCATCATCTTAATAACGAGTACCTCCTGACATAATCTAATCCGCCACATGGCCATGCCTGCGTCTTCACAGCCATCTCTGCCTTCCCAACCTCCTGTTAGTGATCGTTAGTGTTACGGAGGGGAGAGGGAGGGGATGGAGCAGGGGGAAGTGATGCAACGGCGCTTAAAATGACAGCAAAGTTTAAAGATGAGAAACCTGATGAGCGATGTTGGATGGTAAAAATGAAATGTAACTTTGGGGAGGGGGAGATAAGGAAAATGAAAAAGTTTGTCTAATTAAATGTTGGGATTTTTTTTTTTTTTGCCAAATACATGTATTGCAATCAGATTTAGCTTATATGTAAAACTACAGCCTGCAGTATCCTTCTATCTGAGCCTCCTCCAGGAAACGGAGTGAGACTTTGATCTGATATGCGCTAAGGATGACCTTACATCATCTCAATGCAAATGAGTTTCCAGAAGAAAAAAAAAAACAGCTGCTGCTGATCTTAGATTTTTGTTCTGTCATCTTTCCTATTTTCATCACTTAGTTTGTGTAGAGCTGTAAAGGAGATTCAATCTTTTATCTACAAATTGAAACAAAAAAGCAGTGTAAAACCCATTAGTGGCATGTGTCTTTAAGGTCTTGAAGGCGTCTTGATTGATGAAATCTGGTGAATCAGCAGAATAGGCTGCAGCAAAAACTGCCAGACATTCACCTGGTAGCAATTCTGACACAAAGTCCTTTTCAAAATACTGTTGCTCTGTGTTTGATGTTTAGTTTGGTATTCTCTTCACAGAGGTGCCGTTAGCTCATGATAACAGTTATGGAGTCAGTTACATTGTAACAGCAGGGAGGCGCAGCCTGGTAGAGGGCAGGGAGGGATTATTATGTAGATAAGAGCCTCCTGATATATGTGTTGTTCATATCTGGGAGGACTGAATACTCCAGTTTTCCCAGTCCATTTCTCTATGTCTCTACCCTCCCTCATATTTTTCTGAACCATCTCCCATAAACAAGTATTAATAATAGAAAAGACAAAGCTTCAGAGGGTTGGATTTGGGTTCAGCGTGGCTCGCAAACAACATGTTTCAACATTGAGGGCATGTGGTTTAACTTGAGATTCACACATTCCTCCTCCATGCTGACACAACGGGCTGAGACGTCTGGCTACTTCAGCAGAACAATAAAGGTCATCCTGAATCATGACTCAGAAGTCTTACTGGACATCCCCACCAGCCACTACAGATTTGCTCTGATGTCCAGACTCAGTCTCCTTCCTTTCCTCCTTTTGTTCATCCTAACAGATTCAATAAATCTGATTATACCACTGACATGAACAGAGAAACACCCATAAGCTCTTGTTTAGGTGCAACAAGATCGTGCTACTCCTCTCAGGGGTCTGGTGGCCTGTACAGTCCCTCTCTGGACACATCCACAAGGATGTTGCGTATGTGCATTGGGCTTCCCCCGTCACGTGCATGATGCTAAACTGCTTATAAAGCTTGCCAAGTGACCCTGTGCCTCCTCTGAGCAAGGAAGTCTCATTGAGAGCAGCAGTCTGCTGTGATATGTAGGTGGTTTTATGTTTCGATTAAGTGCCCACATAAAGTGGTTCTGACATCTTGTTAGGAAATTATTGGATGGTGCATTCATTCATTTTCAGTGGAGGACAGAAAATAAAAATCAATGCAGTCGTCTGGCTGCGCCTCTAGTTGGCCAGTCTGTGCCAAGCCAAGTGTTCCCTCTGCTTTCATTCAGCTTTAGCTCACAACCCAGGATGTGCAGATGTTTGTTGGTAAAGTTTTTTCCAGTCAAAAAAAAATGAAAGAAATGTTCTGCCTGCTGTTGATATTACTTCATTTTTTCTGATGATAGTGTAAAGCCTCTTCCTTTCTCAGTTTTTTCCTCAAGCCCACCCTCCTTTGCTGGTGGATGTTGCAGTCAATCATATTGGGATATCGACGTGTTCCAACCTTCTCATCCTGTCAGCGATATAACCTGCAGCTCTTATCTTCCTGGAATCGGCGCCGAGCGGTTGAGACGCACGGACGCACCCGTGGGCCAGATCCGCGCGCTCTAACAGTGTGCCAAAACCGTGCCAAACGCTTAAGCCGTTTTGGCTGACCGGACAACCGTGCGCTCGCAACGATCTCGCTACACGTGCGGCCATTTTTTTGTTACCCATCCGAGCCATTGTGGCGTAAGCACACTTATGACTACAACCCATCCGATGTATCCTTCTTCATGATACGCAGGGGAAGGGGAAAAGGACGCGCCCGGTTCCAAAATAAGCGCCCAAAGCGAGCTGTTACAGCTTGCTCTGACAGCAGAGCGGGCTGTTCAGGGGACGAACCTCTCCTTCTGTCAAACTCTACTGCTGCACCTCAAACACGGCTAAGTGTCTTTGTCTCCCGTTATAGTGCCAGTTGATGAATGAATTCATAACATCCACGTTTTAGGCATGATCACGAGCAGTGACTTACCTCTGGATTGCGCGTGTGAGTTCGCGGTAGTCCACCGACCGTCCCGGTTGGACATTCAGACCCCCCTCAGCTGTCTGTCCCGGTCCCGCAGCAGACTACCAGAGAACACGACGTCAATCAAACCGACACGCCCCGCCTCCTCCTTGACGTCATTCGACACCAACCAATGAAAGATGCGGCACAACCCTCGCTAAGTGAATACAATGTAGATAGTAATTTCTTTTTGCCACATTGTGACGCGCTCATCCATTCATGTACAGATATTATGTTCAACTATGTTATGTTAAACTGTGGGGCATCACATTTCCAACATCATGTGATTTATGTAGGGGAAATAAATAAGAGGTGGCTGGTGTCATCCTGCTGGCCTTAAAAAAATCAACTGGTTAGCTGCTTCCTCTATCTTACAGAGTTTACCAAAAAGGAGTGCTTGTATTTATTTTAAATTTTATCTTCGCACAGAGAATAAGCATGAGAGAAAGTAGGACATAATGCGATGAAGTGGTGAATCTCTAAAGTCTTTCGTTTCGTGAGGCCTGTGTAGGCTTGCTGCTAACTAACTGGAAAACTAGTTTGACATTTATGGTGAAATGTTGCGCAACCACAAGAACTGAACTCACCAGCTACTCCTGTCTGAACTCCTGTCTCCCCTCGTTTGGAGTATTCAGCTCGTACTGCGGAAGGCTGCGTGTCTGCAGTGCCTCTTCACAGCTTCATTTGTACTTTGAGATCTGATTGGATGTCAGACTGTGGTACCTAACCACTCGTATAATTACAATAATGCTCCTGGAAATGTCATTTCCCCTCGTTTAGTTTGAAATGAGGTGCTTATTTTTGCCGCCACAAGAGAGCGCCATCAGCTATTCAATTGGCAGCTTCAACTTGAGTGATGTTTCCTGTGACCATATAAGCTTTCCTGAACCATGCGTGTTTGTTACACTCGGTTTAACTCGCTTCCCTGCCCAATTACCCAGTCTTGTAGAGCTACACCAGCTGCTGCAGTAGTGGGAGGCAAGGTGCGGCAGAGCAAGTCCAAAACTGATCTCTTCACGAGTGACAGGTAAAAACTAAAAGAGCTCCAATAAGCCTTCAAATCTGATCAACATTTTCAAGTAACAGGCAAAATGATGTAGTAATATAATGCCATATTGAGCCCGTCAAACAGATGCCAAGGAATGCCTTTGTTCAAACAATGAATCTTTAATACCACAAATATGCAATACAATCAGCAGACCCCTCCTTCACTTTACGGTCATGTTGCACAGATGATGACTCAGAATAAAGTATTTACAGTTTTATGGCACGTACTTCATGCAGTGTTGGGTGTAGCTGATGGGTAAGGAAGAGGGGTTGGATATATACGTGGCGGCTCATAGATTTAAAAGGGGCAGAGGCATGGTGTTCGTTTGGTGTAGGAGGTAAGTGACGGATGTGTAGAGGTCAAAATGTCAGCGCTGGCGGGACGGCAGTGAGCGAGAGACAATAGTGATGAAAGCATCACCACAGTGATGGGTCATATCTGGAGACACAGAGAGACAGAGGTGTAAAGATCAAGGCCAGATTCGGGTTATAATGACAGAAAAGTTGCGCTCTTAAACATATACCTTGACTGTGGAAGCGTGTCTGAACTCTCCTTCAGCAGCAGCTCTGAGACCAGTGTATCCAGAATCTCAGGACTGGATCGCTTCCCATACCTGGAGCAGAGGGAGATGATAAAAATAAATAAATGCAAATAAAATAAATGCATAAATAAATAAAAACAATTTTCGTCGTCTAATGACGAGAGCAAAAAAAAAAAGAAAGAAAAAGAAAAAGAAAGCCTAACACATCTCCCTGCATCTTTGAGTCATATGTCCAATTACAAGCTCAGTGAAAACTGCACAAAGTCAGACCCAGCAGGCACAGACAGGAGTTCCATCGCAGGTGGTCACATTTCCCTCTCTGTGCCTCAAAAGATAAGCCGTGACGGCGCATTTGTCCCTTTGGGTGTCTAAACGCCCGCAGAGGCATCCACCCCCATGACAGCAGAAAGCTGAAAACAGCGGGTGACTTGTCAATGGACGGTGACCGTGACAGTCAGTTTTTCTTTTTTTGTTTTGTTTTGGGTGATTTTAGCAGTGGTAAATGGGCAGCAGGTGATCTCTGCTCTGTCACAAGAGAGAACGAATAATCTGCAAGACCTGCAAGGTTCAGACAGCTCCAACAAGCAAAATTCCAACAGACTAACAGCTTATAGCCTACTGGCTTTAGCTGATATAACGAAGACTGTCAGAAGAAGACCGTTCCTTTACTGAACAGTTTGACTGCTTGGAAGATACCGGAGGAAGAGAAGAAAAAAAAAAAAAAAAAAAAAAGCTTTATTCGCTTCACATATGTAACTTATGGCATTCCGGTCCTGAGGCTAAACAACGTGTAGACAACAGAATAGTTCTACTAAAATATCTTTAGTGTAATAGAGACAATAAAACATTTGTTCAGTTGATAACAGCAATCTAATTGCATAGACAAGTCATAAATATTGAAAAGAGCTTAGAATGGAACAGAATAGTGCAGGCAGTGAAGAAAAACAGCTCAATACACGAATTTGAGATGAAAAACTAATGAGGAAAAAAGTCTGCTCTATTCTATTCTATTAAGCGATTTAATTAGTCCGCCCACCTCTGTCTTGTGATGAGGTTGATGTAATGTCTCAGGGCTGAGTAGTACTTGGCCAGCTCCTCCGCCGGGGCATCCTCCCCGGGGTTCTCTGGTTTCACCGGGTATGCCTCCGATAAGGTGCCCAGGCAGACCAGCGCCCACAGCAGGAACCCCAGAGTCCCCAGCCAGCTCACCAAGTTATGATGCATCCGGTAGAATAAAATACAAAACTGTTAACTCACATCAGTGGACACTTGTTATGCTGCGCTTTAAATTTCCGGGATTTGTCATTTATTCTGGAGGAATTCTTAAAAAATAAGCAAAACAAATATAGCAAAGTTCCAGCAACCGCGGCTTTTATGGCGCATCCAGCAAATAAGCGTTACAGGTACTACTAAGGGACTTCGAAGTAGCTTAAATCATTTCACATCAACATTTTTGCAGAACAAATATTGAAATACTTACTTTCCCCGAGAGTTAGAGCGAGATTTGCGCGCTGTCCTGTGGCGTCTCATTTTCACTTATGAGCGCGTGGTGCGCGCGGTGGTTTATATGAGTGCGCCAGATGCGCTGCAGAAAAGCGCGTCAGAGCAGCCCTGTCTTTGCCTTTCTTCGTGTGAACGTCACCGCTGATGCTGTCATTAGCGCGAGTGTTTTTCTGTTTAGTTTTTGAAGCCGTTTCCATTAGTTTAATAGACGTAAAAATAACAAAGGAAACTAAAAATAGAGTGCGTTAATAAACCTTGTTTCCAATGAGACCAAGCAGGTTTAGGGATGGTTTTTCCAGAACTTGGCCAGTCCCGCTGACACAGTATCATTTTTAGAATCCAAACCAATTAAGACCAGTTATTTCTACGAAGGAACATAATTATTGCTACAGGATAATTACATTCTCAGAGGTCCATAACAAACACACAGTTACGCATCTAATGCACAATTTTCCGTCTTGGAAACATCGTTGGATTATCATGGCGTGTTATTAATGTAATAAACACTTTATTGCCTTACACACACAGGGCACACATACGCACCCTGCTGCATTCAAACACACACTGTCAAACAGACACATGCCAGGCCCTCTGTGGAGGAAGAAGGTAAATAATTTCACAATCAAGTAGTGATTCTTTAACATAATGAGATCAATAATCCCATTTGAAGTCACAAAAGAGTGGTAGTAATGTAACACTGTGAGCGAACTTCAAATGAATCCTCTATACGAGGCCTCCTCACCAAAAGAAGCTCCTGTGACGACGCCCTCGGCTGATCTGGAATAAAAAGATCTCAAACCGACTCGCGTGTGCATGAACGCTGTTTGACTGAATCAGTCTACTAATTTCATTTTGCAGTTCATTCCATCAGCTGGAAAGAGAAACTGTGACTCTCGATGTGAACAAAAGCCCTAAATGTGAACATTGAGACGCGTCAACCAAAGAAGAGCCCAATCTCCAAGAAACCCACTTAATAAGGAAACCCAAATAGCACTTCAAATGAATCTGTATCACCAAGTGCTTCATTTACCTCCCATTCATAATCCTTTTGTATACCAGCCCGCAGCCATATAATCTGTCAAAATCAGTATTCTACAGCAGTGCTGCTTTTAAAGTTGCGCAGAGGATGTGTTAAGAGCTTTTTGTATAACACAGGATGCTAAGAGGGGAGATGAGGAATGAGGCACAAGTGAGAGAGTGCGGAGCACAGAGTCATGCCCCAATCGTCGTGATCACAGGCAGGAATTAGAACTTTTAGTCCTCTTCAAGGGGTGCATGCACACTAAGAGAGCACTTCATCAGGTATAACAGCGTTTTCAAGGAAACAGCTTGCACCTAGATGTAGGTGTCTGACTTGTGTGAGTGGAGCAGATGTATGAAGCACGCAGACAAAGTTGAGAGGTCAAATAGTGACTGCTTGATTAAAAAGGGGGGCTTTTAAGTTTTTGACCTGATGATGGCACTAGATGAAATGTTAAAGGAACTAAAACGTTTCACCACTAATGGTGGCACTGAAGGAAAAGCCAGGGCGTCACCTTGGTAAGTAAGGATTAGTCATCTGGGATGCGTGCATGTCTGTGAAAAAGTTTTTTTTCCAGTCCTCCTGCAGATGTTTATGTAATGCATGTTACAGTACTGAAGAGAAAACTCCAACGTCCTGGTGATACTTACAGAAAACGTCATGGGATCACTCATCCACCGGGGAACATGTCTGATCATGAATTCATCGCATGTCATGTTGTCGAGACCTTTCAGCCTACACCAAAGTGGTGAAGTGAATGACTGCCAGTCAGTACATTTCTATACAATAATGTGGTCAGAATGTGCCTGAGCAGCATCAATCCATGGACTTCTGCTGGATGTTATCCATGTGAACACTAAGAAAATAAAATACCTTTTTGTACCATTAGGGGTCACAAGGGTCGTACCCTCTTGCTGTCGTACCCTTGGGTCTCTGGTGATAATTTTGTACCTTAATGTAACAACACAATAACTGATTTCATAATTAGGAACGTGGGTTTCAGCTCTTTAATTCATTCAGAACAGGACTGGGATTTGTAACATGCTTTTCTAGTCTCTTTTGACCCTTGAAAAGGTGCATATAGTTACCTTTAGGCCCAATCATTAACGCTAGGGGGAACATTGATGCAGACTGTTCCTCTAGCGACAGAAATGGACTTTTACTGTGCCCCTATTTCTGAGAGCATTAAACACCACCCCCAAAATGTTCCAGCTTCAGCTTCTCATGATAACCTGTGCAGGCCTAAAATTTGAACCCAAAGGAGTTCCTTTGAGGTAGTGGATGAATCCCAAACTAAATATGTCTGTCAGTGATTTACCACACACACACACACACACACACACACACACACACACACACACACACACACACACACACACACACACACACACACACACACACACACACACACACACAGAAACACACAAGCAAATTGGTGTCTTTAGGGATGAATTTGAGCTTTTGAAACAGCAAGAGCCAAAGAGCCTTTAGACATATAGAAAGAAAAGCTTAGTAGATAAACTCTGGGAAAATATAACAAGTCATGAATATGGGAGCACACAGCTTTATGAAGAAGTCCCCTCTGCTGCGTGATTGAAACCTTGATGGAAATGCAATAAGGAAATATATGCAGTTTAGAGTTTAAGTCAATCACATATATTAATTCTGAGAAAACTCTACAATGCAATTCACACTGGGAAAGTTTGATGGGTTTAAAGGGCATAAATCACCGTCTGAGTTCGTATTCTTCTTACTGTAAACAAATGTGTTGCTGCACAAGGTAGCATGCTGTTTTATCTCCATGGCAGCTTTTTTTACAGAGCCAATTCCACATGCGCTGCTGCTGCTGTAGAAATAACCATTTTTAGAAGAAAGTATTTATTAATCCCCAGGTGAAAACAGTCCCCAACAAATCCACTTACTCCTGTTTGTGATTTTTTTAATGAGATATCTTTAAAAAAAGACTTCCATAATTAATTCCATAATTATTTAATAGTTCTAGAGATGACTGCAGCTGACTGTTATTTATATGAAAATTATAGAAAGACTGACAAAAGCCTTTTTATTTCACAGTAAGAACCGAACACCTCCAGCCTTATCATTTTGTATGTAAAATGAGACACAGAATCAAAAATAAATATGCAATTTGGTGATATTTTCCCAGTGACATCTTTGCTTATTTGCGTCTTAATTCTCTCACTGCACATACAGAGGATTAGTCTATGCTTGGGGTTATAACAGTCTCATCCAGTGTTCTGTTCATTAAATATTTACATCATGATCTATAATTAAAATTGCTCTGACAGCCAGGTCAGATATTGGAGGAAATCTGCTGGATTTCTGTACATCACAAAGGAGGAAGAGGACGAGGGTACTGTTCTTCAAACTCAGGGGGAGAAAAATGGTAACATGACAGGGCTAAGAGGGTTCAGGGGAAATGTGATCATTAATTTGTATTAGCATCAGCACTAATAATATCAACGGTATTAGAAAGATAGCTACCAATCAGTCCAATACAATCCCAGCTATGTTCGCTAATTAGACAAATTAAAATACCCGCAATTAATTTAACAACGACATATCGATGCAGCACCTTTAAGGTAACTTCTGCATGAAATAATTGAACGAAGAGCTGGCGTTATCAGGAATCAGCTCTGTGGAGACCGACTCCCTTTGAGAGCAAGCTGTTTAAATGCAAATTTGTTTTCTCCTCCTCTCATCAGCCTCCTGGTTTGTACAATAAGTTCTCTCCCAGGATTTGTAGAGATGAAAAGGCTTGCAATTTTCAGCTGCTGTGAATGACACTTTTCAAATTTACAGTGTGTACAACTCTACAAGGAAATAGTGACAAGCAGGCTCTGTGTGTCTTCTCTGTCAGGCAGTTGCATGCAAACAGTCCAAATCCCATTGCAACATTGTGCTTTCTTTGGCTATAACACCATTTTTACATACAACTCTGACATCTAAATTGCTGCTTTTGACTACACTATTGTGCAATGGTGACTTGTGGTAAGCAAGCACTACTATTACTTAGATAGGGCACCGGCAGCCCCCGGTTTAGCTACACGAGCCGCATACTGAAGGTAATTTAAGCTCTAAATATGAGATTCATTTTAGAGGATTGCTGTTTGTCATTATTAAATAAACCAAGGCATGGGGTTAACAAGTTTAACAAAGTCTGATTGTTCCTTGTATAGCTTTGCTTTATTGTGATTCCCATTAACTTACATTAAGTAACATTAAGTGAACAATAGATTTTAAAGAACTCAACTACTACCGTGAAGTATAATTTCTGCTTACAGCTAACAAACTTGAGAAGCAAATGCCCAAATTGCTCTTCTTTGTCTTGGCTTTGACATTAACTGACAGTCTTTGAAAGCAATTATGCAACATCTCAAAAAACTTAGACTTTTCTTCTACTTTCAGATCACAGAAAATACAATACTAACAAGCCCTCCACGTTCATTTCTCCTTCTGTTTATTCATGTCTTATTGTCCTTATTAAACACCCACTGCTTTAAGAGTCAAACTGCTTTCAGGTATTTTAATTTACCTCTCTTAACCTTGTCTGTCAGCGCTCCTTGCTGTCTCCTCTGATCTGTGTGAGTGCACGTCTATATCTATGTGTGTTTGCAAATGTGTCTCATCTGCTTCTGGGGTGAAAGCAGCACCAATGTCACGTCAAAGGAAGCGTCATATAAGGTCTTTTGATGGACAGATGAACAGAAGGTCACGCTACCAAGCTGTGATGGGTTGGTTTGGCTCAGGTGTGCAAGTGGGAGTCCTGAGCCTTTATATTAGGAAACCTGATGAAACCTGTAACACGTCAAAGGGTCCTAAACTTTAGTTTAATAAATGCTGCGACCTGTGCAAGACCACAGCAGTCTGTGTGCATCACTGTTAATGTCTGTTGTCGCATTAAATTGAATTTATCTCAGTCATTTTTATAGTTTTAATTTGGGGCATTTCTTGCAATAAGATGAATTTTGTATATGCAACATATTGACAACAAAAATAACCTTAAACAGTTATTAAAATGCATTCTTTCTTTCTTTCTTTTTTTCTTTTTTTTACATGAAGCTGATGTAAGACACGCAGCACAAATGAGGACATATTAATATGTCTACTGAATACATTTACAGTACTTTTCCATCCATTTATAATACTGTAGCTCTCAATATATGTTAAAATATATTACCAACTTATTAGATACCATAGAGCAGAAGCCTAGTAATAGTGGGTAAACAGTGCATTAGCAAGCATTTGAAAGTGTCAAGAGAATGTGTTGCGTTCATGGCATTCACATTCAGTGTCAATCAACCACTGACTGTGCCCAGATACTTATTTTGTACATTAAAAGCATCTCCAGATTTAATTTCATTATTAGGGTAGCATAATGCACAGTTAGGCCACCGTGAATAGGGATGTTCACACTGAGGCAGTGGAAAATTTTTCTAACAAGTGCAATATTATAATGAAAAATTTTTATTATGAGGTTCACGCTGTAAGTGCTGTTTCTTGCATAATTTATGAATGCTTAGGGTTAATGATACGTAACTGCACTGTATTTAAGAGACTTAAAACTGGACTAAGTCTCTGAGACAAGAGAGATAAAATTTTCATCTAGCCTAAATGTTTTGACCTCATATAATAGCAAAAGTGTAATGTGCTTTAAATTGAACTCCCGTGGGAAACATGCTTGTTTTCTTTGTTGCTTCTTAAATAGGAAGACTGACACAGCTGTCCATTAAATATAAATCCATGTAAAGCTAGGCTGGTTAGCTTAGCTTCATCTCCGTTCAAAGGCATTAAATCCACTAAAGCTCACTAATTAACCCGTTATATCTAATTTGTTTAATTAAAGAGTGTTTTAATGTACGTGCAGAGGTTGAGCTGAGCACAAACACACACAGGACCATAGAAAGGGTCAGTGCACTTGCTGCTAGCTGGCTTACAGCTAACGTTTAATATGGCTGTTACATTGGTTGTTTGAGGCAATAGCGAAAAGGTCAAAGTCACATCAACAACAACGTGAAGAAGAAACACTCTGCCACTGAAAACACACTCACTGGTAAATTTACAGGCAAATGTTTGGAGTGTCAAATTAGTTATTTTTCAGTGCTCCCAGTTTTTATGCTACGCTAACACAGCTTTACATTTAACAGAGATGTGAAAGTGGTAAAACTTTTAATGAGCACACATTCTAACATTGAAATTGATTTTCTGTGTACTATTTTTAATTAATCTTTTAAAATGAAAAAGGATTTTAGTCCTTGTTTAAATTTTCAAAGATGTGACATCCTGCAAGTAGTCTACATTTCACGGACAAAAACAATTCTTAATAAACGTCCCATCTGCTTGTGTGTGTGTGTGTGTGTGTGTGTGTGTGTGTGTGTATAATTTACCTGGCTTTTAAGAGAGAAAAAAAAACTACAGTTTTTGTGGTGTGTAATATCACAACTCTCTTTGGCTTTGAAACCAACTCCTGTTGAACTAAAAGGTTTTTGCTGTCTGTACTTTTTTTTTTTTTGTATCTTGAAAATTTGACTTAACTCCAAAAATTGAGTTATGTCAATTTTTGCTTGAAGATACTTAGTCAGTAATTTGAAATGTTGAAATAATAACCCAAAACTTTTATTTTGAGATAACTCAAAGTTTTCAACTTAGGTCTGCCTGGCTTTTTTCTTTTTTCACTGGCAGAAACTAGCTTCCATACAAATGAGAGTGAGACTACAGTAAACCTCAGACCATGACATAGGATTCATGTTATCTTTTAGATTTTTCTTCCTTTGGGGCTGCTGCTACGTTACTTTGTTACTGAAAAACATATTTAAAAACAATTCATAATTGCAGAAACCCTACCATCCTTTACTATTGAATTATAGCTTTCATGATATCACAGCCTTCACAAGTGTCTTATTGCTAGGTGGAATTAATAACACCAAGTCGCACACTATTAACACTAATTCCTCTCTGCCACTGGCTATGTTGTGCATATTTGTTTAAACTCATATGCACTCCCTTAATGTTTGTATATTTATGAATGAGTGTGTGGGTGTGTGTGGCTGCTTGTGTTTAAACACGTTAGTCAAACAATCACTAGCTATACAGTATCCCTTTGTGTCTGTTATCAGTGTCTTACGAAAAAGCAAAATCCATTTCCCTCACCTCACTCTCCACCCCCCTCCCGAGTCTGTGGACACAGGAGGAAATATGAAGCACAGAACTATGAAGTCAGTTTCCCACTGTTTCTACCACAAAAGAGAGGCAACACACACGTCTATGTATTCATGCCTTAGATTCATAAAATTCTGATGTTTTTTTCATTCCTCTTATAAAGGGGTGCATTTTGTTTGAGTAAGAACTGCCTTAAATAGAAAACAGGCTCTTCAGATTCTTCGGATAGACAGGAGAGGATTCTGGGAAGAAGGATGGTCTGATACAGTGAAAATCTTGGGTTGAAGATGCTTGAAAGTGATTTAGTAATCAGTTTATTAATAACTATAACTAAGTAGGTAAACTAAACAGTCCAGTTGGAATTACAGATCTTCACCAGATATGTTTGTGACCTCTACTAGTTAGTAGGTCTACATTAAATTAAATTCTAAAATTCAAACCTCACAATATGGGACACTGTACCCATTCCACATTTATGAATATTCTTTCATTTAAAACAAAAACACCTGCCTGCAATAACCAATGTGTATATTGGCACCTGTAAATAGCTATAAAGTTCCTTTAAATATGCTAGGAATATATTTTCACACATTCATTAGCTAACGATCACCATTACTTATATTGTTTACTTATATCATGTTGTTGTCTATCATGTTAGAGTTTTCTCTTCACAGTGGTGTGGTGATCAGCCTCACAGCAAGATGGTCCTGGGTGGCCGGCTGGCCAGTGGCCTTTCTGTGTGGAGCATGTTCTCCCTGTACATCAGTACATGGGTTTTCTCTGGCTTCCTCCCACAGTCCAGTGGCATACATGGTAGATCAACTAGTGATTCTAGATAGATAGATGTGAATGTGAGGATGAATGGTTAACTGTCTCTACACAGAGGGCCAGTGGTACAGCCTCTGGCCCTGGGTCAGCTGGGATAGTCTCCACCACCCCTTCCTGACCTTGAACTGAACAAGCAGTTAAGAAAACAAATACATCTCTTTACTCTTCTCTTAGCTCTGCTTTAAGTAAACCAAGCAGCTTTGTAACCGATAAATGTTTCACTATAACCATTAAAAATGGATGCAAACAATATAGTTATAAAGCCTCTGGGTCTATAAAGTGAAGACACTGTGGAAATACTAGAAACTCCTCTGGTTACAAAAATCCTGACTGTCTCAGTCGCTCCTTAAAAATCTTCCACAACACAATATTCATTTAGTACATTATGGTCCTATGTAAAGTAAAACAGATAATAAAGCAGGGCATGTTTTCCAGCACTGCTACTTTATGATTGACTAGATGCTAAAGTATAGGCCTGCAGCCAGATCCATACCTCACTTATCACCTCTGGTTTTAAAAGCCAATATTGGAAGAGCCAAAACACAACCTTGGATATACACATGTAGTCACAAAGCCTTGATCTTAGCTACTATATAGCAGTATAGCAATATAGCAGCTACAGCACTAAACAAAAGTTTAACACGTTAACACAGGAGTCAGACCAGCCTCAGGTCATGCACTTTCTAGAAGTTGATAAATAAGAAGTATTCATTGCAATAATATGAAGACACCTCACATTAATTTACCCAAGTATTTTGTACAGTACAGTATTTCATATGCTCAGTAAAGTGGCCATAACAGAGGTCCTTGGACTTCTTCATTGCTTTTTTGGTTTGTTTTGGAAATTCTCCTCAAAGGTTTGTTTCCCCCTAGTATCTGACTGAGCATGTAAGTGTTTTAAGTGATTTGTCAGAACCTGTCTGCTGTGTTTCTCCGTGCGGCTGTGTGAATTTTTGTTACCGCTCTGACTGCAGGGAAATTACAGGAAGTGTTCTCTGCCTCCAGTTAATTCAGTCTATGCTTACGATAACTGTCACTGGGGTAATTAAGCGTCTTCTTGCGCAGTAATTGCCAATTTAATCTTCCGTTCTTGTCTCTTGATTTGTTGCGTCGAATCTGTCAGTCAAGCGGGGCGTGGTTTCCATGGGGATAAATGAAGTGTAGTAGTCATTCACCTCAACAGGTTGCTGAACTAAATTACCTGTGGCCTCCTTAACGGGGTTGCTATGGAAAGGCAATTACACTAAATTGTAATTGTGCCAGACTAATTCGTCAGGCCTTTACCTCTTAAATTAATAGGTTTTTCAGCTCTGTCTCTCTCTCATCCCATCTCAATGTTTGCAATGAGCAAACAGTGGAAATAGGTTAAGTTTTTCTAAGAACGCTTGATTCTAAGTAGCAAAGAAGAAACATGGTTTTTATTTTGAAGTGCATATGCAGCTGTGATTGGTTGCATGCGTGCTTTATCCCGTGGCAGCTCGATACCAAGGACATTGTAGATACACACTGAATCTAAAGTGTCAGCTTTCAAATGTGGTTGCCTTCCCTTGGTTCCTTTTAAACACTCGCCTGCTGAGACCCAGGTGCATCCATGTCCTCCTTCAAGCATAGACCAACTTCCTTTCCCCCAAGACCACCTGCTCAGCTCACTAACACACACACACACACACACACACACACACACACACACACACACACACACACACACACACACACGAGTTCCCTCAGGTTATGCCAACATTACAACACAGGTGACTTGAAATTCACTGGCCAGCACCAATGTGGATGCTGATCCAGTTTGACTTGGCATCATCAGAGTGGGAACATATGAGTGGGAGTAAATCCTCATTTGGAGCCTTATTAATTGTATTTCTTAGTTGAAGATGTTTGAAAGTGGGCTGCCAGTAAAGAATACATGACCCGCTTCTATCTCCATTCACTGGATGGATTAAATCAACTCTCATCACTGCTGATCTACCGTGAGGAATGGGATTAATCAATCGGAGACAATACACCTATCTGCAAATTAAAAACTGCGCTCATCAGTGAGCACATAGCTCTGTGGTTCTGATGTTATTTTAGTGACGTCTTGAGTGGGCGGCTTCTTCTCAGTCAGAAAACATCAGTCATGAAACTGACCGGTTTATGGAGCATGTATAAAGAGGGAATTATGTTATAGTAGAAAGCTGCAATTAACAATAACAATCATAAGTAAAGGTTAGTGTGCCTGCCATAGGGATTTTAAGAATTAAACATTATAGATCACTATGATACATACTTCTTGAACAAATTTGAAATTTGTCGACGTGCCAAGTGGAAAAAATTCAAGACAGCTGTCAAACTTCCCAGGAGTGGACATCCCAGCCAATTCACCTCTGATGTTTACGGCAAGGTGCAAACCACTGCAGAGAAATTGTAAAAATATCCAAGAGCTGCATCTCAGACTCTAAAGGCCTCAATTAGCATATTAAATGTTAAAGTTCATGACAGTACACTTGGTAAAAGACTGAACAAGTATGGCATGTTTGGAAGGGTTGCCAAGAGAAAGCTTGCTTCTCTTCTCTCTATAAAGAACATGGCAGCACAGCGCAGGTTTTGCAAAGCTGCATCTGAACAAACCACAAGACTTCTGGAACAATGTCCTCTGGACAGATGAGACCAAAGTGGACATGTTTGGCCAAATGCACAGCACCACATTTAGTAAAAACTAAACACAGCATTATGTCAAGCACAGTGGTGGAGGGGTGATGATTGTTTTGCAATCACAGGACCTGAGCACCTTGAAGTCACTGACTAGACCATGAACTTAGATTAGATTCAACTCGTTGTCACTGTGTGCACAAGGCACACAACAAAATGATCGTTCCAGATCACTCATCCAGAGACGAGCATCTGCGGTCATGCAGCCAGAGACCGGCACTACCGTTAGGTAATGTGGTTTAAGTGGCCTGCCCAAGGACACAATGCAGCACAGGGGCTCGAACCTGCAACCTTCCAGCTGCAAGGCAAGCACCTACCCACTGCGCCACTGCCACACCCGTCCAATGGCTGAAGCTTAGCCCACATTGGCTGTGACTCAGAAGACAGAGTGAATTGTCTACATATTGGAAGGTCAGATGATCTATTCCCCTGCCTACTCCAATCTGCAAGATAATATGCATCAATGTATGAAAATGAAAAATGTGAATGAAAAAAGTGCTTGTTTGAATGTGTGATTGGGTGAAAGAGGTGCAGTTAGGGTAGAAAAGTGCTATATAAGTACCAGTCCATTTACCATTTGGTCAGCCAATCCCAAGCACAGCAGCAAATCTACAACAGAAAGGCTGAAAAAGAAAAGATTCAAGGTGCTGAAATGGTCTAGTCAAAGTCCAGACTTCAACCTGATTGACATGCTATGGCGGGACCTTAAGAGAGCTGTGCATAAACAAATACAAAATGAACTGAAGCAATGATGTAAGGCACTGATGAAGTCATACAGTTACCTCAAGTTCTTGCAGCTAAAAGTGGTTCTACAAGCTTCTGAATACATACTTACTTTTCACAGCGTGGCATAGAGTCCTGTGAAAACTTTCTTTTTAACATGACTGTAAATTGGCTGTAGGTGTGAATGTGAGCAAGAACAGTTGTGTGGTAGCCCTGTGATAGATCAGTGACCTGTCTGGGGTGTACCCTGTTTTTCCCCCTATGACAGCTGGGATAGGCTCTAGCCCTCTGTGACCCTGAATTGGATAAGTGGAAGAAGATGGATGGAAATCTCAAACAGACCTTTAAAAGGGTGTGGGAAAGAAAAAAAAAAAAACAAAAAAAAAAAACGAAAGCAGCTCAAGTTCTAACTCTAAGAAAATGTAAAGACTGTGATTGTGTAAAACTCAAAATGATAGCTGTGAAGGCTTTAATTTAGGTGTGTATTTTTCATCTTTGGTTTGCTGTTACAAATGGCTTCACTCACTCATGAAGTTGATGAGTGCCTCTTGAGAAAGCTGCTAGGGCTGCTTGATTAAGGCAAAACAACAAAAACAAAAAAAAAAACAAAAACCCAACAACATAATAACAGTTATTTTACCCACTCCTGAGATCATGATTATTTAACACAGTTGCACACAGACTCTGGGAAAATTGCAATTTTATGTATTTTAAAAAAGGACGCTTGACCTTTTAATTAATTTGAGTTTAATTAGCTTTAATTATAATTCCCCTGTAAATAATTAAATAAATAAATTTGAACTGAACTAAACCCTGCACAGCCTGGCAGACACACACATTCATCAACCACATACTTGTAAGTGCTTTCTTTCTAGGTGGATTTAGGTGACATCTGTAAACGGTAGCTACAAATGCCTGGGTCACCCCTGAATGAGCACTGCAATCTATAATGTTATATCTTAATTTTTGCCATCATAGATACACTTGCTAGTTTAAGCAGAGACATCATATAAAGAGGACATCGTTAATGCATCACGGCAGCACAAACAACATTATAAAACAGATAACATCTACTTGATAACGCATTCTTTCGTCTTCTTAAAAGTTCAGAAAAACAGTGTCAAAATCTGGATCTCGTAATAATGCTGCCAGTGGCTCCCCCACTCAGCTCTTTGACTGAACCAATATATTGTCAGTAATTGTTCAGTTGCATGGTGGCATTTAGTCACAGCTTTTGCTGACAGCTGATTATATCACTTTGTCACGACACTGACAAAGACATACTCTTCAGTGAAAATTGAAATAATTTCACTTTGAACTAAGCTGCCTGTTCTTCAACTTTGGAAAAGGCTACAAAAGGCTTTGGACAATGACATATTTTTTTCCTGTTTTGTTTCTGTACACCAGCACGCTGGAATTTAAATCAAACAATCAAGTGCGGACTTTCAGCTTTAATTCAAGGGCTTTTACAAAATATTTTTATGAACTGTTAAAGAATCGCAGCCATTTTTATACATAGTCCCCCATTTTTCAGAGGCACGGGAAACCTGTTCTCTTGTTATTTCATGACAAATTGTAAAAATAAAAATAAAAGATCCGGAGTCAACTCCAAGTGTTGAACTTACATTTGGTTGCTTTTCACTGTAATTTTAAATATGAGGTCCAAAGAGATGCCAGCGAGGCCATCATTAGGTTAAAAACCAAAATAAACCCATCAGAGAGATGGCAAAAACCTTAGGAGTGGCCAAATCAATAATCTGGCTCATTCTTTAAAAAGAGGGAATGCACTGGTCAGCTCAGCAACACCAAAATGCCTGAAAGACCACAGAAGACAACTAAAGTACATGAGGACTGAATGTTTTCAGTGCTTAAGAAAAAACAGATTCACAACATCTAACCAAGTCAAGAATACGCTCAAGGAGGTCGGCACATCATTGTCAAAGTCTACAATCAAGAGACACCTTCATGAAAGCAAATACAGCAAGGTACCACTGGTTGCACTCAAGAAGAGGAAGGTCAGATTAGGTTTTGCCAGAAAACATCTAAAAGAGCTCGCACACATCTGGAAACAAAAGATTAATTTTTACCAGAATGATGGCAAGAGAAAAGCATGGAGAAGGCGAGGAACTGCTCCTGATTCAAAGCGTATCACATCATCTGTCAAACATGGTGAAGGCAATATTATGGTATGGCTGCCAGTGGAACCACATCACTAGTGTTTATTGATGATGTGAATGCTGACAGAAGCAGCAGGATGAATTATGAAGTGTACAGAGTTTAGCAAAGTAGCTAAACAGGCGGCACGCTCATGGAAACGCTTTGGAAAGCTGTGCCCTCTCTGGCTTCTTTCTGGCATGCTATTAACTGTAGCAGCGCAGGCTTCTCTCTTACAACACTGTCAATGCTATCTCCACTTAAGGTAAATTTGTTTTCTCATATAGACAAATGGGGGTGTGGCAGTATGGAAATAGCACGCAGACTGCAGGCAGCGAGCGCCAGCCAGTGGATTTGGAATGAGCCAAATCCGTATCATACACATAGCAGTAAGTGGTTTACACATTAAACACATATACATACCTAACAAGGGGAAAATCCTTGGTTTGATCCCAAGAGGAGACACAAATTCCTTTGGGCTTGTGTCAGAAAGGGCATAAAAAAAGATACCCACTGTGGTGACCCCTTGTGCATAAGGCAGCAGCTTAACCCCTTAACTGGCAAGGGCCCGGTGACGGGCCGTTTGTAGTCCCTTTTATATGGCAGGCTAGACCCACCCATTTTTATTGACACGTCATTCGGCCAATCATGTAACTGGCTGCACCAAATCACCTGACAAAGCTACGTGACGCCCTCTGAGTATTATTGGCTCTGGGAAACCCATTTCTTACCTTGATTGGCCGAATGAGGTGTCAGTCAAAATGGGCGGGTCTAGCCTGCCATATAAATGCACTTCATTCGGCCCGCGGACCAGACGCAGCCGATTAATAGGCTATGAAATGGGTTGTTCAGAGCCAATAATAACCAGAGGGTGTTATGTAGTTGTTTCAGGTGATTTTATTTGCTGCCAGTTAAGGGGTTAAAGTAGGTTTTTACTGGGCTACAATCTCTGCACAGATTCAGTCAAATGCTGCAAAACTGGAACAGCACTTCACAGTGCAATTGCATAATGACCCAAAGCATACTGCAAAAGAAACCCAAGGTAAGGAAATGGGATATTCTACAATGGCAAAGTCAGTCATCTGATCTCAATCCAGCAGAGCATGCTTTCTAGTTACTGCAGACAAAACTGAGGGCAGAGAGACCCACAAGCAGCAACTGAAGGTGGCTGCAGTAAAGGCCCGGCAGAGCATCTCAGGCAGGCACCACAGAATTTGTTGATGTCTGTGGGTTCTGGACATTGACTGCAGAGGATTTTTATTCAAATACTGAAAACAACCTAATTATGTTGATTTGTCCAGTTACGCCTCTGAAAACCATGTATAAAAATGATTGTAATTCCTAAAAAGTCAATATGGTACTTTTATTAGACCCCTAGAATTAAAGCTAAAAGTCTGCACTTCAATCACATCTTTATTGTTTTATTTGAAATTTTAAAAATTTGAACATTGTCCAAATACATATGGAGCTGTCTGTATTAATTATTTGATATTTGTTATCTTATATGTACACACTGACAGATATACTCTGAGGAGAATGTTGCATTTTATTTTTTGCTGGTCTCTCTCTTCCAGGGAACAAAGCTCGATGCTTCAGCTGATGTTTGGTTGGACCTTAATGCTGAGCAGCTCTGCTGGCAGCTTTCACTTCTGTCTTGATCTAAAAACAAACAAAAAAAAGATACAGCAGAAATTATGGAAATCATGTGTAAGAGGATGCTGCTTTGCAAAATATATGCAAAATGCAAACTATATGCAAAATTTTGAAGTAATCAGTACACTGCACTACACACTGCATTGAACTTAAAAGAAATGGATATATTTTTGTGTCCACACAGCTGTACTCCAAATGTAGTCTGGGAAATATCGAGGTGGTAAACCAAACACAATCTTTACTGTGCAGTTTTGACCTAAACAAATCCCTGCTCTGCAAATTTCTTCATTTCAACACTGACACTGTGCTGCTCTTTGCTGCCCTCCCATGTGCCTTAATGGAACTATCCACACACATCCTGGCAAAGGCTGGATCACCAAATAGCTCACTCTAGAGTTCAAAGATTCAGATATGAAAAGTGCCTTGAATGGTGTTCGTGCTTATAGGGAGCTGATGTTGCTTCACATGACTACTAGACTGTGTCGGAGAGCTGAGTTCCTCTCCCCAAAGCACATATGTGCAAATACACAAGTTTTAAATAGAGCTCTACTTTTGCTTCCCTTTGCAGAAGGAAAAAAGTTGCATGCAGGCACCAGAATTTGTTACCTGAGCCACAGACTTCCAAAGCTAGGTAACCATCAAGCAAGGAGCTGAACCCTGTCAGCCCACCCATGGCAGCATAAGGGACGTCTCTGCCCACAGGCTGACCCCGCACCTCTCTCTCTATTTTTGTCTCAACCTGCCAAGAAGTTACGGCAAACACAATAAAGTGGCATCTGAAATTATGGAAAGTATGCAACTTTACATTTGTGGACAAATTGTACTTATAATGCAAATCTAGATCCAGCAACAGACTCTTTTAGACCAAAAAAATGTCTCACCAGGGTCCGGTGGGCAGAGCTGGGCTGGCCACACCCACAGGTGTAGGGACTCCGGAACCCAGAACAGGAACTGCCTGGAAAATAAGTCATTAGGAAAAAGGTATGTGAAATCTATATCCGAGTCGACTTGGGTGTTGGAGTTCACTCTGAGTGGAGTAGACTACTACTAAAGCTTTAAAATGTAGCGATTTCAGACTCACACATTTTGCACAGGTGGCCAGCGGCTTCACTGTGATCCGCAGGTAAGTGTTTACACCTGCAGCGCACAGGGTTGGGTCCAAGCCGAGGAACATACTCGTAGGCAGGACAACAGCATCCCTTGACTCGGCAGGGTAGGGCAATGGGTCGCTCAGAGGGAACCACTTCCCAGTCGGTCTTATGCTGCTTGTACCTGGGCAATATTATATTACTGAGTATGTGCAAGAGACAAGGATTTCTGAGTTGTGCAGAGGAATGTGCTACCTATGTGTACAGAAGCACTGTGTCTCCGGCCCAATGTGCTTACAGTCAATACCCTCCGGCACTCCATAGCTCACGTACAACCGGTTTTTCAGCCGCTGAGGCAGCATTTTCCTCTGGTACTCTTCATATTGCTCTGGAGTGAGGAGCTTTTCTCCGTCATCATCACCCACAATCCTTAAAAAGTCAGACCACCAATAAAAAAAATTAAAATTAAACAATAATAATATATAAACATTCTTTGTTTTCTTATAACCCAAGTTCACCTAATTGTAATACCATGGTTGTTATATTATCTCGGATGTCACGTGATGGTGACTGACGGTTGCAAAATCATGAGGCACTGAAGTCATGTAGGCCTATATGAAACAAACCTTCTGTACTCCCAGTAGTCATCCACCGCTTTTAAAGATGACCGATCGAGATATATTCTTTCCATGTTGTTAGAGACTTTAAACTTGCAGCTGTGAGCTTGTCGTCTTTGCACTGCAGGTATTGTTTGTGTTTACCACTAGTTTTAAAATTGCCATGGAGATGGTTTTAGACATCCCTCTAACGGGCGCAAAGTGAATTACACACACACACACGACCATGAACATTACACTTGTGCCATATGATTTTTTTTTTAAACTTATTAAAGCTTAAACATTCCCCTTAAATAATATTCACAGCTAAATGCTAAGAGTTAAATTATTAGGTTAGAGGTGACACACCATGATAAGTAGGATATGAATACATTTCCCATAATTCAATAGCACTGACGCACCCCGAAGACGTCCCGTGAAACCATGACATTCTGCGCAGTTGCATGGAATTGGAATTCAGCTGCCGACTTTTGCATAGAAGGACCTCGTTGGTTTTTCGAGGCTGCGTCGGAAGGCGCGGATGTGACTTTCAGACCGAAAAGACAGCTCCACGCGAAGTTCGTCAGCTAACTTCTCGTTAACAGAAACGAGAGGCTGGGACTGGGGGGGGGGGCTCGTTCACGGCACAGCAACAGCCCCGGTTGCCAAACAACAACAAGCATCATTCAGTGTCAGCCACCGGTAGACGCTGGAGCCCAGTCGCCTCGTCATTGCTTCTCTGCAACCTGTAAATTTCCGCTTCAGTTCAACATAGCTCCTCAGACAACACGGTGGGTTAAAATGTGCGTTTTTGGTACATGAAAAAAGGCTCTTCTTATTTGTTGGCGTGCAGCAATGTCGAGCTAGCGTGAAACATTAGTGGAGTTGGAAACGGCTTCAGTGGCGGTAATAGTTTAAAAACATATGAGCTTAAACTAAGCACACGTGCAGTTTGGATTCATTTTCAGTACTGGGTTGGATAATTTTCAAATATCTGTGTTAGGACAGATATGTAATGACAAGCTGAGTAAGTTGGTATTTTGTCAGGCTGAATTTTTTTGTTGACATTTTGGATTCTAGCTTATTGTGGACGGTGCACGAAATTCAATCAACTCGCGAGCCTTCCAGCTGTTTACTTGTGGCAGATGGCATGTGACAGCTGTTGTAGTCAATATTTAACTTCCAGGTTTGGGATTTTGACTGATAAGGTGTCCGTTATCACAGCCATTCGCCCCCATTAGGGACGCTGCAGTTAAACAGAGCTCTAACCAGGTGGGAGATTAGTTGTCTCAGGAGGTTTGTGTTTCCATGAAACAGTGGGGTCATGACAGTGTCTCTGAAATATTACCTATCCTTGATTGTGTGTACGATCCTTGTGTGTTTGCCAGCTTGGTTTTTCTGGTTTTAATTGGTTCATTTTTTGTCCCTATTTCAACACATAATATGATTTTTTTTTTGGTTTTTTTACAGAGGAAATTAAACTTTTGTATGTTTGACACGTTTTTATGTGTTTATCAGTGGCTTATTGAATCCCTAAGCAAAAAGTTGCAACATCTGCAGTATTTCCTGTCATGTGTGATATATTTACCAGTCATAATGCACATAACTTCTTGACTCACTTTTGCCGTTGCTTCATTAATTTCTTCTTATTTCAGTTCTTATCTGCGGATGCCTGGTTTTGCCCAGGTCACAGAAAGGACATGTTTGTAGGAGAAGCATCAATTAACAGATTGTGTTACTGAGCTTTTCATCATTTATCTGCTCAATCACTATCTCCTCTATTCTTAAAGGGAAGTGAGACTCACCCAGGAGAAATTGCAGAGAATGCATGTGGTGACAAAGTTGTGAAAACTGAGAATTGATCATCTAATTTCTTTTGAATGCGCACAGTGCGCTTCTGGGGCTATTTGTCAGTACTATGCCCACTGTGGAGGTGGAATTGGGGAATGAATGCCCACAATGACTCTGCCTGCTGCTGTGTCTCCTATGTGGAGCTGCAAAGTAGGTACCATGAAATCTAAACTAGTAATCAGGTTTCTGGGCTAAGAGGGCTGAAAGAGATTTGTAGTTCAGTCTGTTTCTTGTGACTGAAAGCAGCTAAAAGAAAAAAAATCAGTCACTAATAATAGCAAAGCATTTCAGGAAGCCCTTGCTTCTTGCTAATACTTTTAAGATAGATTTGATAATTCACGTGCACCAGTATTTGTGTGTCAAAAGGCTTGCATTAACTCACCCAGAAATACTCAGTTATTCTGCATTAAAATCACAGTGCTTAGCAGGGCTCTGAGCCCAAAACAAATGCGTATATAGAGGTAATAAAAAGTAGACTCCAGTATGAAGTTTTTTTCTGTTAGTCATGATATTGCAGTACTGTACAACATAAAAAAATGTGTTTTGAGAAAAAAATTAAAGTGAATCCTCCAAACTATTTTGTAAATGCACATTGACATGCATCAAATGGCCTATTTTGCTACAGTGTTTAAAATAACACATTTGTCTTTTGTCTTCTTCAGTGTAGTCAGCCATGTCTGCTGACCCCCTCCTCAAACACCCAATCTACATTGGTGATTCGGTGTTACACATCTTGCAACCCAAGCACCTTTCCAAACACTCCTGAGTGCTGATGTCTGTGGCTACACGTCTTGGCTTATTGCTGTTACTCGAAACTTGTTCTTCTAACCTCATGAGGAGCAGGATGTGTAGCAGACTTTGACAGCTTTGACCTCTCTGTGGATAAGGACAGCAGAAAAGGAAATTTCCCTGCAGGAACCAACACATTGTCAGGCTGATTGTTTAAAAGCTGGTAGCACCTCGTCGAAGTCAGGGCCTTCAGCCTCAGACCGGGCATCCCTAGCCTCCTTCCCCTTCACCACAGTACCATGCTGGCTGCACTTCTGCGGAGGAACATGTCTCAGAAGCTGAGTTTGCTGCTCCTGGCATTCGGCCTTGCATGGGGACTTATGCTCCTGCGCTACACTGTGCAGCAGCCTCGCCATCAGAGCAGTGCTGAGTTGCGTGAGCAGATACTGGAGTTAAGCCGGCGATATGTCAAAGTGCTGACAGAAGAGAACCAGAATGCACCAGGTGGGCTGCAGGGAACCTCCATGGCTGGTTATGGTAAGCATTTAAAAAGAATTCAGAAATGCTGTGCAAAATTACCGTACTTTCTGCACATTGGACTTTACTTACCAACACCTACATGAAAATTGTGTTTCATTGTTGCAACAAAAAGCTTCCTAAAGCACTGATTCATTTATTTTTTCCTTCCTCCTTCTCTGTCCTCAAACAGCTGACCTGAAGAGGACTATAGCTGTGTTATTGGATGACATTCTGACACGGCTCATCAAACTGGAGGGGAAAATTGAACTGGTGGTCAATTCCTCCTCCATAAACAGCTCCCACACAGCAGGGGGCCTACTTGCATCTGCTCCTGCTGCTCTACAGAAAGCCGCGAAACGGGAGAAACCTGGAAGTCACCCAGGGAAATCTCGCCTTCATCCACACATCCCTAATAGGGCTCGACCACATTAAAAAGGATAGATATATTGATTTCTTTTTTTTTAAATAAGCACACCAAGTTTTGCATCATTTATGGCTGATGGAACAACATCAGATTAATGAAGAGCTACAGGGATACTTACAGACGTTCAGAAGCTTAAGTTGTGGGATGTGTTTCAGAAATCTTCATCATCTTTAACTCAGAAGAAAGAGGACCTCTTTAGTCTCTGGCCAATTGTATGCTGACATTTATTTATTTTGTTTTGTACCGAGACTTTCAGCGCAACTTTTTGTTTTGTATTTCCATTGCTGAAATTATTTTGCTTAATTTTTTTTTTTTTTCAAATTTAATATTTGAATCATGTGACTGTTAAGCATACGCAAAAGTGTTTCTGAATTCCAAATGCGTAATCATAAAACCAGCTTAAAATGCTCTCCCATCACCAACAGTTTCACAATACTACTTCAAACATATCAGAATGCTGTACACGTATGATAGCTAACAATACACTTTCAGTTTTTAGCTGCCACAGTTGCTAAATACTAAAGAACTTGAAGAAGATTCTTTTTTTTTTTTTTTAGTTTAATGCTAATAAAGGTTTTAAGGCTAAATGAACTACGTAGTTTGCTCGTAACAAATAATCCAAAGAATATTATTTGCACTCCATATGAAGGCAATATAAATGTCTTATGTGCCGTTTAGTGAGGTGTATGGAGAATATGATCAGGCGATGCCTATTTGCCACTGTGAATGCATGTAAGTGTGTGTGTGCTTGCTTTGTCTCATTTCAAATCCAGTCAAATCCTTGAACTGTGCTGAGCAAAGAGACTGAATGTACTGCACAGTGAGTTTTTACTCCTCTGATACTGTTAAGGTAACTGACTCACTGCTTACGCATATTCACGGTGCACTGTGACTATAGAAATTTTCTAAAAATGAATTTATCCGTGTTGGACTTGAAGGATGTGCTCCTTGGCATGGTTAACAGTTTTTTTTTTTTCCCCCTGAGAAAGATAAACTTCAGTTTTCAATTTGCTTGTCATGATGCGGGGGTGGGGTGTTGTATGAGACATTGGAAGCAGAATAAAATGTAGTTAAAGGATCGGCTTTGCTTCAGGTTAGCTGTATGTGGAGGCCACAGGACTAAATTATTGAGCTATGGTGTAGCAATGCTGGGAGATGGCGTTACTGATACAACCCTGTTTCCAAAAAAACTGTGTAAAATATAAATGAAAACATTGTTTCTCAGAGAGCCTAGTCCAAAACTGAAAGAAAAACTAAATGACATATCTTTCATTGAGAATGTTGTTTTTTTTTAGTGGAGGACTAGGCATAATGCATGTCTGGGAAGCTTGATTTAAAATAGAACCAAAACAGCATTTCAAATGTTGAAATGATCTTTTTATTCACGTGTTTAACGACAAACACAGTAAGGGTTTCTGACTCCAGCTTTCAAGGTGCACAGTGGACTCCAGGAGCAATCGTAATATAATAAACAACTTTATTGCTAGCTTGTGACCTTTGGAGGGGTCATTGTGCCATTTTTATGAGCTAAAGTTAAAATGTCACATTCCAGCAATGAAGTTGCTCCATATACTTTAAATGCAGCATTTTGCAGAACTTTTTTTTTTTTTTTTTTGGAAACAGGGTTATTAAATCATTCTCATTTAAACTGTCAAATTTGCCACCAAAAATAAATAAATAAAAAATATGCCCTTAGTTGTGACACAATGTGCCTCGCAAAACTGAATTTTTGGAGGGTATGAATGACTTGACTTTTAAAGTGAGGTTGAAAATGTACGCGTCAGATTGTTTCATGTCCTGTAACAGAAAGCAGCAAACAAAGCAGTTACCTCCATCTTCAACATGCTTTTGTCATCATGTTTCTTTTACATGACTGTGGACTGTATTCTGGCTCCAGCGACCACTATCTGCAACGAGTGCTTTTGCTCTCCTGGAGAATAAATTGTTCGATACTGTGTGGCACTAGTTCTTTGTCCTGAAACATCTCAGCGCTCTCTCCCTCCTGATTCGTGGAGGACCATTGAAAGTTCTTGTGTCCGCCATGTTTTACGTTGAAGGGGGCGTGGGAGACGACACGGGAGATGACGTCGGATCCTGCAGCTCATAAACATACCAGCGACCTTACGCGCCATCTTCTAGCTATCGAGCAGAGAAACATACGTAGCGTCAAATCTCACTTGTTTGTTTTTGTTGAAATAACCGCTTTTATTAGCTATACCGAACAATGAGCGACCTTGAGGAAGGAAACTATGAAGGGCGGGTAAGTAGTTCCCGTAGAACAATATCAGTGACACCTTCCTTCCTTTCTTACCCCCCTTTTTTGTTTCTCTTCCGTGTGGCTTTCAATAAAGAACGCTGTTAGGGGGAAAATGTGTGCTAACGCTAAGTAACTTGCGTTACCAGTTTCAGAGAGACTGAGAGGTACTTCAAGCCAACGGAGGCAACCTCTGTTCATACATATTTTAATGTGAAAGGCTATTGCTCTGCTCAGCAAGGCTGCCTCAAATAGGCGATAGCTAGCAAGCTCGTTGGCTTAAAATGTAACCATCAGTGTTAAACATTGGTAACTGCTAATTGGCTCTGTGCAGTGTCAGTTTAATTCAGTGCACCTGACTCGCTTGTTAATGATTTAATCACAAGCTCTCGCCTTCGTTTTTGGTAACATTCTTTTGTGCGGATAGCTCTGCACACTTGAGGGGGTTTTTTGTGTGCGTGTGTCCGTCTGTAACATTACATTGTGTCAGTGTATGAGGGGTAGTCATAAGCCACTCTTCTCTGCTTTCATTTTCTGGTTTATCAGGTTGAAACAATGCTACAACTTTCATTTAAGCTTTTTATTCCTACGTAATATTAAAAATTTTTTCTGCTCATTTGCATAATTTCTGGTATATTAAACCCTAATGAAGCAGCATTGTAATTGTAGTAATGCATTCAGTTTTCCTTTTCATTTCATTCAAGATATTCTTCTTTGCTAAATATATATATATATATGATCTTAATTTCATTGAATGTTCTTTTTTCATTAAGGTTATTGAACCTGAAGGATTTGAAGAGTTTTATCCAAGAATGATGAAGAAAATGTTCAAGATAAAAGAAGGCTAATGAAAACATTTACAGAACAGAACATAGAGCTGGAAAGGGAGGAAATGTACCGGAAGAATGGTGTCAGATAGACGCGCTTGCAGTGTAATGGCTAAAATGAAACAGACCTGGAATCAGAAAATGAGAAAACTGAAAAAAGAAGAATGAAGAAGGATAGAAATCCTGAGAGAAGGGAGTAGCGTGTAAAGAATCTGGAAGAATGAATGTGTCCCTAGGTTAAGTAAATATATTGTTTGTGTCAAAAAATGTCTTTTTCTCTATCATGCTCCGTTTGTGTAACATTAGAAAAATGCATGTTTTTTTTTTTAATTTTTTGGTCCAGGTGAACATGTATATCTATATTTATATATGGTTAATAATATTTCATAGAAAGATTGATTTATTGAAATTACATGATTACTAACCCTTTTTTCCGCAGTATATAGGCTGTACATTTTAGACAAGTGTACTCTGATACTGCCACCACATTTGACTGCTTATTGTGTTTTTGTACAAATAAACAAATGAATTTGTATGAGAAAAAGTTGTTAACATGCTGCTATGGCAATAGGGGTCACGCTCCCCATCTAAATCGGATCATGGGAGTCCAGCTCGGGTCAAGTCGGAGAGCAGGTCCGGCTCTCCGAGCCCATCCCGGGCCTCCAAACACTCTGAGTCCAGATCCCGGTCTCGGTCAAAATCCAGGTATGTTGTTGTTGTCTTTTTTTTTTCCTTTCATTTTTGTCAACTTCTATTATTTGTCATTGATTGTCCAAAACATTCTCAGGTCTCATTCTAGACGTCACTCAAACCGCCGCTACAGTCGTTCACGCTCTCGATCCTATTCCCACCGGAGGAAGTCTCGCTCTCGTTCCTACAGTCCTGAATACCGACGCAGGAAGAGCCAGAGCACATCCCCTATGTCAAACCGGCGCCGTCACACTGGGAGTAGGGTGAGTGTGTCTGAAGGTGAAGTGGGTTATAGAAGGAAAGGTGAAGGGCATACACATTTATAATCAGATTTTTAAAGACTGGCTTATTGCACATCATAGCTAGTAAGTAGTGAGGAGATGGGCATGTACTGCATGATTACACACACACACACACACACACACACACACACACACACACACACACAAAATGTTGGGAGGGGCATATTTTTAAAGCAGGTCATGCCTGTAAGTGAATTTCACACTACATTTGACTCTACATATGACACATTTTTATTTAGAGCTCATGCTTTCAGAGCCTTCAGGCTAATCTCACCAGAACTGTGTTGTCCTTTTATTATATTTATTTATAATATGGATATACTTTTTTTTTTTTTTTAATTATTATTCAGAATTAAAACTGTATTAATAGGGCTTGTTTGATTAAAAGTCTTTACAGTTAATTCCAGAGATGTGTTATCATTTTGTTGTTATTATATTATAATTATTATTATTATTATTGTGTAAAAATGTTATCAGATGATTGTGGTAAATGCGGTGGGAATCCGCTTTGACATGACATTTAATAACCCCTTTGATAAACCTTCCCTCCCTTTCATTATATCAACAGAGCCATGACTTCACAAAAGAAGCATACAGTCATGGCGGTGGTGCTGATGTTAGGGTATGTGGACCTTCTGACATATTTTGTGGGGGAAAAAGTAATGTAATGTTGTGTGTGGGTCAAAGGTGGTGCTCCCATTGCAGTGCTGCATGAGGTATAAAGGCATAAATAATCTTAGTGCATTTTTATTTAAAAAGTAAACATGATATATGTGGACATACGTGAAATGGTATACTGAATATGTGCCCCTTTTTAAATTGATTCTAAAGATTCAAATGGAAAATCCAGGTATGAGTCTACTGCTGGAAAAATACATTTTACTCTTGGATACACTGCTGTTCAGTAGTTTGAAAAGGATCAATAAAAATATACTTTATGCTATAAAGGCTAAAAGTAATCAATTTCAGTGGCTCCTTATCTGCTAACACGTGCTTGCAGCAACATATTTGAAATGGTTTTATAGTGTGTGCATGTATATATAACTCTCCCTGTGACATATTTTTGAACGCAGTTTAAGGGGTTATTAAAGCTGTCATAGTTTACCCACTGAGAATTTACTGTGCTACTGTATCAGCTTCTTTTGTTACCCCATTGTACAAACATAAAAAAGCTATATGGCTTATTTCCTTTTTAAAAGCAGCTCAATAACTGCCTCAGTTATAAGCCAAAAGTCACAATGTGAGAGCATGTATCCAGTGTAGGTGGAACAGTATTTTGTCCATAAGCTGCAAAAATGAACCGACTCAGCCGATAAGCATCTGATGTATAAATAAAATCATTTATAAATTGATTAATTTAAGATGTTTCTTTAGTGCTTATTTTTTGTTCTGGGTTTTGGAAAAATACATATTTCTAGAGTCTAATGTTCCCTGTGCATTAAATAATTAAAGTGCTGCTGAAAGGCAGAGGGAGGGGCCATCATAAATTTAGTAAATATATTCTGTATGCAGACCATTAGATGGGTAGATGTGGTAAGCTGCATCATCAACTACTACCCCTTTTGTTGACCTTTCCAGGCAAACCCTGATCCCAGCACATGTTTGGGGGTGTTTGGCTTGAGCCTGTACACAACTGAGCGTGACCTGAGGGAGGTGTTTTCACGCTACGGTCCTCTGGCTGGGGTCAACGTGGTGTACGACCAGCGCACAGGTCGATCCCGCGGCTTCGCCTTTGTTTACTTTGAGAGGCTTGAAGACTCCAAAGAGGTATGGAAAATAATTGCTGTGTTATTTATTGGTCAGATGCCCAATGGGCTTCCGTTTCGGTGCAAGCAACTTAATTTTGTTGTCAGTAACTGCACACATCTGGAGTCAATTTATTTATTAGCTAGAATGAATTTATTTAGCAAAGAGTTCAAGAAGAATTGAAATAAAGGACTATATAGTGTACTTGTATAGCGTATATAGTTTTTACACTTCGATACATTTTTAAAAATGTATCTACTTTAATAGAAATTTTTAACCAGCATTCTTTAACTGTGGAAGCTTTGTTTCCACCACTGAAAAAGATATCTTTTAAAGAACATTTTTTGCCATCCGTAAGTCAGAATTTTGGTTTATTATCTCAAGATTTTGAGATCCTTCCAAAATTTTGAGTTATGGATGGAAAAAAAAGTTGTTGGGTTTTTTTTTTTTGTTTTTTCCTTTTCTTCCAATGGCAGAAATAAGCTTCCATATGTAACCATATAAGGCTACCAATAAATATTATTTCACTCTCCAGAGCTGAGCACTGCACTTTCTATTAATCCCATTGTACAAAAATTGGTTGCAGTTCAGTCAGGGGTACAGCAGGGGTTGCTCATGAGATGGTTCTCAGTGAATAGAAGTTAAACAGTTAAAATATTTATTTACACGACCTTCTGAAAATAAAAATTGACTATTTTGTTTTCACAGGCATAGTTTTGATAAAATGTCAGAATTTAAATAAAAATGACTCCTAGTTTGTTCTTACAGGGAAGCCAGTTTTGCCAATAAAACACTAGGCGCTCTGCTATTGCATGCTGGTCTGTTAAGAATTTACAACAGGATGCACCCGTTTAAATACACCTAGTGAGGCGTCATTAAACCACAACAGAAAGGTGCATCTGAAGAAGCTGGCTGTGTGACTGCTGTCAGGAAGTTGGTGGGAGAGATTCTCTGCTACTTCTCGCATCATGTTAGAAATCAAAAAGGTTCATGCAGTTGTGAAACAATGGCGCAATTTGAAACACCTTCAAAAATCTAAAAAATGAACTCCTCTCAGCTCCTTCTATTAAAAACATTATGCAAATTGCCAGAAGAAACACGTTTAAATGCATGTGTTTGGGCTACAGCCCTCAGTGTTTTCTGGGCTATTTCACAAGTGCCCATATGAAACCCAAAGTCCAGAGAGTGGGGGTTCTCCATTATATTACAAGTTCTCTGGGCACCCCTCTTCAGAGAGATTTTTTTTTTTTTTTTAATTTGGGTGTGATTACTTGAATGTACCACTAGGTGTCAGCCTTTCATTAAATTCCCTCACCACCCAATCACGCATCCTAAAGTGAAGGGTTGCAGTGAGCAATATTGGTGAGCCTTTCTGAATTAAATAATTTTTTTTCCAAAGAGCTTACAGTAGTCTGATAACATCTTTGTCTTCTCCTCCCTCTTGTGTTCCCTAGGCAATGGAGCGAGCCAATGGCATGGAGCTGGATGGGAGGCGCATCAGAGTGGATTATTCCATTACCAAACGTCCCCATACCCCTACGCCAGGAATCTACATGGGCAGACCTACACAGTAAGATCAGCATTTGTGTCAAATTGTACACACCTGTTTCCTTAACCTACTGCATGGCACTGGACCTTCATTAAAGTCCACAAGAAGTTTAAATGTACCTCTGAGCCAACAGGAGTGAACAGTTCATTCTGATTAAATGCAATATTGCCTATATTAACATGGTGCTTTTTTTTTTTTTTTAAAGTCCCTTAAAAGATTAGTTGCCCAGAAGTTATATTCTTTCTTTTCTTTTAATTTCACAGCAATGGTGGTGGGGGTGGTGGCAGCAGCAGCAGGAGGGGAAGAGACTCCTATTATGACCGCGGCTATGACCGCTACGACAGATATGACGAGTACGACTACAGATATAGGTGAGCGCTAATTTTCTGAGTACAAAGTCAGTGTTGTAGTGTTATGTGGGAGAAAACACATTTGAATTCCTTTTCTCTTTGCAGTCGCAGGCGCTCTCCATCACCCTACTACAGTCGATACAGGTCTCGCTCACGGTCTCGCTCCTACAGCCCACGTAAGTGTGAAGAGATATGGCGTACAGAAACATAGTTACTGCACTTGTTGTTTGAATACATCGCTGTAACTATCTCACTGGTAAAAGATGATCACTCTCTTTGCACTTCACGGACTTTAACCTGTCGTAATACAGATTTTCTTTTGTCTTTTGCAGGACGTTACTGAATTGCTTCTTTCAACATTGAGTGTCCCTCCAATAACTGACGGGTGTGTGAGACATCAAAGTGTTTCAGAAGGGAACATTTTGATTAAGCATGTCTATATCAGCAGAACTCCTGAGTTTGAACTAGTTCTTGTTTACGTAAAATAGCTGTCTTAATTTTTTAGACGTTTGGATGCATCCGTGTGGAGTGTGAGCGCAGAAATCAGCAACTGTTGCTTACTCTTCATTGTTAAGACCTGCATCTTTCTTTCCTCCTTCCATTTTCTGCAGCTTGGATCTCCTCGTTCTGTTCACTTATGATTGATCAGATTTGTTGTATGCATCACTCTTAACATTGTTGTCATGCTGGGGAAAGAAAGCTCGGTTTTAGTTTAAAAAGACAAGTGACACTTGATTTTGCAACCTGTATTAAGTAGTTATATTGATGCACTTTGTGTATTTAAAGATAACCCTGATTTATCCCAGTGTTAATGCTGACACTTAATGACTTGATAATAAATCAATCAGGCTGTAAAATGAAGTGTTGCCAATATCAGAAGTTTTTGCTCACATTCGGTCTTTTTTATTTTTATTGGGGGCGGGGGGTGGGGGGGGGGGGGGGGGGGGGGGGGGGGATTTAGAAATTCATTGTTTAAGTTTACAGGAACTTTAAATATGTTTTACAATTTGTTTTATCTTTTATTGTTGTTTCCTTTGTATGGAAATACAAATTTCTGAAAACCGCAAAGTTTGTAAGGTGTTTTCCTGACTTAATGTGCATAAAATTGAAGTTGAGATTTAGTTGTATGGGTGGGAGTGAATGCTGTAAGTTGAGTGGGTGAGGTGGGAAAGCAAGAGTTTCACAGGACAAGATTAATTCCAAGGCGTCGTGCACGATAAGATAATGTCGACACAAATTTAAAGATGTCAGCTGTGTTCGTGCTTTGAAACTACAGCGTATTCTTCCTGCGGTCAGTTTGCTTTCATTAAGGCAACAACAAGGAAAATACACACAAGCACTTTTACTAAGATTTTATTAGGTGGAGTTCGTAAAATACAAAGTTCACAGAGTGGGGAAAACACAGTAAAATGCACTACTACACCTTTGTGACAGTCGATATTACATTATGAAAAGATGACAGAACATGATTAGGTTTGTTTTCTATACAATAGTGTTACCAGTCACAAAACAGCCCTGCAGAAACCCACATGATCACTTTATTCTGCAAAGACAGCTTTAAAATTTGTACTGATTGAGAAATGGGATTTTGACACCAAGCGGCTAATCACAAAAGTAAACAGGAAGGATCGAAGGGTCCTTTATCTGTAGACCTTCCAACCAATAACAAGCCACTACATTCAAATAGGGTTAATAATCACTGCTGACAGGTCACGGGGCCTCTCAGAGTTATGCATTCATTCCTAGTGATTCACAGAATTCTTAAGGTTTCAAGGTAACTGCTAGCTGGAGGGATACAAGGGTTAAAAACTCTTAAACATCATTTACATGGCTGTGGACAAGCATTCATTTTCACGTTTCACCAGTCAACTTTTACTCATACGGACACTTGGTCCTATAAACATTTGATTGATGAAGTCAATTACACAGTTATTGTTTCCTGATCTCAGATCTTGGGTAGCCAAATTAGTTTTTAGCATAGAGAGCAGGTGCAGGGAAATGAGAAAATACACAATATTTTACTAGATTGTATAGTTGTGCAGTTGTGTTTTTCTGGTGCTATGACACAGGTGTCCTGGCAAGGGGTCCAGAAACAGGAAACAGATGATGTTTAAGTGTTGGCTAGATAGATTGATTATTGGGGTACCATTATTTACACATTTATACCCAGCTTCAGAGTAACAAACTGCTTAGAGGAAGAATTAGCTACACATCTACTACACATTTTTCTTTAAAGATAACTAAATCACTGCAGTTTCTTCTTTTCTCAATTTTCCATGACGCTTTTCATATAGTTTAACTGTGGAAGTTTTACAATACTGAACCAAATGTGGCCAAGATTTACACCAGGTGCAACCTCTAGCTTTAGCATGTCTTTGTGATCAAATTAAAACTGGGAGGGGACACTTGCAGCGTACAGGACAACGTCTGAAGGTTAATAGGCAGCAGGAACACTGGTGGGGGGCACTTCTGAATTGTTCACATTAAACCAATAAACATAGGCTTCCACTTGGAATAACAAACATAAACAATGGTTGACCATCTTACAATTTCTATTTTTCTGGGACCTCTGTTCTCGATTATATGGAGGTCTTACAGAAATGCAGCCTGATTCTTTGAATTCTTTTAGTTTGGACTATTATCTCAAGTTCTTAATCTTAGTCAGACATTTAGATGTCTTCTAAAATTACTTTTGAAAGTTAAATACATTTTTTCTCTTCATACTTCAAAGAAATGTCTACAAATTCAGCAGATGAACAACTCTTTGCTACACCAGAAATGTATTTTATTGCTTTTCAAACTCTAATTTGTATTAACATGTTAAAATAATTAATTAGCCACTTAAAAACTTAAAAATATTTTGCATATGTCTGGTGGCAATCCACACACTAATTAAAAGGTTAATCATTTTACAACACTTAAAAGCTTGGTGCGTAAAAAATGTGTTTTAATATACACAGTTTACTTATATTTCTTATTCAAATGAATTAACTAAATATTCAAAATCACAGATGCTTATCCCAACACTTTATCTAAATATTTCAATGTCCACATGCTTTAAATCACACCTGTATTGCTAATCAGAGGAAATACACAACTTAAGATTCAGCAAATCAAGCACTTTTTTTTTTTAACAATAAACACAACCCCAATGCAAAATATCAAGTGTGAAAATGCCAAAGAACAGCAAATTATGTTTCTGTCTCCTTTCAGAAAACAAGCAATTGAAGAAATTGATTGCTTTTGGGGGGTGTTAAGGGAGGAATTTTCTCAAGAAAAATCACACTGTAACTAATCAATCAAGGTGCTGAAACCAGTAAACAACAGCTGCCAGTGGGAAGGTTTCCTATAAGCGAGACAAAGCCACATGCTAAAGCCTGGCCGTTCAGTATGGCTGCAATGTATGACAAAGTCTCTAAATATTCATGTGAATCTGCGTGAAAAACTTTTCTGCTGTGCTCTTAACCTAATCAAATGCTCCACAACAATTTAAAAAAAAATACAAATCACCTTTAGAACACATAAAAGACACAAAAATCAACAGATGTTTATCACATAAAATGCATGTTTGTTGATATGGTGCAAAATTTAAAAAAAAAACAGGACAGAAGGATTTCTAATTACTGCTGCTACACGCCGGGTATTATAAGAAGTGCAGTAAACACAGAATACAACCAAATGATCAGCTATTGGATAAATATTTTAATTAAAAAAAAATAAAGGCACAGTTGCAGCCAACTGAAACAAAGCAATGGTATGACGGCAGCTGTGTTTGGCTGCTTTTTAAAGCTTTTCCAGCAGAAACAAAGGGCTAATTATTTCATTTAAAATATCAGCACATTTAAACAGTCCTACCATCTACTCATGGCACAGACAGAGTGAACTTTTCCATACTAATTTCCAAGGATTTAAGTTGTGTTTGAGGGGGGCGGGGAAAGGTGTAACTGACGAGAAAACGAGAAAAAGCTACAGTTAGTTTTTTAAAAATACTTCTAAAAATAACAGTGACATTAGCTGGACTATTTGCTATTCCAGCATTTTGCCAGCACGCCTTGGCTCCCTGTTTAACTGTTATAAGAAGTATTCCTTGGCATGTGCTTTAGGGGGGCACAAACCCGCCATTTTCTAATGAGATGAAGGATGTCATCTCAGAGCAGAATCTGCAGAAGAAGCACATGCATATTTTTGGAGCCTGCAGGAAAGCACTTGATGACAATAGAAAGCATATATCTGGACCCAAAAAAATATTAATGAAAAAACAAACAAACAAACAAAAAAAAGAAACAATAGTTGCATTAAAATCGTTGCTTGCTTTAGTTAATGATACTGTAAGGCTCTAGATTCTTCTCAACATGGCGTTCAACCACAGTGCTTCCCTGCCTCTTGTCCGAAGCGGTCAGGAAACTGGATTAACTGGTTAAAACTCACGTGGGGAAAGAGAGTATTGTTAAAGATGTGAATCGCCTCACAATAAATACAAATAAATAAATAAAGCAATCTCACCGGAAAACAGAATCCTTGACTCTCTGTAGCCTAAATGGGATTGCAAAAGAGCCTTGGCGCTTGGCGACGTAGACTATATCTTGGAGTGAGGCCAGCAGTTGGGCTATAAGCTGCGTTATACTTAAACAATCTCCCTCCCCTCTTCCCTCTTTGACTTTTCCTCTAGAAATATCCCAGACTATGTTTAAACAGATCGATTTTGTCAGTTCTTTTCCTACACTGACATTAACCGCAGAAATCTTCCCACATAGGATGCAGTCTAGTCTGAAACTTTATGTCAGTTTGCCCCCTATGGAATTTGTCCATAGCGAGGAGTCCTGAAGCTGGGGGCGGGGAGACTTTCTGTACATTCCTCAGCGATACATTCACTACTCCTCTTGCAGAGCCTGCAGCCACACACACATACATAGACACACTCACACACGCGGGCTGCAGCCATGCATCAGCTCATTTAAACCGACAGAGACTGGCGAGCAACTTAACACGACTGCTGTCTCTATACGTTCGGGCTGTACAGCTACCAGCCCTGAGACAGTGTCCAGCTGGCAGAGCACATTCACACCGAGCCCCTCCGTATGCGTTTCGTTATTTCACGAACAGTGGAAATGGTTAAAGACAAATAAAGTGGGTTTAAAAAAATTGTATGCGCCTAACTAGGGCAACGGAAAGCGCCCAGGTTCTAAATATTCCTTACATAGGTCCATAAAGACGGACCACAGGGATCTAACTACAGACTAATAAGTTAAAAAGAAACTTTTCGGGAAGCAGATCTCGAAACGAATTATGAAACGATTAAAAGTTAGCAGAAAGTTGTTCTAAAGTTGAATTTTAAACACTATTTTATGCTCTTATCGTTTAACCTATTTATGGGTGCCCTGTAAATCCAAACACAGCATAAAGTTCCCGGAAAGTTTTAAAGACCTTATTTAAATAAAAGCGCCACGGATTCACCCACTGCCGTGTTTCGTTACACATTTATGCCTTAAGCCATGACAAAAACCAAATTGGGGAAACTTGGGGAGAAATGCATGATTGGCGCGCTGATTCATATAGAATAGTCGAGCCGGGGAGCCAATGAATGAGCGCGTTGAGGCCGAGCCAGCAGCAGTAGTACGGAGCAGGTCTGCAGCTCTCTGATTGGACAGCCTTCTCGACCAATCAGACAGCTTAGTGTGTTTGTTCAGCAGCAGAGGAGTAAACCCACTGAGACAGCCATGGCCCCGGTCTGAGCCAGTGGTTGAAGGGCCAACACTCCCTTTGTAACCTGCTTTACATGAGCATACACACCTTGGCCTATTCATTAGCAAATGCTGCAGAGACACAGTGCTATCACCTCAGCTCCAAAGAAAAGCTTTTTTTTTTTTTTGGTAATGCTAATTGCAGGACTGCAGAGATGACGACACCCACCTGAATTCACTTCTCTAACGCTGTCTTAAAATATTTTTAAAACGGCTTTTCAAAATAAGACGGCAAAAAGTAAAAACGCGGGGTCATAGGTTACAATAAAAACATGCATTTAAAAGAAAATGAGATTAAAATTACTGCTATTGTGTAAGTTTTTGTAGTTTACATCGTGACTCCCTTGCAACAATATATGGGCATAGTTTTAACCAAAGAGGTCAACTCGTATGGCATACTTTATGAATGAAAATGTGCCCTTACGTATGCCCACATGATCCAGAAAAGAAAAGAGATCCATAATCCACATATCTCAAATTATACTGCATCACGTCTTCTGAACACAAGAGGTTGGGTTTGAAGCTGGACTTTAATATTCTGAGTACGCTAAATATAGACAGATACACTTAGGTGCCAGTTTATTTGGTGCATAAATCTAAAACCAATGCTGTAATCCAAATGCAATCTTAATAAAGTTTTTGTTGAGTTTTAAAGAGGCACAGATTCAATTTTATGGTCATTTTGGCAGCCACGGTTATACTGCGGCTGAATTATGATCCCCGTATATTGCAGTACCATGCAGCAACACTGCAAACTATAGCCTCCACAAAGGTAGAATTTATTGTGGTACTAGACTATACATATGCAAATAAATTTACATTTTGGGATGCTTGGTGTTTTAAAACTTCCACAAGTTATGTCGTGACATTATACCGTCCTCTTGACATCACCGGGCATGGATTCATTTGCCAATTAGTCCTGTAAATGCAGAAATTACCTGTGGAGCGAGCCATTCTAAACCATC
The DNA here is from genome assembly GCF_007364275.1 of Archocentrus centrarchus. Taxonomy (NCBI): domain Eukaryota; kingdom Metazoa; phylum Chordata; class Actinopteri; order Cichliformes; family Cichlidae; genus Archocentrus; species Archocentrus centrarchus. Next base: position 21,696,351 of record NC_044356.1, read on the forward strand.
GTCCTCTGCTTATGGTTTACAAAAGATCTTACTGACAGTTGTGTAATGTTTTAAGACACGTATTCCACACGTGACTGAACTGGGCTTTGCTTTACATAGTACGCTAGGGGCACATTGGTGTGGGAGACCCCTCCCTCTTTCAGTAAATTCAAATCCATGCTGGGGTATAGAAGAGAGGATTCACCATGTGTGATTCGCTCCACATGGCCAACGCTTCATAGTTGTGCCAAACAGCCCGAAAGACGAAAAAACAAATGGCGTGGCAGCACTCATTTCGCCCAAAGATACCCTCTCGACGTGACCAAGAGCAAATGGGGCCTGCTGTTGGACTTTGAGTTGTGGATCAGAGAGGGCATGGCTCCACTCTTTGCAGAAGATGGATGCCGCCATGGATAGTAGTAGCCTACGTGTCATTTCCACATTGCGTGAGGCCCCAAGGAGTGTCACGGGGCCTTCCCCACTCAAAATACTTACTGTTGCCTATACTCTATATGCAGTTTAACAATATGGTGTAAAATTATTTATGAATGGCCCCACCCCCTTTTCCATCTACTGTGTCACCAATGCAGCGCACTTAGCACAGCCGTGCGCACAAGCCCCCGCAATATCAGCGTCTCCCTGCTATGGGCGTGCGCGCACCGCCGTTTTACTATTCCTCATCCGACCAATGAGAGTCGAGGCTGTGCAGAGAAAGGCACACGAATGTGATTCTAGTAAAGATACACTAGTTTCTCACGGAATCCCTTTACGCACAAAGCTCGCCAGGTTTTTTCCCAACACCAATCCACTCTTCCCCTCCTTTTTTTCTCCACTCCCCTTTGCTGTCCCCACCCCAGATTCCCGTGCAATTTTCCCCAATCCCAAACACTTAATTGAGCAATTGGGATTCCTCACGTGTGGGCTCATTTGTAGTTTGAACACGTGGCTCATTCAAAAAAGCCGGAATAGCTGAGGATTTTTTTTTCTCCCCCTTCTTCTTCTTCTTATTCTAGGCTCTAGACTTAGAGGCGGGCGCCAGCCTTACCGTGTGTGACATTCTCTGTCTCTTTGCCAAGGGGTTTGGAGGAAGACACAAAGTAGTTTCTCCTCCTTTTCACCCAGCCCGCCATCGTTCGGAGACACGAGATTAATAATTGAGCATTTATTTATTGCGCGATAGAGACAGAGGGGCGAGGGAGCGCAAACGCACTGTGAGGCTGCCAGTTTAAATCTATCTGTGGCTTGAACGACCGGGAAGCACGCCACAGCCACTCCGTAGTAGTAAAGGCGATTTAGGCTACTCCAAACACTGCACATCCGTGAGAGCAAATAACTATCTCTCCCTCAGCGTAAAGATTGTCCCTTTCGGCGCAGAACATGAATAAGCTATACATTGGCAACGTAAGCGCAGAGGCGAGCGAGGAGGACTTCGAAACTATCTTTGAGCAGTGGAAGATTCCGCACAGTGGTCCATTTCTTGTCAAAACTGGCTATGCGTTTGTGGATTGCCCGGACGAGAAAGCAGCGATGAAGGCCATCGATGTTCTTTCAGGTGAGAGAATCTGGGGCAAAAGGTGCTATTAAGAAATCCTCTATAACTGCTGCAATTGTGTGAAGATTGTCTTACTTCGGGGACCCTGGGAGAAATGCATGTAGTCCTGTAGGGTGGGGGTGTATCCAAGCATTTCTTTCTCTCACACAACCTTTACTTGGCCTTTTGACACTGTGGGGCTCAGACAAATGGCTTCCCCGAGTTGGAGTGAAATTCTGCCCTTATATTTTTACTGAGTGTAGCTTGATGAAACGGTAAACACAATCCTCAGGATAATGTACGTTATGTGCCGTTCAGGGCAGTGGAGTGCATAAGCAGCGGGGCTGTGGAAGCCGTGAAGTGAACCTTACTGTGGGCTCTATCACACAGCCCAGTTTGACACGATTGGGGAGCAATGTGTTGCCGCTTTTACCAGTTTCCGCTGAAACTTGCACTCTTCTCCAGGTTTCAAAATATAGGCCTTCTCCAATAGCCTCCACTCGCTACACTGTGAAGCCATTGCGTCCATGCTGACACACCAGGTGGTTTAATTGTGTTGGGCAAATGTAGGCCAACTAACTCAGGCACACCACAATTTGCTTTTGTACATTAATCACTTCATCCCACGGGTTTGTTGTCTAATTTCAAGTTAAGCGTTCTCCTACAGAATAACGTCACAGTTGAGCTAAACTCGTGCAATTTTACGAATAGTGCTAATGTCAGGCTCATTTGTCCTCGTGCTCCTGGTGGCTCGCACACTTTCAGCACTTTGTGTTCCTAAAATCGCACTATGCTGAAAATATCCAGCTCGCAGTCATGCCTATGTATGCCTGTCTGCATTTTTAGTAGTAAACACACGAAGTAGTTAACCCCTGTTTTGTGTTTGGCTTTTTGGGGGGGGGGGCTGGGGGGGTTCCCCAGCACCGTGGAGAGAGGTCATAGGGCTGATGAAATTAACGTAGCTCTATTTTGATTTCTTTTAGGTAAAGTTGAACTTCACGGGAAAGTTCTCGAAGTGGAGCACTCGGTCCCTAAACGTCAAAGGTAGGTCCATTTTTAGTAAATAGTGCTTGGTTTAAACTCGTGGGAGCCCCACGTATATATTGTTTAAATAGTAGCCGTCTTTTCTTCTTTTTTTTTTTTTTTTCTTTTTTTCTTTTTCTTTTTTTTCTTTTACATTGACCTGTGTGTGTGAGAGTGTGTGTGTGTGTGTGTTAAGTAATAATGCTGGGTGTGTGCATTTATGTTGCTGAGCGTTGGATTTCTTTTAAAAAAAACAAAAACAAAACATGTTCACGTTTTCTTTTTTCTAAATGCTGTTGGGGTCAAATAAAAGGGGCGCATGGCGGTCTGCTTCCTCCTCTTGCCATGACTGTAGAGGTGCTCCCAAAACCGTTGTGCATTTGAGTTAAACCAGCTCATGGTTGTCTTCTCCTCGCTTGCTCATTCACTGTTGGTTTTTAGTGTATACGTGCAGTTTCTGATATTAGCGCAAAGCTCAGGGCGACTACCAAAGCCCCGAGTGAGCAGGCTGAAATGTGTGCTGAGAGAGTGCAGGCTGGATTTGAGGCGTACAGGCCTTGTGAAGTCGTCCATTTGAGAAGGATCTGCCCGTCATTCTCCCTGCCTGCCCTGCGCTTCCGCCCTCCTCAGCACATTGTGCTGCTGTTGCATGAGATGGACTCCAAACGCGAGTGGAATGGGAGGTTTGGGACCCAAGTCACGAAAACCCTTAGTTTCAGAGTTAGACCCCCGTAGCTATACTGGGCGGTTGCGTTTCAGTGTATGATTTCCAAAGGTGCACAGTAAATATATGTATATATTTTTAGTGTTGTCCCCGTAATCTGTGCTGTGGACTTAAAAATAGAGGCAGTTTTTTGATATTGTATGCCTATTTTTGGTGGCGACGCTTTTCGGTCATAAACGAGCTTGTTGTTGAATTCAGTGGCTCTTGCTTGATTGGTGCAGTTATTTCTAAGTATTGCAGGTTTGCATTGTTCTCAGCGTTTGGCTGTAATCTGCTCTTATGTAAAGAAACGGGTCCTATTTGAAATCAAATTCCTGCTTAAACACGTAGGCATTAAAAAAAAAAAAATCGGTTCCCCGTGACTTGTATTAATTTAGAAAGTGTTTTAGATGTAAAACGGAGGATCCGCGAGCCCTTTACATGAAATGTATTTTCCACGTGGACATCATAGAAGCATTTCCTGGTAGGTTGTTGGTCTAAATTGTAGCTTGGTTAAATAAACCAGGTGTTCTACAATGAGAATTTGCGTCAGATCTCCAGACGTCCCTCTAAACGTTTCTCATGGCGAAAGAAATGGCGTGGTGATTGTCTTTCTGTGCACACTGCACAGTCGAGTTTGCGCCACATTTCAGAAAGGTAAAAAAAAAAACACGTGCCCTCCCTTTACAACATGGAACACAGTCAGTGGGAACAGTATACTGAGTGTAAGCCACACACATTTGCACACCGGGGGCCCTCTTTGCATTCCTGCCTGCAAATATCAGCTGGAGGGGGGGCTTGGCCAATCACCTTTGAACCCATTAGGAAGGGGGAAGTGCTATAGTAGACGGGGCATCAAAGTGGGGTGGCTATAGTTTGGGCTTCATAAAGGTGGGACTGAATACGATGGCATGCAGAGGAATGCTGCATTTTTACTTGAGGCAAAAAAAAAAAAAAATGCTACACACAACTACTTTTGTGTATTCCTATGACTTTGTCACGCATGTGAACAAAGAAGGAAAATTGTCTTCTATGCATTTGGCACGACATCAGATTTGTAAAAGGGAGTTCTAGAAATGAACTGTACGCACTGACAGCAAAATGCAACAATTATTTAACTGGAAACGCCTTTTCTGCACATTCAAGGTATTCTTAGTTAACAAACCTTGACTTATGAACATCTCGCTTTGCCTGACCATCGGAAGGAAAAAAATTATGCTTAACTCGTAATTTAAAAAAAAAAAAAAAAAAATCCGCCATTTTAAAGACGACACCCACTCATTCTTGCCAATATTTTTGCTTTAATGCCTTTGTTCTGAGGAAAGCGTGTAATTGTTTTTTTTTGTTTTTGTTTTTTTTTAACAGCTTAAAATTGCAATAATTTAAACTTCTGACCTAGTTTTTTTTATTTTTATTTTTTTTAAAAGTATAGTTGTCTTTCTACAGCTGCCATTATGTGACGTTTTTAAAGAATGGGATTTTTTTTTTTTTTTTTTTTTTTTTTATTTAAAAAAAAAAAATTTTTTTAAAAAAATATAAATAAACCACTAATAATTACATCACACCTAAAGCAAACTGAGGCGGTGTTATGTACACTGTCTGTCCATGGTCAGATTCTATTCCTGGTTGGACATTTTCAACAACGTAAAATTGCAACTTGCCCATCCCCACGTGTACATATTCGTCACATGTACAGGAAGAAAGAAAATGGCGTGTTGGGGGGTGGGAGTGTATGTTCAAGAGCAGTGTTTAAGTGTACACAACTTCCTTTTAATAGCATAATTGTTCTCAGTAAGTGTAACATTATAGTCTTGGTATTTCGACACTACCTTCTATTTCTTAAAGCTTAGTTTAAATTGTAAATTAAATTGAGACAGTACTGTTAAAACCTTTCACAGATGCTCATAGAAATCGCTCCTAACTCTAAGAATTCTCGGTCATGGGGTCACCGTAGGGCCCCACCTGCAGGGGGGTGGAGGGCGTGAGTTGGGGTGCCAGGGAATTATGAATGTGGCCCCTTGTTTTACTTAGACTGCAGGCAAATGCTAACTCTCCCTCAATCTAGACACAAATCAGAATGGCGTTTGTAATTTTGTTTGTTCTTAAATATATATATTTAGATTTAGAGGTAAAGACTCCAATGTATAATGGCTTTTGCAAAAAACAAAAACAAAACAGTTCTGTTATTCAACCATGAAATTCCCAAGAATTTCAACCTATCCAAATGCATTAATGTAGTTTATTGGGTGGATGATATGCATGTGAGGGCAGTGGAAACCAGACTGTGTGGAGTTCAGTCATTCAGAACCTCTGCATACTGAATAGTCAATGGCTGTGGATGGGCGTTGGGCATAGATCTTGTGCGTACCACACTGTCAACAATGGCGTTGATGTAGAGTGCTTCAGTGTGGGGGATGATCAAGAAAAGGAGATGACTACAGGTGTCCTGCAGTGTCATACTGTCCAACTTGTGAATGCTGTTGTGGAATATATTTACATGCTTGTATGTGTGTCTTATTGAAACCACCTGTATGCATGATTTCCCATCATGAGGCCACGGGTCTCAGCTGGGCGCCAAGAAAGGGGACCAATGTGCCGAATGTTGGTCCGTTTTTGAAAGTAAATAAGGAGCTCGGCCTCCTCCTGGCCATCACATGACGAACCAACCCTAGTCAGTCTTGGCCCTCCCTCATTCCCTCCCCCTCCCACTTTTAACCCTGCTCTACATGTTCCTGTCAGTGGACTTGTCTGTGTCCATGGCAACAGGGCCCCACCCCCACAGGGCAGAGAGGGCCCTTGTTACCCTTGCTTGAAACAGGACTGTCCCCCCCCCCCAATCCCCAATACCACACCCCACTCACACAAGCTCACACACACCCACCCCTCCCCAAATCAAAGACTGGGACTGGGGAATGTATACCACCCACAACCCCCACCCCACCACATACCCTGGCTGACTTCTTGTGTGTGTGGAGGTATAGGTTAATCCGACTGGAAGTGCTTTGTGCATTTGCACGTTTCGCGTGGCGTTCCCACCGCAATGCAGAGCATACCGAATGTGTGGGGAGATGGTGCTAGATCAGCCAGGAATGGCACAGTGGGCCGGAAAGGGCTAAAATTCCTGTTGGGAATATTTGGAAAGTTTTCTTTACAATTTGCTCATTTAGAATTAAGTAGTTTCTTAATGCCTGGTATTAAATATATTGTACCCTGTAAGTGTTGCTGCAATCCTAGTGGCTAAGCTGAGTAATTTCAGCATGTTGTACACATGCAGTACAATTTACTGTGCGCATATATGCATTTATGGAAAGTTTCAAGATCTTTTTGCAATTCTTGATCCTAAAATTTGAGTTCATGGTGGAAAAAGGGAGTTCATAAATGCTGCATGTGTTATAAGGGGCCATCTTGTACAGAGCGGATTACAAAATAACCATTAACAGTGGGGCAATTTGTACATGTAGATGCACTGAATGTAGACAGTGAAGATTGTGGAAAGGGAAAAATATGTAGTCAAATAGTAGACTTAACACATAAGGCAAAATTGTGCGCACAACGTAACGCTGAACTGCTTGCACAGAGCCAACAGTGTGTATAATGTGCAGCGCGCATGTAAGGTTGATGTGGAGCTGGTCTCGGGTCAAGGTTTCATTCCACGTTGTGTGTGTGTGTGTGTGTGCGTGCCTCAGCTCCCAGCCATATGTATGTCATTTCTTTAGATTTGTGTCAACAGGCAGTGGACTTTGGAGTGGCCTGTACTTTTCTCACATTTTTATACAACATGCAGCCAGACCCTTATGAAACTCAGAATAACTGACCCAGAAGTCCTACCGTCTGCATGACCTCCACTCATAGCCACTATACTCACACATAATTAAACTGGGAACCATAAAGGAATAATTGTGGGATTTCTGGTCTTATTTCTTGTGACAAACGCACAACTGTTTTTCTCCACTTCTGCTGCATGCACACTCTGAACAGATCACTTTTTTTTTTTTTTTTTTTTTTTTTTTGTCTCTTCCAGTGTAGTGTGATGTAGCAAGCGGAGATTTCCTTCAGCTTCTGAGAGGTGCCCACACCACCAGTCCCCCCACCCCTCCCCTTATTTTAATACAACAGCTGGTTGCTCCTATTTTGGTTGAAAAGAGTGGGCCTGAGCTGTTACAGTTGTTAAAACCTCAGGATTCAGTAATAGGGTACATGCTTGACTCAAATTGTGTAGACATGACATTTTGATACAGTATCTTAATTTTTTTTTTTTTTTTTTTTCTTTTCTCAGCTTTCTAGTTGATACATCTTACTACTCTCATCTTCTGGATTCACTGCCCCCCCCCCCCCCCCCCCCTTCCCATGTCATTCTTTGCACTCTGTAACACAGCTGGCAATTTGGGAGGGTGCGTGTGTGTGTATTTAAATTTTCGGCAACCTCAACTACACTTGCCTACTTCATTTCTACAATTTTATCCAGGCTGTTTAAGTACAACTGAGTTTAAAATGGAATTAAAGACCTTCTGTCACTGTCCAGCTTGCTGAGGCATTGAAGGTTGTCTTTAAAAAATGAAAAACAACCCCCCCGAAACACACCTGTATTGTCACCTATTAACTATCTTTTCTCACATCTTTTGTCTTGTCTTCCCCCACCCCTTCCTCCACCCTCTTGTTCTCTCTCCAGGAGCTGTAAGCTGCAGATCAGGAACATCCCGCCTCATATGCAGTGGGAGGTGAGTGCTAACAGGCTGCTAACTGCTTCCAGGGTGGGGCACCAATGGGGCAGCCCAACCGGGCTCTCATTTGGTGGCCTCTGGAGTTACCTTGCCTCCTTATGGGCTTCAATTGAGCATGCACTTGATTATTGGTTTGACTTTTGGCTGCTGTAGCTTAGTGTAACATACTGACTAGCGGAGAGCCGGGGGGTGGCACACTCTTGGTAATGTCACTAGGCAGTTGACAATAAGGATTAGAAGAGATTTTAATTTGTTTTTATTAAATTTTCACTATGTAGGAGCATGGCGACATTTTCCTGAACGGTCAAAAGATTTAATGAGGTGTAGGCTCTCCAGATGATACTGACTGGCTCACACAGGAGCGTGTTTGTAACATTAGTTCTACATGTGTTTGCTGCTCGCAAGACTTGTAAAGCGAAAATGCTGCTTGCTGATGTTTTTAAATGGGGAAACGTGAGTTAATTGTTTCGCCATGGTGTCCTTCACCACTGATCACATGGGCTAGTTTGAAAGTGAAAGCCTTGTCACACAATGTGTTTTCTTGCACAAAAAGAGTGGAAATGAATTAAAAATAAATCTGTCGTCTGAGGGGTTGTGAAAGATTTATGCAACACAGGGGCTGACCTGGCTTCAAGTCCTTATTTGGTGTATGGGACACTGCTTTGTTTAAGAAAAAGTCATTTTACTTGTTTGATTTCTTATGCACTTTTCTGTTTCATATAGTCCGTGAGGGTAATGGTTGTTTTTTAATATTTGTTACAGATGTCAGTACTTGACATTGAGCGAGGTGGATAAAATAAAATCAACACTTGCATAACTGTATGCAGACCATTGCAATAGATACATTTGTAATGCTTCTGTCAGGGTTTTTGAGACGGTTAGCGGTGCTGGTTCACATGGAGAGGTGGATCTTAATTTGATGTACACTTTTGACAAAATACAACAGCATAAACTGCTTTTGAGGCTTATTGTGCTGCTGGCTCAAAGTGTACAAATGCAGTTGGTTTTAAGCAAGCTCTGAAATAAAAATGCACGACTTGGTTTTTGCTAATTGGCTCCAAAATGACAGCTGCTACACAAAGTAGTATTAAACGGGGTGTTTTTATTTGGCTTGACGATATTGAGCCTGGAAGTGTACATTGACATATTAGACAAAATTATCCCCACATCATTAAATTCTTCAGGATCTAAAAGAAGAAAAGGGGGGAGGGAAACCTGTTTAAGAAAAAAAAACTGTTCTCAGTTGCGTAAGTTCATTAGGTTTTAAGGAAAGATTTTTGATTTAAACTGAGCTGACATGAGTGCAGTCCACTTGTGTTTAATGTACAGAAAAGCTGCACATTAACTGAGGTGGGGGGTGGGGATGAATATCAATAGAAATGTTGCGCTTTGGCATGGTCAAGATTTCAAGGCCGTTGTCTGATTGGGGTGGGGGCACCAGTGTTGAGCAACAGTCATGTATTTCATGCATTGCACGTCCTTTTTTTTTTTTTTTTTTTTTTGTGTGTGTGTGTGTACATGTTATAGGCATTTGTTTTAAAACTGGGGTATTCAGTGTCCGCTACACGTTCTGCTTTCATTAAACACTTATCTGTTGGGCACACCTTAAATTTTATGTGGGCTTAAATTGCAAAGTGTTATGTATTTTTTTTTTTTTTTCCAACTTTGAAAATGTCGCAATGTACCCAAAGCTTTAAAAAAAAAAAAAAAAAAAACAGTCAAAATTACGCACTTGCATGTGGAATGTGGTGGCTTTAACACAGCTTTACGTGATTCCCCCCACCCCACCTGCACCTCCACTGCAGAGGTTTAACTGTGTTGGCGTGTGTTTGCAGTGCAATTTAATTTTTCTGCTTTTATAAAGACTAAGGGAACCACATGTGAGAATTCTCATATGAAATTGCGCAGTTCAGTACTATTGTGAACTGCAAGAGTGTAAAGGTTAATGCACAACTTTAGATTTCAGCCTACTTCACTCACTGATCAAATGGCCACGGACACGCTCGGTGATTTTTGTAATGGTGGGCTCGCTTTGCCTACGCATGTCCCTTAAACTGCAGCTCCAGATCCACCCATGTTCCTAGTATGTAGCGAGCCAGCTTTCTGCTTTCTCAAAAGGTGACAGGGAGATTTCTCCCCCCTCAATGCGGGGGGAGGGGTTTTGTAAGAATGGAGGAACTGAATAGAATGAGGTCTTTTGATGCAAAGGCCTTGTATGTCTCTTATCAGGTAGATAAAACAGGTCACGGTGTGTGTGTGTGTGTGTGTGGGTGTGTGTGTGTAAACCTTCCAGCTAGAAAATAACAGCGAGAGTAATGGTGTGTTCACGGGCTGTAGTGGGTGAGTGGGTGGGCCTGGACGGTTTCCCCTTCCCTTCCATGTGCGCTGATTCACAGAATGTGTAGCATGAACTCACACCCCTCCCCCAGCTGCTGCTGCTTCCTGCTGGAATGTACCCCACCCTTTCCTGAATGGCCTGGATTCCTATTGGCCAGGCTAAGTAGATGGACAGGCAGAGTAGCCAGCCAGCAGCCAGCAACTCTTGGCTTCAGGGAACTTGTATCAGTGCTGGAGCAGCCAATGGTGAGGAGTGGAGATGGCAGGGAGGCGGGAGGTCGTCTGGTTGGTGGTTTGGTAGGGTTGGGGTGCGGGGTGGGACTGGCAGGGGTGGGGGGGGGGGATGCGGTCTTGTTGGCTAAGAAGTGGGGTTGAGCTCTTGAGGGTGTGGCCTTGGGTTCAAGCATGGTGGAGGTCCTAGCTTAGATGGGAGCCAGCTCGCTCCCCCCTTTTGCTCACATTTGATCACATCTATGAAACGGAGTCCTGTGGTCGCTTGATTTGAGGAGATGGCTAACTTGGTGTGGTTTTTCTCTTGAAAGAGTAAATTTAGCAAATGTACCCCCCCCCCCCCCCCTTTTTTTTTTTTTTTTTTAAATGTATGCATAGATCCAATTTTCAATTTTTTTTTTTTTTTCCCTGAAAATTGCATGTGTGTAATATACATTGCATTTGTCTGCTGTTTGCAATGGCATTTTTAGGACTTTCTTTTGTTTTTCACTTTTTATTTCACTGTATTTTAAACTACAAACAACCATGTACCAACTTTCCATAGGGAGAGTCATAATTTGGGATGGACAGGCTTTTACAAGAAGCAGCAAATTTATCAGTGTAACTCATCTTTAAACTTGGGTTTAGAATTAATGGAGTGTGTCCTGGCAGCGAGCTAGGCTGGTTCCCATGGATCCAGTGGGTTCAAATCAAACCCTTCAGTCCTGTGTACTTACCATTTCTTTTCCTTTTGCGCACCAGGTTTTGGATGGTATGCTTGTTCAGTATGGTGCAGTACAGAGCTGTGAACAAGGTAAATATGCCGTTGATTTAAGTTTTGTGTTGCTAGACGCGTCTTGCACTGAAATCAGATTTTATTTTATTGTCTTCCTATACAATTGTGTTCAAATAATGCATAATCTCCTTTTAGTTAGTTTGCAATAGTTTAAAATTCAGTAACCTAGCTTCGTAAAGTTTCACCATCATTTTGTGCTTGGAACTAAACTTTGTATATTCTCTCGCAGTAAACACTGACACAGAGACTGCAGTTGTCAATGTTCGTTATGCTACAAAGGACCAGGCCAGGCTGTGAGTACACACATGCAGAGTATTCACGTCATTAACCTTTATCTCATCTGTCTTGATGCCTTTGACATGAATCGGTTCAAACCTTCCCACTATTTTCCCCACATTCTCTGCTTGACACCACATCAACTTCCTCTGTCAAGTCTTCTTATAGTGCACCTGATTTCCTCCCTCCAAAAGCCAGTCTAGTTTAATTTGACATGCAATGATGACTGGGAGGGTGTGCTTGTTTGTGTGTGTGTGTTGGAGAAGGAGGGGGTTAAATTAGCCATCTGGTGCCCCCTGGTGTACATGTATCATACTACAGTGTTGCTCTCTGCAAGAGCGGTTGGAGGAGTCTCTCGGCATAATTGATCAGTTCATTAAAAATCTAAATCCTCGAGGCTAATGAGGGAGACGTGTATTAAGTGTGAAGGCTGACATAGAATATCTGGGAGGTGGTGGTTAGTGCAGGGAATGTTGGGTTTAGACCTTGTTCTTAAAATGGTGTATCAGTTTGGATTTAAGCCTTTTTTTATTTAAATGTCCCAACCTACTCTTGCTGCTTCAATAAAGAATCAAACTTGATGACTACCTCTACAGCAGTTTGTTTGGCAGTGTAGCCAGCCAAGGCCTTCCAGTCCATGAGTCCTGTCTACAAGCTTTCCTGTACTGTTAAATCATACACACTCGGTGACATACTGACTGTCCGTCTCTTTATGCCTCCCAGGGCAATGGAGAAGCTGAATGGATCTATGCTGGAGAACTATACCCTGAAAGTGTCCTATATCCCAGATGAGACCGCTGCACCAGAGGGTCCTCCAGCAGGGGGCCGGAGAGGCTTTAATGCACGCGGACCCCCTCGGTCTGGCTCTCCGGGTTTGGGTGCCCGGCCCAAAGTGCAGTCAGACATCCCACTGCGCATGCTAGTTCCCACGCAGTTTGTAGGGGCGATTATCGGCAAGGAGGGCGCAACTATTCGCAACATCACCAAACAGACCCACTCAAAGTACGTACACAGAGGTCAGGAATTATACTGAGCATTGCAAGCCAGTGGTGTCTTTTCCTGTCTGCATTGTTGGCTGTTAAGCTTTAAAGTGGGCTGATATGACATGAGTGCCTTCTCTTTACACCAGGATTGACATCCACAGAAAAGAGAACGCAGGTGCTGCAGAGAAACCCATCACTATTCACTCGACCCCTGAAGGTTGTTCAAATGCTTGCAAAACCATCATTGAGATCATGCAGAAGGAAGCCCTTGACACAAAGTTGTGAGTTTGAAGCAAAATGAGCAAATGTACCTTTAGTTCAGTTTTTTGTCACCTAATAACATTTGGTTGGCTCTGCCATTACATTGCAGCTCAAATGAGGGTAATGGCTGCATATTGTAATGCTCTTATAATTTAGTAGAAGTTGGTACACTCACTGAAAATCAGATACTTGTAGCTTCATAAGCTGCAAGTATGCTTTCCACATGCTTATAATGGCTCCCATTCTGTTTATTTATTTTAACTGTCTAGCTATAAACATTTTCTTTACTACTTACAAGGTCAGACAGCAGATCTTAGCTTCGCACAAAATAGAACTGGTTGTATCTGACTTTTCATTTGACTTCACCTCCTTTGTCTTGCAGTACTGAGGAGATCCCACTAAAGATCCTTGCACACAACAGCTTTGTGGGAAGATTAATAGGTAAAGAAGGACGTAACCTGAAGAAAATTGAGCAGGAAACGGGGACCAAGATCACAATCTCACCGTAAGTCTCACTGAGTTAATTGATGCTCTACCCATTGACACAGTTTGTAGTCTGTGCAGTTAATTTATAAAGGTGCCAGGTAGCATGGAATACATTTTAATGTTGTATTTCTGCAGTTTATACACTTTGAGAGCAAAAAGTTCTTAATGCGCCCCCCCACCTTTATTACGTCCAGTCTCCAGGACCTAACCCTGTACAACCCAGAACGGACCATCACAGTAAAGGGCTCCATTGAGGCATGTGCAAAAGCTGAGGAGGAAGTGATGAAGAAGATCAGGGAATCCTATGAGAGTGACATGGCTGCTATGAACGTGAGCATTTAATTAAAAAAAAAAAAAAAAAAAAATCCTTTTAACGGGGGAATCTGAATTGTTTACTAGAACAAAGTTTGATATGACCAGTTTCTTTAACAATGATGTAGACAGTCTGTTAACGTTCAAGTACACGGGCCATTAAAGAGGCCCAGGGGCAGTGTGTAGTTCCTTGAGCCAGCAGGATCCTTGCTTTGATTAAGTTTGCATAAAATCAGGAAATCAGATGGCCAATGAAACTGTTAAGGAAACCAGACAGTGGTGTTTACACTCATGGGAGTGATCTGGAACTACCATGGCATCGTATCACTTTTAAATCTTCAATTGTCTTCAAATATACACATGCAAATACATGTACACTTCAGTTTTTCTTTCTTTTTTTTTTTTAATTTTTTTAAATAAGCAGCATTATGTTAAATATTTGTCTAAAAGCATCAATCCAAAAGACATTTTTACTTTTCTAAAAAGGAAATTCAGATATTTTAAAATCACTAGAAAGGAATATTCTTATTGCTACTCGGTGGCTGTGGGTGAACGGTGAATTTTGCTTCAGAAGTTTCCTAAGAGCTCAATGACCCTCCCCAACATACGTGTGGCAATCACAGCAGCTCCTGGAAACTCTCTTGAATCAGCTGGACCATCTTTTTCTGAAAGGAAAATGAGGGGGAAAAAAACCATCCCACAATTCAAAGCAGTACACTGAGATGGTTCATAAAAGCAAACTGTCAACATAACTGACAAGTGCAGATCATGTACATTCAGTGCCTTTTCCATTTCATTACCATGACCTGATATATTTGAACAGGCTTTTAAACCACAGGTGATCCTGACACTGCTGTGATTAAAATCTGCATGTGAAGTTGTTGCCTTGCATGATTTCATGTACATTTATTAAAATAAAACTCCATACGTAAAGACTGAGCTAATTAAAATCACAAGTGCTTTCTCCCAGTGCACACAGTTCTCCTAACTTCTAATAATTTGTCCTTCACCTCCCATGAAAATCTGTTTATTTCTGGACCGTACCATTTACAGCCACTGTCTCTTCCTTCTCAGCTGTTGAAGCTGAGCTTATCAGGAATGTGAGAACTGCTTGTGAGAGGCTTATTGCACTGTGGGATTGTTTACAAAGTGGACAATGCATCATTTGAGATTTTCTGACTGCTCTAGCAAATATGCTTCAGGAATATAAAAGAATAGACTCAGTTTGGTTCATTTTGCTTGTCTGGACATTGCAAACATCCTAGCTGAAGTAGAGTTGCTTTTGCTCTGGGAGCTTATGTTTAGTTCAGAAAATTGTCATTTTTATTTGAATTTTCGCCACTTGAATAAAGTGGCTCTTGAACTGTTCTATCACACGTACTGCAGCTTGGAACTCTACTAGACGCAACCTGACAGTGGTGCATGTGCAAACACGAATATCAGATCTGATATTAACTGTCGTTGGGGGTCTTGAACCTTACAACTCCATGGTGTGGCTAATTGTCATGAAGTGTGCTACCTCCTGCACACTTGATCCAAACTGCAAATGAGTATTTCCAGTAGTGCAAACCCATCTTAGAGGGGACTGTTTCCTGCTGTGTGCCACATGTGAGAAATGGGCAGGTTCAAACTGTATTTTTCTGACTTTGTCCAGATGTCATGTGTGAAAACGGCCTTAAATAATCCATATGGTGCTGATATGAAGCAATACAATGTGAGATGTGAATTGTTAATAGGACTCTTTTTCTTTACAGCTCCAATCCAACTTGATTCCAGGCTTGAATCTGAATGCTTTAGGTTTGTTCCCCACTACAGCACCAGGCATGGGCCCCTCCATGTCCAGTATCCCACCTCCTGGAGCCCATGGTGGATGCTCATCATTTGGAGTAAGTGACACACTCTGGCAGATACTGTACAGTAGCTTGTTGCATACACAAACCCAAGGAACACCGTTTTTCAATTTTACACTTGCTGTGCTGCATTGCTGGGTCAGGTTAGTGAAATCTGTTGAAGCAGAGATTCAGTTTTTAGCGACTTTTTTTTTTTTTTTTTTTCTTTTTTCTCCCCCCTTTAGTGCAGTCCTTATGGGGGTGAAGGGCCATTATGGGCTCCTGTGCTGTCGGCGAGCAGCCAGCCCCTTGCAGTAAGTCACCCATCCCAAAGTGCTTTGCACGGCTTGTGGCTGCTTGCTGTGGGGGTCTTTTTTTGGGGGGGGGGGAGTCCATTTTCTCCTCCTGCTGATCTTTTGACATTTAGGCAGCCGGGTGTGTGTTTTCACCAAGTGAATGGGAGAAAGTTCTTGAAAGGTAACAGTATCTTTGGTTAACAGTTGTGGTTCTTAGATCAGTTCCAGGAGATGGATTTTTCTGCAAAATGACATTTGCATTTGTTGTGGAAGGTGAAGGTTTGACAAACAAGTGAGACATCCTCAGCATCAACAGCCCTTCTCCACATTTGTAGCTTGCCAGAGAAAGTTGTTGGTGTGCCCTCAGCTGGCACATTGACTGGAAAATTGGATGCAATCCAAAATCAACAAGTGCTACTTGTTTTGTGTGTGTGTGTGTGTGTGTGTGTGTTTTTGACAATGCAACCCACCTCCCTTTCCAGATCTTGAGTCAGCCACACTTGAAACAAGTGATTTTTCTTGTTGCAGTTTGCATCAAGACATGCAAACTGCATGTCTTCCATGGAGTGTATTAGCTAAATGGCTTCACATCTAGACACCACTGTCTACTTGATGGGTTTTTCAGACGGAATTTTTGTTTAAGGTAAACCAATGCATGCAGCAAACTCAAACTATGGCTTTTGTAAGCAGGATCAGTGTGTGTGAATCTGTTTGCTAAATGTTTTAACACTAATCTGAGCACACAGCATGTTCCCAAAGAAAACACCCAATGGTTTTGGGAACATGCTGATCAGTAATGAGTAGGAACCCCACTGGACATAACAGTAGCATCTGTGTCTATCGCTGTGGGGACAGACATGTCTCTTCTGATCAGCTGGTGATTTCAAGCAGAGGGTGTGAGCACCGATGACAATGAATTTAACAACCTTCGCAAGATCTAGTGTTGGCATTCGCGCTTTGGTGTTTGAAGGCTGAGCAAATGCTCTGCTGTCTGTGTGATCCTCTCCTGGTCTCAGTATTACTAAGCTGTTTATATCCAGCAGGGACACCCAGAGTCGGAGACTGTTCACCTGTTCATTCCTGCACTTGCAGTGGGAGCCATTATTGGAAAACAGGGTCAACACATCAAACAGCTGTCACACTTCGCTGGAGCCTCAATCAAGGTGAGTGACGGACAGGGGGTGAGACTCTGAATGCCAATGATAACATGTTGGTGCTAGCTGCCCTCCTGTTTTCACTTGATTGATGGGAATTGGTGCATAAGTGAAGCCCCATCCCCCCCTCAATGCCCTCTTTCAGATTGCCCCTGCAGAAGGAATGGATGCTAAGCAGAGGATGGTCATCATTGTTGGACCACCAGAGGCTCAGTTTAAGGTGTTGCATCTTCACAGCCGGATACATGCATTAAACACTCATGAAACACTCACTCATAGAAATAAGTTTTATTTGTACTGTTTTTCCCTCTCTTGGCTTAAAACATCTCCCCCTAAATTTAGCATGATTAATCCTTACTTGAACACGTCTGACTGCAGGCTCAGTGCCGTATCTTTGGCAAGCTGAAAGAAGAGAATTTCTTTGGACCTAAGGAAGAGGTGAAGCTGGAGGCACACATCAAGGTTCCTGCTTTTGCTGCTGGACGAGTCATTGGGAAGGGTGGGAAAACGGTAATCAGGAACATTGACTTAATAAATCACTCTGTAGCAATCCCAGTGTTCTCAAAATGTTTTACACCTGTTTTAATCTTGCCTACAGGTAAATGAACTGCAGAACTTGACCTGTGCAGAAGTGGTGGTGCCCCGGGACCAGACGCCTGATGAGAATGACCAGGTTATAGTCAAGATCAGTGGACACTTCTTTGCATGCCAGGTGGGTTACATGAAGAATAATTCTCTGGGTTTTTTTTTTTTTTTTTTTTTAAATTAAGAGGCAAGTTTGTCCAATTGATTTTTAGCTTAACACTCTGTCCTCATGTCACCTAGCTGGCCCAGAGGAAGATTCAGGAGATTCTAGCGCAGGTGAGAAGGCAACAGCAGCAGCTTAAACCCACATCTGGAGCCCAACCTCCAATGCCGCGCAGGAAATAAACATCCAGCAGACCTGGAGGAATAGTGACTGAATCTGCCAGAAGACTCGACAGAAGGACAGATGCAGCAGAGTCCGGAGGGGGGGGAGAGAAGACAGCAATGGGTCCTAATGCTCATCTCAGGGGTTTAAGGTTGTTAGAGCCCAACCAAACATCCACCCCTCCTTGTCTTACTTGGACTGTGTGGCTGATAAGACCCTGCGCCTCTCTGCATCTGTGAGAATGTACTTCTGAGGGCTCCCATCATCACCTGCCCTCACATGTACGCACCCCTCAACCGCTCTACTCCTCCCCCAAAGAGTGTTAAACTTTTTTTTTTTTTTTTTCTTTACACTAGAAACACAAAGAAGAAATAAGGACCCCCCCCCCTCCTATCACCGCCTTGGTGTTGTACTTTAAACATGACAAGATATTTTGGTTGACTTCAGATTTAGTGAATACCTGTTTTTTTTTTTTTTTTTTTTTTTTCCCTCTAATGTCTAATTGGTTGGTGAAGCTTTCTTATGAGATTTCTCTGGAAAGGAAAAGGCATTGCTATCAAGGTCCTGTTTGGACCAGCTGAAAGGTTTACTTGGGGGGGGGGGGGCGTTGGCTCAGATTGGGTGGGCCATGTTTTTTTGGGGGAGGGGGGGTGTTTTAGGACAGGACCCCTGAAAGGGTGGATTATATTGGGTGTCCTGCCCTGGTGATGAGTGGCATTTTATAAATTGGGATGCATTTTACAGATAGACCTATAAACAAAAAGAATTATATTAAATATATATTTAGAGTTGAGGGCAGCGCCATGACTGACACAGGGAAATGGTGCCGAACTGCTGCTGCCCAGGAAAACCAATTAAATATGCATTTTTACTTAACTACCTCAGGATCTAGTACCTCAAAAGAGAAAAGATATTATATATATGAAAAAAAATTGTTCCTTTCTTTTTTTATTTTGCTTTGTGGTATTTTGTATACTTTATAAAGCTGATAGTCTTTGAACATTTTTATTTTTTTAAAAAAATTTAAAATTTGGTCAGCTGCCAACTGACCTTGCCTTCAACTCTGGTGCTTTAGGTGGCATTGTACATGTGTATGTGTGACTTAAGATGACCCTGTACATAAAGTCTATTTGTACATAGCAGCCCCGGAGCAAGAGTTGGCGCCCCCTCAGCTGGCGGCTGACAGGAGTATAGAGAAAATTGCCTCAGTTTTTTCCCCTGAGGGTCCACCATCTTCAGAAAGAAGGAAGAGAAAAAAAAAAGTGCAAAACTACAACATGCAAATAATGCCAACCGTAAATAATTGCAGCAATGCCATTTATTTTTTTGGGATTACCATGGTTATTGATGATGGTACTTTAATTTGTCAGAATTTCCTTTCACCTTCCTATGAGGGCTGTGGTCAGGGTGCTGCAGAGAATTCTATAATGGGTCTTTTCCTAGAGCTACCCTTGAGTCAGCGGTGCATCCGTTTGTGGAATGCTCTGTTCCCAGACCACCTGCCACCTTCATGGCGAGTGTCTTGGCAAGATCCAAGCCCAACTAGGTTTATTTTCATAGAGCGAGCTTTTGTCATTTCAGAGTGGCCCTTGTAGCTAGGCCATCAAGTCGATGTTGACGTCTTTCACTGCATGGTGAGGGTAGGGGGAGTCACACTGATAGATGCATATGTAACTTTAATTTTCAAGGAAAACGATTTAAACAGAGGACATTCTCTGTAACCCACAAATTTACTTGACATTTCATTTAGTTGTTCTTACAGGGAAAACAAGCCAGGAAAGGCACACAAAATACTGAGTGAACCCTGACTTCAGGTGAAAGAAAAGAGGAAAGGAATCCAAAACTTAAAGATACAATTTATTTCATTTCTTTCCATACCGAATGTAAATATGTTGATTGTGGTAAAAGTGCTTGAGTGTATCCATGCTTCCACAGTAGAACGCCGTCTACCTCAGCTGAGGGGGCGGGGGGTTGTTGTGGCACTAGGCATCCAGCCCTGCCCCCACTGAGCGCCAGCGCGCACTGATACCTCAGTCCCCTGAACACTTTCTACTTGGGCGCGCCTTCCTAACACCGTGCTTAACTGAGGGGCACAAGTGATACTTTAAAAAAAAAAAAAAAAAAAAAAAGAGAGAGAATCCCTAACATCTCCCTATTCCCTACTCTCCTCCTGCCAACCCACCCTTCCCACACCTTTCCCCCTCCTACAGTTTGTTTTGATCTACCTCTTTAGAAATGTATTTGAAGTAGAGGCATTCTTCTATTTGTTAGAATTTAACCCTTCTCCACCCCTTTACGCTTCTCCCAGATAAGATTAAAAACTAAGATCATGAACTCTTTAGAATTGAGAAGAATCAAGTGATCAAAAAAAATTTTTTTTCCAAGTGTTTATAAATATATATACTCTTTGACTTAATTGAAATCCTCAAACAATAGTTCTTTCTGCTTTCTATTTTTGGTGGTGTGGCTTACATGTGTTGAACTTTTGCTTGGATTTTTTTTTTTTTTTTTCCTGTGAAACTGATCAAATCACTTTTTTTTTTTTCTCTCCTCTCTTTTTCCTTTCCAATTCAGTAGTTTTTGGTGTTTGTTTTTTTGTTTTTTTTCTTATGAAGGGCCTGGTTTTTGTTTGATTTGTAAGACTTCAAAATTGCTACAAGTCCTGTCTTTTTTTTTTTTTTTTTTTTTTTTTCTCTTTCTTTCATATCCCCCTTTTGTCTTTCACAGATGCTACACTTGCTGATTTTGGTAGCTCTTTTCTTCTGTTAGCATTTCTTGGCTGTGTAATGTGGAACCTCCTCTTGGTATGGGACAGATGAGGGACTGGGCCTCTGAGTTTTTGTAAAAGTGATCAAACTTCAGCTTGATATTCCCTCCTCACCCTCTCTGCAACAATGCTTGTGCCCCTTCACCTCCCTCTCACACACAGCTCCACTTGTCAAATGCCTCTAAATAAAAAGGAAAAATATATAGATTTGCATTTCTTTCTTTAATGCACCCTTTTTAAAAGGGTTAGACTACTGTAACTGGCTTTATTTTTATTTATTTTAAGGTTTTCACATGCTCATGCAGGCAGCAGAATAAGTTGTATTTACTTGAGGCAGAACTGGTCTTGATGCCAAACTTTGCAGCAGTATGCATCCACAAAATATTTAACAAGTGCATGAATTCCTAAAATAATTGGCATGCTTTAAATTCTAGGCTATGGTATCTGTTGCAAGAAAGATTATGGTTTGGCTGCAAGACCCACTGAAATTGCTGTGTGGTACAAACCAGGAGATGCTGATCTTCCTACACAGCTGTTTCTTGAATACTTGTTTTGGTACAAGAGCTATTTTAGTTTAATAATTTGAACATGTTTGAAAGTTGAAATCCTTTTAGGTTTATTTTGATTAGGGTATTTATGCATGACTTGGTTTTGATTTATGGCTAGCAGAGCAATACTACACTGTATGGACAAAAATACTGGGCCACACCTCTTAATCTTTGAATTCAGGTATTTAGTCTCATTGCCACAGTTGTACAGTGTTTCTATGACTAACAATGAAAGAAGCTGCTTGTCAGGAAACAGAAAGCCAAACAGTTTTTGCTGAAAGATTTAGTTTTTTATTAATTTTTTTATTTAACTTGATTGGCTGATCATCAGCAAGTGTGAGCACCCCTATAAAAGCAGATGTTTTGGCAGTTTGCTGTTCTGCAGCATTCAGGTGTGTAACACAATCTTCTCTGGAGTCGGTGACCCAGCAAATTCACAAAGGTCGGACTGTGCAGTGCTCTGTGGCTTTATGGACTACTGTGGACTTCAACATGAGCTAGCTTTCAGACTCAACAAGGCATGTTAAATGTTGAAGTTCACAACAGTGCAATTAGACTGATCAAGTATGGCTTGTTTGGAAGAGTTGCCAGGAGAGCACCCCTAAGAACAATATGACAGCATGGCTTAGGTCTGTAAAATTGCATATGGGGGGGAGGCTTTTCTATCGTTTGGACGAACCAGGCCAAAGTGGAGATGTTTGAATATGATGCACAGTGGCATGTTTGGCAGAAACCAAACAGCATATCAGCATAACCCCCTTATGCCAACTGTCCATGTTAGCGGTGGAGGGGTGATGATTTGGACTTGTCTTGCAGCCACAGGACCTGGGAACCATGCAGTCATTGAACCAATCATGAGCTCCTCTGTATACCAAAGTATTCTGAAGTCAAATGTGAGGCCATCTGTCTGAGCCAAGCTTTAGCTGTCATCATGCAACAGGACAATAGTCTCAAACACAGCAGCAAATCTACAATAGACTAGGCCATTGCAGCTTGCACCTTGATTCTTTTCTTTTTTTTCCAGCCAGTGAAAATCCAGACCTAAACCTGACTGAAATGCTGTGCAGGACCTTAAGAGAGCTGTGCAAAGAAATTCCTGCAAACATCAACGAATTTATGTAAAGAATGGGCCAAAAAATTCTTCAATAATGTGAGCCTAAATGTCAAATTCAAAATATGATTACTCTGTTATTGCTGCTAAAGTGTGTGTGTGTGTGTGTGTGTGTGTGTGTGTGTGTGTGTGGCAGTGGCGCAGCGGGTTGCCGGTTTGAGCCCGTCCCTGCGCTGCATTGTCCTTGGGCAAGATACTTAAACCACATTGCCTAACGGTAGTGCCAGTCTCTGGCTGCATGACTGCAGATGCTCATCTCTGGATGAGTGATCTGGAACAATCACTTGTGTGCACAATGACAATGAGTTGAATTTAACATCTAAAGGTGGTTCTATATGTGCTTAGTTTTTCACACGACTACATAGTCATGACCACCTGGAGTTGGCAATGCCCAAAAAATCCAGAGCAAAAATACTGTGGTTGTTAGTTTGAGAAATATCTAAAGCCACTTGGTAAAATTTACACAAGGACTGTAAAATGTTTAGTTAACAAGTAGAATTTATCAAGTTTCCTCTGTTGCCTCTGTGCAATTTAGTATATTGTACAGTAAAAGCATTAAATAGGGGTGGCTGTGGCTCAGGGGGTAGCACAGGTCAGGTCATCAGGTTCAGTCTCTGGCTGCTCCAGCCTGCGTGCCAAAGTATCCTTGGGCAAGATACCAAACCCCGAGTAGCTCATCAGCGTGTGAATGTGTGCACAAATGTTAGAAAGCACATTGATGTAGAAATGTAGCGAGAAAGTGAAAGCAGTGTTTGGATATTTGTTTTGCAGTGTCTCTGCTTTGATCACAGCAATATAAGAATGTGTCAATTATTTCAGTTGGGTTACAGGGACGGTATGTAGCAATGGTAACTGTATTGCTTGTTTTAAAAGCCTCAAACTTTAGGTGAGAACACAGGCTGGTGACCTGTCAAGGGTGTGGCTTTCCCTTTCGCCCCATGGCAGCTTGGATAGGCTCCAGCACCCCCTGTGACCCTGAATTGGATAAGTGGAAGAAGGTGGGTGGATGGCATTGTGTAATTTGCTGAAAACAAAATAAGTCAGTGGAAACAAACATCAGCCCTTCAATAAAATCACACCAAAAATCAGTTAAATTGTTTAATTTTTTGAGCTGTATATAAAGACAAATTCCAATGTCTTAAAAACAGAGGTTAGTTCACAGCTTTTATTTGTTCACAGCCTTTATTAGCTTCTGTTGCTCTGAATTCCTTGACTGAGATTTTTTTTTTTTTTTTTTTTTTTTTTAAACTTGGAGTTAAAGAAATTCCATTTTAATTCACTCATCTGAAGAGCGTACATGCGTCACTACTAGTGAACATTTGCCAAGGGTTTCACCTATAAACTACTATAAAAACGGTATTTTAATGCTGTCCTTGACAAAAGAATGGACAAAACATTTCTTTTAATCAGAAATGGCCATTGCTTTAGCCCAATCTATTTTATAGCAGCTACTGCATCCTATGTTGTAGTCAAAATGAGTGCCTCAATCACACATTTAACAGCCTCTTTAGTAGAAAATCATCTTACAATCAGCGACTGCTGTAGCATTAGCCATTTTCCAGAGTACGATTAAACAAAACAAGCAAAATTAGTTTTTTTTTTTTTTTTTTTACAAATATGTATTCCTGCTATTTTGATAGTTTAATGATTAAACTTTTGATTAGATTCATATCTGACGATCATAGGCTTCAGATCTTTAAGTGATGACACAGCTCAACAAAGCCTACAGGGGGTGTCTCTCAGTCAACAGGTGACAACTCTCCTCACTGGAGGGGAAGAGCGCCTCTCTCAGTCGAACCATTTGACCTCCAACCCTGGCACGGGCATCCTCCACCAGTGACCTGCGAATGGGCCGGTACACCTTATAACGCCTGGAAGAAGGAAAAATTAAACATGTGGAAAGAGGGTAATGACTCAAATCAGGTGTGAGCAGCAGCAGTTGGAAAAGAATGAGGTGTTTTTATGGGAAGGGTCATAATCAGGCTTGTGCATTAAAACTCTTTCTGTACTTGGGTCTTCATGCATTTACTGAAGGAATGCTGCTGTATGTGAAGACTACTCACCTATAAACCACATAGGCAATGAATGCAAATATGGCCACCAGCACAGCACTCGAGGAGAGAACCACTTCTGCGGTGCGAGAAGTCTCAGACACTAAAAACAGAACCACACCAAGAAGGTGTCAGTCTCTACAAAACTGATAGTTAAATGGAGTACATGTTTATTTCAAGAACACACATCCAGAAATATCTTGTGTGTTTGCGTAGCTAACCAGGTGTTTCCTGGGACTTGGTGATGGTGATAGTGGTGCTGGTGAGGGCCAGGCTGCTGGAGTTCTCCAAGGTGATGTTCACACAGTAGGTGCCAGGTTCCAGAAACCGTCGCCTCAGGTGCACTTTGCACTCTGACAGCGACGGCACATCGTTGCACATAATATTGCGTACCTGAGTGCAGCTGGGGTCTGACACGATGGTACAGGCTGAAGTGGGAATGCTGCAGATAAGGGATAAAAGGATGAATCAAATGAGCCTGTTTATCAAAATAAATAAATTTTTAACATGAGATTGTAACTACACAATGCCCTAGCCCCAAGTGACCAAACTAGATCTGCAGGGAGAAGACGGTTTGCATTTGTTTAACTTACAGTGAAAAAAAACGTAATTTTTTTTTTTTTTAAGATGAACTGTAAAAAACAAAAACAATTTATACATAAAGAATAAAATAGCTAAATGCACACCTGCCCAGACATTTCACCAGGAAGTTGACATCAGTGTTGGTCACTCTGTGGGCTGACACTTCCAAAATCTGACTCCTTGGCAGGGTGTTCAGCAGGTGCTTGGGCTCTGTGTGGAACAGAATATTTTTTGTTGGTTTTGGCTCTGTAAGCCTCTTCCCCCTAAATAATATGATGATGCAACCAATCACAGAATTATAGCTCAGGTGGTACAGGTTTGTAGAGAGAAACTGGACTGCAACAAAGAGGGTGTACTCTTTTCAAATGGCTGCATATCAGAAAGGTTTTTTTTTTTTTTTTTTTTTTTCATTTTAAGGGGTACATAAGAGTCCCATACTTATGCCTAATTCTTGTATATATTACTGAATCCAGGCTGCATTTTATACATTACTGTGATAAATGATTTTTTTTTTTCCCTTTTCTTCAAAATCATATCCACTTTGTTCATAGCATGCAAAGGTTTGCATTTATGTCTAACATTTAAAAAAAAAAAAAAAGGACTCACTAGCATACAACATAACATTTTAAATGTGCTCACTGCCATATTCATTTTAACTCACTGGCTCAAAGGGGGAAAAAAAAATAAGGTTTGATAACTAACAACTTTGATTGTCTTCAGGTTCCACTTTTAAAAAGGATAATACACACTGCCACCTACCAACGATAGTGATGTTGCCTGTGAAGGTCCCATAGGCGTAGCGGAAGCACTGGTTGCTGTTGAGACGCCTGGTGCGGAGCCACAGCGGGGTGGTGGGGATGGACTCTGGGGCAACAGTGGAAGGGAGGGGCTCCGTGGTGGGCAAACTCGTTGAAATAGAGGAGGAGGAGGCGGGGGACAAGCTGGTGCTGGGCGGCGCTGTAACATGAAGCAAATGGTAAGAACTGAACGTGTGTACAAGCGTGCATATATGATGCATACAGGTATTTTAACCTCCCCTCAAAATGAGGCATTCCTACAGGATCACAATCCATATTTAGCTGTGAAGTCTCACCCTGTGTGGTCTCCATCTTGGTAGTAACAGCATGAGTAACAAGTGGAGTTGTAGGAGCCTCTGAGGAAACGACAGGAATGCACATATTTCCATTAGCTTTGAGTCACTTTTTTTTGTTTGTTTTTTTAACAATGTAAACACTTGCACATAGTGAGGTGAAGGGTCTGTTTTAAAGTTTTACACAAATTTGCATTCTTTAAATCTTGACTGATTATGCGACAGTGGTTTCATATTCTCCATGTAGAGCCAAGAGAGAGCAGTCATTTCCTTTTTTTAAAGTTTATACTTTGGCATTTCCATGATATTATTTAAAAAAAACACTAACATGGTATGGTCTGGTAGAAACAGACTGTATATAAAATATAGACTGGGTCTGAAAAGTTAATCTGAAGCAGAAATGCATTGTTTCCAGGGGCCAGCAGGGGGCAACTGCTCTGGGTGCAAAAATATCTTGTATGGAAGTCTGAGAAACTGGCCCAACTTTCATTTTATTTATGACTTCAGTGAACACTTTCCTGATTATTTAAAAGTCTCAATTCGATCTTTAAAGTATTAATTAATAATGTATATTTTATCAACTTTGGTCCCAATTGCAGAGAAAACTAATCTTCAGATAATACTTGGCTCATTTTGTCATGTCCATATCTCTGTTTGTGACAGAACCTGTGGAAGTGCTTGAGGTCGGGGTATTGGCAGGAGGCGGACATTCAACTGGAAACGCTGCCTCGACCACCAGCTTCACGCTCATGGTCCCCAGCTTACTGTAGGCGTGTGTGGTCATGTTGCGGTGTGTTACCAGCTGATTGCCATCTCGAAAATCCCAGATGTAGTCAATGGAGGCGGCAGTTTTCAGGTAGCCGCTGGGGTCATGGAGGTGGACTCTGAAAACCACATCCTCACCACTGATGAAAATATTCTCAGACTGGTTGACTGCACCCTTCTGAGAGATGTCGACCGCCACTGGAATCTTATCTAAGGGAGTGCATATGAATAATAATAAAAAAAAAATGTCCTGGGTTTCTGCTTGTTTTAAGCTCTGTTCGGCTGAAACATGAAGACAGATGAAGTTGTACAAGTGAACTTGTTTCCACCTGTGAGAAAGAAGACAGTATTGGCGGTGGTGAGGGGGCTGTACTTCCTGCGCTCGCGTTTCCTGTAGACCATGACTTCCATGACCTCTGCCCCCAGAGGGATGTTGGTGGTATTGATGGTCACACTGGAGGAAGAGCCGTCACATGTCTCATAGTACTGGCCTGGGACAAAGAGAGGAGACAAATGGAGGTTGTTTGAGATCATGTTTTCCTTTTGTGTCCCATGTACACATACTTGTAAACTTGTATCTCACCCATTGTGTGCCATACATAGACGTAACTCTTTCGTCTCCAGTCGTTCCTCTGAAGGAAGGGTTTCCCATCTGGGAACACGTTGCATTTTGTCTTGTCTCTACACTTTCCAAAGCCATAGTCGTCCAACCAGGAAGTCCAGTTGTACACATAGCCAGAGTGAACCTGTCCATTGGCTGCTCGACAGAAGAAAGTGATGTGAAAATTTTTATTCTCATCCCCTCCCCCCCAAAAACTAATAAATATATTTGCATGATAAATCTGTTCAGTGACTACGCATGCTGTTGATGAGATGACTTTTAGTTACAAATGCTAAGATAAGCTGCCAGGTCCACTGGGCTGTAATTTGTCTGTTTTAGTTCCTTTCAGCTACTTGTTTTGGTTTTATTTTAAACAACTTTACAGTGACGCTGGGACCACAATGGAAATAAGTGTTCACACTTTATTGTGTAATCCTGGTTTCGTATGCCAAGTTTTGTGTGTGTGTGTGTGTGTGCTCTGGCAGTGATTAACCAAATAAACTAAACTAAAGTGAAGCTAAAGCAAAAAATATTTCCTTTAGGAGATACATTGGCCAGATGGACTACCACCATGTTACACTGCCCCCAAGTGGCCAAAAAATAAAAAAGCCACAAGCACAAACACCCTTACGGATACTGTTTAAAGCATGCTCATGCATCATCATGATTGCTAATCTTCTGCTATAGTGTGCAATCTAGAGTGCTCTCTGGTGGGCGTACACCAATCAGCCACAACATTAAAACCACCTGCCTATTATTGTGTGAGTCTCTCTCGTGCACAAAACTGCTCTGATCCATCAAGCATAGACCACCAAACCTCTAGTGCCTGGCTCTAGGTTGCTGGCAGTAAAGCCCTTGGTTAATGTGGGTTGTGGGGTGGACCTTTTTGTAGAATGGACTGGTCCAAGTGCATCCTGTGGATGCTTGATAGGATTGTGATCTAGAGAGCCTTTGGCTCTTTGTCATGTTCTTCTCACCTTTTTTCTCAGCAGTTTTTGCGGTGTGGTGGCACATCAGCCTGCTTGGAGAGGCCACTGCCATCAGGAAGCGCCCTTTGGCATGATTTTGTGTGTGCCTGGTCTGCAGCAATGTTTAGGCAGTGAGTGTGCGTCATAGTAACATCCACATGAATTTCAGGACCATCAGGTTCCAATATTACATTGTAATGATCTGTGTTATTCAGTGAATATGCTCCGGTGGCGCTTTGTGGAGGTGTGTGTGTGTGTGTGTGTGTGTGTGTGTGTGTGTGTGTGTGTGTGTGTGTGTGTGTGTGCGCGCGCAGCTTCATGGCCTGGCCTAGCTTTCTGGCAGCACCTGAGGCCTCCAGCTCCGTACCGTCCTCACAGTGCTCATCCCAGATCAGGTCCCCACTGGCATCCTCCTTCTGGCAGGGAGGATACTCCAACTTGGCAGTGAAGGTGATGCAAGAGCCATTCAGAGCGGGACTGTCACTGGTCAAATGGACTTTGGGTTTACCTGCAGAGAGGTAGACCTTCCAGGTTAATGACCTGAATTATCTAAAGAGAAAAAAAAGAAATAAAACAAACCATTACCTACCTCTGTGGTGCATAAAATCATTTAACTTTATGTTTAGTGGTGGGTAGAGGTAATCATCCCATGGGTTGGAATCAGGATCCCAGCCAGGAATTGGTGGGATTGGAAATGGAAACTTCCTTGATGAGTGCTTGTGTGGGAATACATCCCTGTATGCTGGGCAGAGAGGAAGCAGAAAGAAAATGGCCAGGAATGTTAAAATGTACTCTGAATCAACCTCTGGTTTAACATGAGTCCCTCACTAAAGAGCTTCTGTCATTTAGTTAACTGAACCCATTTGGAGATTAAATGTTTTCTTTCCTTGGTTGCGAAAAGAGAAACCTCCACAGATTTGATTAGGCTCCTTTTAAAACATAATTCAATATTTAGTAACAGCATAGCCCCCAAAATGCTCATCACTATGTTTGTAAGCACAGTTACAAAAATCATGATTATTTCCAGACTTGTGGTTCCAGTACCTGGTGTGTTTCCACCTTAAATAAAATATTTTACTAAAAGATCTCATTGACTGAAATGCAGATTGGGGGCTGTAGAGCAGATTACATTTAACTCTGGAGATTAAATATCATAATCTCAATAAACAGGAGGGAAAGTGTGCAGAAGTTTTAGCCTAAATAAAGTGATACGTTTAAAAAAAAACAAAAAACAAAAAAACATATATAAATATCGATGTTAATTTCC
This sequence comes from Archocentrus centrarchus, assembly GCF_007364275.1. Classification (NCBI taxonomy): domain Eukaryota; kingdom Metazoa; phylum Chordata; class Actinopteri; order Cichliformes; family Cichlidae; genus Archocentrus; species Archocentrus centrarchus. The sequence goes on from NC_044356.1 coordinate 21,725,908, forward strand.
GTATTCCTGCGTTTTTCTTTTATTCAGAACTCCACGCCCTTATTTTCTAGTGTTTCTCTTAAATTAGCCTGAGTGACATATTTTCAGCGCAAAAACAAATTCAATAAATGTAATTTGATTAAAAGGTGGTGGTGGGGGATAATCCAAACATCTGGAACATCTTTGCGCAAACAGCAATGTATTCATCCAAGGGAGCTCATGGCGTGAAAAAAAAAACCCAACAAAAACCCAACAAAAAACTAAATTATTTTAAATGTGCATTTATTAGAAATTAATCTCACATTTATTGTTTTGATAACGGAGTAAAAAAAAAAAAAAAGGATTGCTGAACTGTAGGAGGCTTTTACGGGGCTCCACCTGGCTATTGTAATAAATTAAAGAAAGCTACGAGTTATTCGCTTTTTGTGGATGTAGAGAATTGTCTGTTTGCTGAGTGAATGGCAGTCTGAACGGCGCACACGCCTTAATCAGTCTCATGAGACTCTGACTGTGGAGAGCTGATGACAGGACAGGTTAAAAAAGATTCAAAAAATAAATAAACCTACGAGATAAATATTGGGAACTAAAATTATTCTTATTAGCTACTACACAATACGCCAAAAATACCTTTTAGACAGAGCATGTATTATAACAATCCTGTAATTTGAGGGTGACAATTTCAATTCAAGTAAAGACATGTAATAAATTCGGAACAGAGTATCAACCTGAAGTCAGCATGAGACCGCTTTAAACCTACTTTTTTAAAACTACCACCATAACGCTGACTTCAGTTCAGTCTCCGTCATAGTAGCGCCACTTACTTTTGCGTCCATCGGCTTGATAAAGAAAGCAGGCACAAGCCAGGAGGAATATATACCGCGGGGCATTCATTTCCACGCGTTAGTGGGGAAAAAACAGTCGTCTCTGCAGCTTAAAGCACCCACACAGCTTGTCCCTCTTTCTCCTCGTCCAGATTTCCCAGTACTTCCCCTCTGCTTGTCCTGGTGTTCGCTAATTTAAACTGGCTCCGCTGAGCGCACAAACATGTGATGTTTCCTAACAAGGCGCATCTCATCACTCATTAGTCTCCTGGACGCAGGAAACTCATGAGAGACGAGATGCACCATGCGCACACTCATTCTCTTCTTTCTTCCCCAAGTGCCATTTGATAAGAAGAGTTAGGTCACTTTCAACCTGATCAAAATTTCATTCACCCAGTAATCTGAAATTCATAGACTCTTGTGCTGTGCAGAACAGTGTCATGTTATTCCCTCTCATGTTTATGTTTTTGCCGATTAATCTTTTTTTTTTTGGTTTATTATTATTTTGTCCACGATAAATATTTTTCTTTACCTGCTTTTTTGTTCCTCCTTTGTTCTCAAATGTTAGCACCGTTACAAGCTCCAAATAACCCAACTATTGTTTTTATTACATATAAAAATAAATTAGTTCATTTTATTCTTTTTTTGGGGGGGTGGGGTGGGGTAGTAATTTTAAGAAATATGTTTTTTTAAGATTGATAAGTAGAAGATCAGTTGCTAAGCCTATGAGCTCTTACATAAAGGATTCAGACATGGCTTGTGCCCAATTTAGTCGGATCATATTCATTATCATGTAACTATATGATTAGATTTATGTAGCCTGAATATCCTTTTGTAAGATTATTTTCCCCCCTTTACATTCTGCCAAGGAAGTCTGATAAACAGTAGAAGTCCACGCGTGACAGCTGGACACATGACTGAAATATTTGATACAGAGAAGCTGCGTCATGCTGAGACACTTCACTCTGAGCGCGGAGGTTGCGCCATAGCTGCACCCTGAAAAACAGAAGGGAAGCGTTTGGTATCCGGCGGTGTTGTGTTCGTTTTCGACACCATCCAACATGTGATTAAAGTCAGTATTTTAGCGGGTTTGCTGCTGTCACAAGAAAGTTTGGAAAGGGTAACAAAGGGCTCCCAGCGTGGAAACTGATTTCTTAAAACTGGGCTCAAAAGTCAGCAGAGCATTCTGAACGAACAAACAGCTCTCATAGAATAATTCTAGTAATAATAATGATAATAAACACAATGTTGAATATTTGTCGCTCATATATAAACGAAAAAAGAAACAAAAAAGTATAAACGTGAATAAATTATGTCCTTACTTTCAAGCATAGAAAAACAAAGCAATGATCATTAGAAAATGTTGGCAAATAATTCAGTTAAAAAAAAAAAATATATATAAAATCTAAAAATAGCTCCAATCCAGGCTCCTGATCCTGATCATTTGTGTCTCTCCTGTGGGTGGCGCGGTTGCGTGTTATTTTCCAAAATGTAATCGGTTTAGTTGTTGGGAAACAGAAAAAAAATAAAAATAAAAATAAAACAAAAATAAATAAATCGATCTTGAGGTATAAGAGACTCTGTACGGATGAAGTTTGTGTTTTAATTTAAAATAAAAGGCATTATGACGGTTAATTGCTGTCATATGTGGTCACGTGCTGTTAGAATAAATTCACCGGCCGGAAAATCCGCATGGATAAATGAAACACTGATGCCCACTACGAGATTTGACCAAAAAATCTAGAGGACGGACCCATGTGGTAAAATTATTGTTTTCTTGTCAATACCCATGTAATGTAGGGAAAAGATACATTAACTGCAATACTGGTACTCTCCAGTAGAGAGAAGCACTTCTCCGCAGCTTCTCACACAGCCTGTTGAACCCCCACTCCTCTCTCCCAAATCACATCACCGCTTGATCATTTCCAGACTTCAGTTAAACGTTACTGAACCCCACAAAATAAAATTTAAAAAATGGATGGGGGTGCAACTCTGAGAATGCCATCGCAGTGGTATTTTGAAGTGCTTTTATTGGTTTCATGGTCCAAACCCGGAGAAATCCAGCTTATTTTCAAAAGATGGCAAACACGCATAAAGGTGGAGTTGGTTAATTATTGGCACTTCAACTTTTAAAAGCGACTCAAAGTATTAATTGTCCAACAGACTCAAAATATATCTCCCTGCGTGCCTCTGTCTGGTTGTCTTCTGTTCAGCCCAGCGTAAAGGCTCCAGGTTGTAAAAAAGACAGAAGTGTGATTGAAAAACTAGCCAACGGTGCAGCCAGCAGTCACTTTAGTTTCTCCCTTTCTTCCCCTTCTCCCTCTCTCTGTCGTGCCTTCTCATTTACAGCGCTGGCTTCTAGCTGGTGGACTGGATGGAGGAATGCAGTAACATTCCTGGGAATGTGGACTGGATCTTCAATGTGTCTGTCTGTGTGCGTGCGTCCGTGTGTGTGTGTGTGTGTGTGTGTGAGATTCTTTGGTGTTTGTGCGTTTGTCTGAAAATGTGCTGGCGGTGGAAACTTTAATTCAGCGTGTTTTTGGCTGTACAGTGGAACATATGAGGCTGTTCACTGCGCAGCACTGGAGACATTCTTTCTTTTTCACCCTTGAGGCGCATAAACACATTCCCACTAGAACATTGGAGTCAGGACCCGGTCACCACTCTTTCTGATCTTCTGTTTTTCTCTTTCATTTCCACCCACTTTGTAACACCCTCATCTTGCCTCTGTGGCTCTCTGAAGCCCGCTTCTTGAGGCTTTCAACTTGTTAGCCTGTCTCTCCAGGTGTCCCTGTCCCTCTTCTGTAAACTGTAATCATAATTATCAGAAGCTATTCTGCCCTGTCATCCAGGGAGGTGTGTGTCTTTGTGTAGTCTATAATGGGAGGAAGGGTAATCCCACCCAGTTATTCAGACTGTGCGGGAGCGGCCAGAGAGCCACCACCACCACCACCAGGACAGTGAACTGGCCTCTCACTGCAGCCAAAATAAGCTTTAAAGCTCCTCGGGCTCCATAATATCACCATAACGTATTAGGGAATTATTAGACGCTAGTTTTTCCCGTTTTCCACTGAATATGTGGACATTTTCCGAGTTTTTTCTTCAACAGTTTAGTTTCGTAGTGTGGGAAATTCCATTCGCACAATACCAAGAAGTTTTATGACAACACACAAGTATGCAAATTCCCACTTGTCAAAACAAGCGCACGGACCGAAGTCCGTCGGTCTTTTTTTTCTATCACACTGACTGCCAAGATATCCACGGAGAACCGAAGACATCGAAGCCGTGAACGCCCCGCTTCCGTGCACCAACAGACGGTCATGGGACCCGGAGGCCCGAAGCCAGCTGGCCGGAGGAAACATCTTTGATGTGTGACGCACGGAGGGAGACGCCTGCTACAAGCAGTCTCCCCCACACACACGCTGGAGGACATATAAAAACATAGCCTCTTTCCACTGCAGTGTGGACTCATTTATAACGGAGCACACCACTATTAGAAAATACGCTGTGTTTTGATATAGCCTTTATCAATGAATCACACTTATTTTAGGATATTTTAGGATTCTCTACAAGCGGTTTCAGGAATAATGGAACAAGGTGATGAGCCTAACAAGGTTTCTGAGCAACTCAGACTCCCTAAACTCTAAATATAGTAGTTTTATTGTGATGGAAAGTGAACACACACACACACACACACACACACACACACACACACACACACACACACACACACACACACACACACACACACAAATAATAAAGGTCCTCTACTGTGCTCTGTGCGCTCCCTAGAATTTTCTTTACTAATATTTGTCTAAAATTGTGTTTTAATCCCTGCTATTAGTAAAGCAGAAAATTATAGCGAACAGACTGAGGAACAGGTAGATGTTTCTGATGTGCGTTCACATGAACTCTGTTTCTTGCCCAGGCTTTAGGACCGCGGGACGAGCTGGATGAGAGACAAAGTCAGCGCACCTCCATCATTTGGAAGTTGAGGGCTTGTCTTAAACCTGCCCTGTATGTCACTCTTTTCCCAGCTCTGGTGCTCAATGAATGCACCTCTACTCTTCCGAGGACTGATGTGCGATATACTTATTTTTATATTTCTTGAATAATTCCACTGGAATTGCATCACACTGGTGAAATGCAATCCTCTTCAAGATGAAGGAAAACAAACACATCTGCAACTCAAAACAGCACTGGGCCACCTCCTGAGAACCGTTTCACGTCTCCTGAGCCGCTTAGCATGAGGCTGAAAAGCGCTGTGCGAAGGAGGATGCTTTGCCTCTGGCTGTTGCTCATCGGATTCGCCCTGGTTGCACTCGCGCTTTCCGATTTCTTTAACCGGGACAGCGACTACAATCTTCCCAAACCTGGCCCTCCCCGCCGCCCCCTTCAGCGGATCCAAAGTCCTCCGGATCTGGAAGTCATCGTGGACGCCCATGACCCTGCTTTAGAGCTTGGCGTCGATTTGACTCCTCTAAAATCTCTGCAAGAAGACCAGCTTTTATTCGTCCCATCCATACATGGCACCAAGAGCCCGCCACAGAAGAAGCGGAGTTACAAGATGCTTCTTCCCGGAGCAAGTAAAGATACCACCGTACACGGGCCACCTACGCACGATGAAATGGGGAAAGCAGTGCGGCTTCAACTGGAAGGTGTGGAGAGGGATATGGAGTTGAGGGCTTTGCAGCAGTATGGGTTCAATGAGGTGGTGAGCGAGAGGATTTCTCTGCATCGTAGGCTGCCAGAGGCGCGCCATCCTGAGTGAGTGAACAAAGCGCACGACTGGAAATATAAACCAAAAGTTGCCCCATACTTGAGTTCAAAGAGAACTAAAAGTTAATGTTGTTGTTGCTGTTTTCACATTTTCCCCAATCAAACAGGTGTGTGGGGGAGCAATACAGCGAGTCTCTGCCGTCGGCCAGTGTTGTTATCTGTTTCTATGACGAGGCTTGGTCTGCTCTCCTACGCACTGTACACAGTGTCCTCGACACTGCACCTAAACAGTATCTGCAGGAGGTCCTGCTGGTGGACGACCTAAGTCAACAGGGTGAATCCATCCATCCATCCATCCATCCATCCACCCATCCATGCACTGTGCTGACAGCTTGCTCTGCCTTTTCTCTGTGCACCCCCCAGGCCACTTGAAGACTGTGCTGAGTGAGTATGTGTCTCATCTGGATGGAGTGCGTTTGATTCGCAGCACCAAACGCCTTGGGGTTGGAGGTTGCCGGACATTAGGTGCTGCCAGGGCTGTTGGGGAGGTGCTGGTGTTCATGGACTCACACTGTGAATGCCAGAAGGGCTGGCTGGAACCACTGCTTGAGAGAATTGCCCAGGACAGGTACTCTTTACTCCAATTAAGAATAATTTTTCATATTTTGCAGTTATAAAACTCCTGTTAGTATGTTGCATGAGTCCATTTGCAAGTTATTAAATGGGTTAAATGTCAAAATATAAATAGTTATTGGGCCAGATTTTTGTACTTTTTCTAACGAGCTCTGCTTTTTGACAGAACCACTTGTGAGAAGTGAGGAGATGCAGGGTTCGGACTTATCATTTGCCCCTACTCATTAGTAAAGCAGGGGGATGCATGCAGTGTGTGTGTGTGTGTATCCAACACTGAACCCTCATGATTTGGCTCTAGTCTTATGTCTCAGGCTGCCTGCAGCGTGGCTCTAATTAGACTAGGTAATTAGGCTGAGCTCTCGGGCCTGGAATCTGCAACCATTCAGCTCTCTCAGCCACATGTTTGACCCCTCTCCCATTTTTTTTTTTTTTTTTTTTTTTTTTTGCTCAATTCCTTTTTTGATCTTTTCATTCCATTTTGTTGGAGCATCACATCACACACGGCCACTTGGCATAAATATTTCAGACTGCACACATGAGAGCCACAAGAGGCCCTGACAAAAGACAATGCATGCTTTTGAACTTTCTGTGACATAGCCTGAAACACAGTCTGGCATTTGCAATTACAAACACATGCACACAGAAAGGAAAACACAACACTTTTTTGTCCTCAGTGTCTATTTTACACAGATGTGCACAGATTTTGATTTGTAAGTGTAAATGTAGTCAAGGAAGACTTTTTAAGACTTTAACAGTGATTCCTAATGCTTACCTGTTAGTTTCATTTCATTCATAGTGACATGCTTTAGATCCACATCAATCTGACTCACCACACTTAACATGCGGTAAAAAAAGAACTGCTGAGATCCGGAGGGTGGTGTCTTTTCAGGACTAGAGTGGTGTCCCCCATCATGGATGTGATAGATTGGCAGACCTTTCAGTACAATGCCACCCAGTGGCCAGTTAGGGGGGTGTTCGACTGGAGACTTGACTTCTTTTGGGAATCAAATCCACAGCTGCAACATAAAGACCCAGAGACGGCTGTCCAACCTTTGCAGTAAGTTTACAGCTGTTAAAGGTGCAACTGTGCCCAATGTAAAGATTTAATAAGTTCTTATTGGCATAAAAACACCAAACGAACCATGTAAAAAAAGACTGATCAGATCTAATAATACATCCTTTTATGCAGTATATGTAAGTGCAGAATTGACCTTTGCTTTTGAAATTAGAAGTATAATAACTGAAAGCTCATTAAGGGTCATACTTTTGGATCTGTTTGTCCTCGTCTTGCAAACCCAGGCTTTAACACTCTGAAGTTCATTATGTCATTCTGCGCCAGGGATACCAACACATCCCTGCATTTCTTCTTAAAAATGATGCCGGTTCTGATTGTGACAGGAGTCCCGCTTTAGGAGGTGGAGTTGTGGCCATCGACCGACATTTCTTCCAGAGTGTGGGAGCCTATGACCCTGGGATGCTGCTGTGGGGTGCAGAACAAATTGAGTTGTCAATCAGGGTAAAGGAAAACTCATTTAATGTCAACGTTCCTACTAAATCCTCCCGTTCACATGCACACACCAGACAGAGAGATGACAGACTGCATTTGCTTTTCATCTTAAGCCATGTGAGGTATTTTAGCGATGCTTTGCCTGAGTGATTCGGCTGCCTTCTGTTAGGGCCCGAGGAATGCTGTGCTGTGAGATGATGCCTTTTGCAAATGGAAATCTCAGGCTGGATAGTGGTCTGGGAATGTCCTGGCCTGCTGATGAATGTACAAGTGTGAGAGCAAAATGTTATAAATCAACATGTTTGCCTGGGATGACCATGAAAACATGAAACAATTTGAAAAATATACACAAACAGGGAATTTTAAAAAATTCTGTAGTCTTTATCACTGAAATATTTCTCCACTGTTGCAGGTGTGGTCATGCGGGGGCTCTATGGAGGTGGTGCCTTGCTCCCGTGTGGCCCACCTCATTCGCCACCACCTGCCGTATCGCTTCCCAGATCAGGACTTGCTTCAGAAGAACAAGATCCGGATTGCTGACACCTGGATGGACACATACAAGAAAATCTACTATAGAAGGGACACACTTGCTCATTTCATCAGGCAGGTGTGTGTGCGTTTGTGTGTGTGAGTCAACACATCTGGTCAAGAGATTGGCTGGTGAGTGCACCACAGACTGAAAACTGAAACGTTCTTTCTTTGTACAGTCTGAAAGCCCGAACATCACAGAGCGTCTGCGGCTGAAGAGGAGTCTGGGTTGTAGGAACTTCCACTGGTTCCTAACTACAGTCTATCCACAGCTTTATATCCCTCAGGACAGAACTGCACTGTCAGGCGAGGTAACACAAGCTCACACACACAGATGTATTAAGAAGCTGCATATTTCTCATCCATAGACTGCAATGTATCATATTTGTATCTGTTTGCAGCTGTACAGTGTCGGTACTGGCAGATGTGCAGACTATCTGCAAGGTCAGGGACTACAGGGTGGGGCCATGAGTACAGCACCATGCACAGGGACAGGTAGCCAGGTAATCCTGATCACAGATTACCTGATGAAAACAAGAAACAAGTGAGACAGCGACAAAGCTGACATCTCCTCCTGTTGTAGCACTGGGATCTAAACTCTGAGGGTGAAGTGCGATGGGGTCCCATGGGAGCTTTGTGTTTGGATACCGAGGGGGAGAGGGCGGTCCTCTCTCCTTGCCCCAGTCACCGACCAACCCCCAGCAGACTGCAGTGGAAGTTTATAAAGGCAAGATGGAGAATTGAACAACACACAGTTTTTATGACCATCCACGGCATTTAGCCGACTCACTGTATATGTTTTCTTCCACAGCTGAGCGGCCAGCTCGTTCACCAGTTGTCTCAGTTATGTCTGGAAGCTGTAAAAGAAGGAGGTGACAACAAGCACAGGACAGGAGGTCTCTTCATGCGCCATTGCACCCACCACCCCAGGCAACAGTGGCACTTTGAGCAACTAGTAGCTCCCAAAGGTGCCTGATAGATGAAGCACAGAGAAGCCAGTGCATTAGCAAGATATAAATTCCAGGCAAATCTCAAAGGCTTCTCATTTCGTCTATTCGTAGTGGCATACAATGTGCCCACAGTAATGTAGAAAAATATACACAGTATACTTTTCCTCTCTATTTTGCCACTTTTTGCTCCTGTTTTAAGGATCACAATTATTATTATCTGTATTAGCTAATAAAACAATAAATGATCTGTCAGGAATGTTTCAGTACCTGCTATCTTTGTGAATATTTCAGCATATATATAAAAAAAAAAGTAAATTAAATTATCTTAAATTATTGTTTACTTCAGTAAATGCTTTCATTAATTCATGTTTGTGCACAATTCCAAAAAAAAAACCCCATTATCCAACAGACAGTAAGTTACCACATCTCTGAATTCAGAATGTGAGTTTGGCCATCATGTCGGCCTTCATCTACAACAAATCTAAGCTCAAACTACAAAAGCTAAAATAAATAAACATACAAAAATATGAGCTTCAGATCTCAGTAAATTTCCCCTGACTTTGTTTTAGTCTCCTCATACTAAACACTAAATTCAGCTCTGCTGTGTGATATGTAACCACCCTGATGAAGTGTCCCGATAACTACTGGAACAGTGAGCAGCATGCACAGTATTAAGACCCTGAATCTGAAATTCAACTATCATTAGGCACTGACTAATAACTGCATTTATTCTTGTCATTGTTTACTTTTTTCCCATGTGTATTAAGCTCCTGACACAAATGGATATTATGTATTAATTGTGAACAGCAGAGGGAGCCATCAGCCTTCAAAATCTTTTATAAAAGCCCAGCTCCTTTCTTTGTTATTGTTAAACACAAATAACACCCATCTCTCCGTGCTATTCATTTATGACAATATGTATAATGATGTTCTAATATGAATTTCTATCATTAGTGCTAACCTAATGGATGTGACGGTGATGTCCATGTGTGGATTTGGTCTACGACAGGGAAACCAGGTTTTGTTTCCAGGTATTAACTCACAGTCTAATAAACCACATGTGAAGATTTTATTTAGAGCCTGGAGCTTAAGGACAGACAGCAGCAGGCAGGAAAGACTGAGCTGGTTCTCAGTAACTCTCTCTTGGCCTTGAGGTGATGACTTCTAATAACCCCCTATACTCAGCCTCACAGTAATGCTCTTAACCTACAGTGCTCTTAGTCCAGTGAACTTCACAGCCCCTTTTGAATAAAAAAGGTAACCTCGAGGCATAAGTTAAACGACATGCTGTTGATTAGTATGTAACTACTACACAGCTGTTGACAAAAAGTGCAACATTATTCTGCTGCGGGTCTTCAGAGAGGGGCTATGGCTATTGCATGGAAGATTTCTCTATGAAAAATGGTCAAACATTCATGTCTGTATATGTGTATAAATGGGTTCTCTCTGGGTACTCCGGCTCCCTCCCACAGTCCAAAACCACGCATGGGGTTAGGCTAACTAATTCTAAATAGGCTGTAGGTGTGAATGTGAGCATGAATGGTTGTCTGTCTCTATGTGTCAGCCCTGCAATAGATCGGCAACCTAGCCAGGGTGTACCCTGCCTCTTGTCCTCTGACAGCTGGGATAGGCTCCAGCCCACCATGACCCTGAATTGGATAAGTGTAATAAAATAGATAATGAAATTGATTCCAAGGGTTTACTTACTTTTCTGCCTGCTCTGTTTGGATTTTTTGTGAATGGTCTTGCATAGTGCTTTTCTATTCTACTTGAACCCTCATACAACATGTCTCATTTCTACATCTAAGTGCTTTCTATCTATTATTCACACTCCAATAAACACATTGGGAGCAACTTGGAATTCAGTATCTTGCCCAGTGGTACTTTGGCATGCAGACAGGAGGGAACCAGCAACCTTCTGATTAGTAGGTGACCTGCTCTGCCTCCTGAGCCACAGCCACCCTTAATAAATGAGTGAAAAAGCTAGTTTTCCTTGTGGTGGCGTGATGGTGTATTCAGTAGGTATTATCCTAAAGAGGAGCAGATCTTCACTAGTCCAAAAAAAAAAAAAAAAAAAAAATCCACTTACCTTTGTACATGACGGCATAAACAGTGTTTAACCTGTGAGGTCTAAGTCATCATCTATGAAGAGAAGTGTCTCTAATAAGCCTCTTATTGATAGTTAGAAAGTGTTTTTTGTCTAATGATTTCTAAGAGTCGGAAAAACAATTTTCAAAAGCCAAAAATAACATATTCAGATATCACTGTTTTAGGTGTACTTAGACCTTCCATAACAGAAGCACACATAATAACCAGTGACTTCTTATCAGCTTACTCTGATCAGTTTTCACTGCAGGGTAAGATGTGTAAAAGATAAAATCCTAGCATTACATTGTTGTAATATTATTGTAAGTTGTTTGTGCTCATTTACACAATAAAAAAAACAAAACAGCAACAACAGATATTTGGATGTGAAATTCTCCTTCTCCAGAGACTCGTGCAGTACTCCCTCCAGTCCTGAAACTTTCCTCCTTCTCTGATGGTGTATGCAACCCTTTCCCTCCCCTCTGCCTTCTTCACACAGCATCTTCCATCTCTTCTCCATGCTGAGGTGAGTGTGATAAATACAATAGACTCCCACATCAAATGCTGATGGCTGCTGGGCATGTCACAATCTCACCAGCCTCTTTGTTTCTGCTGTTTTTTTATTTATTTATTTTTTTAAATATACACACAAACAGACACATACACACACATTGGAGTGAACCCGCGTGACTCAGATGGATCTCAGCTGCTGCGATGGAGGAAGCTGCAGTGTCTTTATGAAGATCTATGGGGCTATTTCACCCAGGAGCAGGATCGCTCTGTGCAACCCTCAAAGAGCCTTGGGTCTTCTTTACAGAGACGTTGTTGTTTCCAGTGATTCGTAATGTGCAATTAGGTTGATGTGGATGGGCCTCAGGAGTGGGGCTGACACAGAGCGAAGATTAAGTGCATTAAAATGTGACAAAAAGTGAGCTTGCAACAGCAATTAAGGTCAAAGACAAAAACAGCTTTTGCATGTATCATTTAGAAAGTTTGTTGAGACACAAACACTTTTTACACACATCCTTGTGGATTATGTGTCCTAGCAATAACTATATAATTGTACAATTACAAATTCTTGAAAACTGCTGGGTCTTAAAACACTTTAGAAAATGATACTAATAAGAAGAAATTAATTGCTGCAGCCTTGGTCATTTGCCCTACATTGTTTAAAATACACAAGTCCAGTTTTTCACACAGACAAATGTTATGAGCCCTCCCCTCCACGTGCATACTTGGAAAGCTGGAAGTGTGGAGAGCAACAGTGAAAACCTGGCACAGAACAGAGCAGGCATCAGATATGTTTATTAAGTTTATTCAGGTGGAGGTGGGTTGCAAAGCAGGTTACAGTGTGCGGCAACTGTAGGCAGACTACAATAGCTTAAAATAGTGTGCCCTATATGAGAGTATCCCAGTTGCATAGAAGGGTATCAGCTGAGCCGTCAGCTGGTGTGGACTGCATTGCGATCAGCTGACCTGCTGACTGTGGCTGCAATATGCTGAATCCACTGTTTTTCCAGTAAGAGAAAATTGGTAACAGTCGTGTGAAAACCCAAAGCTGTCATCCCAGCAAATGTGTTACTCCAAGTAAATGTACTATATATACTATATATATATATATATATATACACACAAAAGAACTAAGCATGGTTACATTAATGTGACAAAAAAATGCCCTGAAGACTACGTGGGGCTCACAGCTAAGAAAGCCATGCTGGGATAAGAGCCTTATTATTTATCCTACCAGTTTAATGTTTTAGCTGGCATCTCGGGCTATGAAATAGTCTCAGCTTGGATGGCTAAAAAGGAGAATTGCAGGTATTTCTTTTTTTTTTCTTATGGAAATGTTAATTTTGGCTAGTTGTTCTTAACAAAACACACCACTGCACAAAAGAATCTAAAGGCACTCCATATATGGCTGTCTGACAGTTTTAAAGTGTTTCAAAGGATAAAAGCTAAAGCGTTCCCTCATCTCATATAAATGTCTAAGCATTTTAGACCAGACTTTTCAACAGGGACCCTTTCACCGCACAAGGGAAGATGACAATTTACTAAGAGCTCTTCATGCTGATGATCTTTCTATCTTGCACTTAAAAATGCCAGACTACTCCCTGACGGTTGAGCAGTGAAAGAGGTAATTTAGCAGCCATTCCACTATCCTCCGCTGATGGGCCCAGGCAGACCTACATCCTTAAAAGAAGAAGGAACCATTAATTTCTACTTCTGACATGCGCATTGTTCTGCTACCCCTACCACCACTTGTACCATAGGACCCAGAGGAGCAGCTCAGACTCATTTATCAAACACAAAGATGCCCCCCCCCCCCCCCCCCCCCCTTACCCAAATCCAAATATAAGTATTTGGTTGTGCAACAGCAATCACAATCTCACCCAGAGTGGAACAGATAAATGTAAAGCTCTTGTACAGAGAGCCTCTCCATTTACATGTGTATGTGTGCTCTTACACAGGTCCAGGCACTTAAGGCACCTAGTGTACATGGACTCACAAATAGGCAGCACTACACACAGGTGTGCAAGTCAAAGAACAAATAATGAGACACAAACATAATGTGTCCTTCATTTGGCAGCCTAGTTTTTTTTTTTTGGGGGGGGGGGGGGGGGGGCAAAGCTCTGTAAGGCTTCAATGAAAAGACCAAATCATAGCTGGCACATTTCTACATATCTCCATTTTGACTGCTGAGATGACAGAGGAGAAATGAACATTTTTTTTTTGTTATTACCTGTTTTTCATTAGTTCTCACCTCCTGCACAGTGGTGGGGTGTTTTAGTGCTGAAATCTGGGGTGAGGGACAAGTGAAGTGGCTCTTTTAACTGGGATAAAGTGCTCATTTGAATGGAAGAGTGAATGTGCGTGCGCACACCCACACTGCATTTCTCTGTGCGTTTCCGATGAAAAGGGTGGACAGGGATGAATAGTTGCTGTATTTGGGTCAGGGACATCATCAAACAATGTGAACTGAATGGATAAAAACACACACACACACACACACACACACACACACACACACACACATACACACAGAGAGAGACACAAAGCAATAGCGAGGATATTAAACACAGAGTTAATTCTACATTAAATTTAAAAATGAAGAACCAGGTATTAAATCATTTCACGTAGAACCTCTTTTAACAAACCTTTACCCTTTTATTTAAGCATTTCTGTAGAGTGATTTCCCATTCCACTCATCCCTCTAAATAAAACTCAACTTCCATTGAAAATTATCGGTGAAAAGAGGAAAGCCGAAAGGAAGGATGCAAAGCAGGAAGCCAGATGGGCCTCAGTTTGCTAATGACAGATAAAGTGGAAAAGCAGTGAATAAAAGATGAGTTTTTCTAGCAGGTGGATAAAACGATGCATAAATAGTCAGGGGATTGTGTGTACACCATTAAATATAGATGGGTCTCCAAGAACCTAGGCTAAATCACAGCATTCCCACAGATGTGCTGGAGGTGCTGCTAAATACACAAGTAATCATTCTTAGAGCAAACACACCACCACTTACCGGCTTGTCTGGTACAGGAAAAACATGACATTTTCTAAGAAGGCGAGCGTTTTGATCAAACATCTTCATTTTGCACATCATCATGATTGCACTGGCACCTCCACCATCTCTACTGGTATTGATTCTGACTCAGACACATCCAGTATTCCCCGAAAAACCACTTCCTATGATATACAAAACCAAGCAAACACACTGGAGTTGCACCTCACCAGGTAAGAGCAGCTGGATTTGTGAACAGGTGCGCCAGCGTGATCCCCAGCACGCATACTTGCTCAGTTTTCACCCCCTGCCTACGTGACCAGTGGGACTTGGTGGTTGCTGCACTTTCACTTCAGATGAACTGTCACACAGCTAACAAAAGGCAGGAATACGAGTACACAAGTAAATGTACATTACTATTCTAAACAAACCCAAAAAACCTCATGTTGCATAAGAGAAATCTGGCATCCAAGTCCAGGAACAACACATATTAGCTGCAAATCAAATATGGCACGAACAGTAAGGTTGTCTCAGACACATGATCATAAAAATCGTGTCAAATGATTCATAAAGTCTTAATATTTTTGATTGTTTGTCCCATACAACAAAACCATATTTTGGTAGTTATGATACAACCTGGCTCTGGCATCACTGCTCTGCCTGTCAGATGATCCTGAATATCTCAACAGCTACTGACAAGATTGTCATCCTGTGATCCTGTGAAAGTTCTTGCTGTGGTTGAATTCAACAGCCACTGGATAAAAGGCAGTGAAAGTTAGTATGAACATTTATCATCGCCTCCTGGATCAGTTCAAGCTCACTAAACCTCTGCGCTGAATTATCAAATCTACCCTAGCATTAGTTCAGGTAGGCCACAGAGTTCAAATGAGCCATACACAGCAGATCAGGTGATGGCTCAACTTAATGTCCTTCCATACTTCCAACTGGTAAATCTAACACACGGCACACTATTTAAGCTTCATTAGTCTAAATAGACTGCAAGCTGCTTTGCAATCTACCTTTACCCCAGCTTCTCCACTTCATGCTGTATCTGACTTGATCCACATCCTATTGTCACTGATGTCTACTCTATTGTGTGATGGCATCATCCTTCATATTGTGTTTATGCACTTAGAAGGACTGGAAGGTCCCAAAACAAAGTCATGCCATCAGACACAAATGGCTGCAGATGGAAATCACAATCCTCTTGACATTCACATGGTCACAGCTGTAACTGGACATTAAACACCAACATGTCAGTACTGTCATGTGTTGTTGATGATATTTAGCACAAAACAATGTGCTTTATAAAAGCTGCTGTTATGACCACAGACCTTTAGTCATGCTATATTAGCAATGTTACATCATTTTTACAGGGTTTTAACGACAACATAAAGACATTCTTTATTCTTATATGGTTATCAAGAGGACATCGTAAAGACCTACTAACACCTTCAATCATTAATGACTATCTTTTCATGTACTGTATAGTGCTGGGCAAAATTCTTAAGCCACCCATCATTTCTTTATATTTTGCTAGCAAAATGGGAAATATGTGCAGCAATTTCCTGAAAGGTGCAAACATATATGGGAATATAGTCCATGAGGCAAAGAGAGAGCTTGCACAATTCCAATGAGCTTGAATGTCGATATTTATTATGACCACCTTTATTCTTTAGCACAGTCTGAACTCTCTTAGGTAGCTTCTTTGTCATTTCTTTAAGTGGCCTCCAGGAATAGTTCTCCAGGCTTCCTGAAGGACATTCAAAGCTCTTCTTTGGATGTTGGCTGCCTTTTGTTCCATTCTCTATCAAGATGATCCCACACTGCTTCAATGATGTTGAGGTCCAGGCTCTGAGGAGGCCAATCCATGACTGAAGTGTTCCACTGTGTGTTTTTCTACCCAGGTATGCTTTTACTGCACTGACAGTGTGTTTGGGATCATTGTGAAAAATTAGGCCACTAGCAATCAGAAACTTCTTCTTTTGTCCTCCACTTGTCCAGTTTTCTCAGATTTTTCTGAGGTCATACTGCACACCATGCTGAGATATACCAAGCTTTAAGCTAATGGCTCTTTGGGAATCACCTTGTTTGTGCAAAAATAATATTTTACTCTTGTGAAACTGTATTATCACAGTACTGCTTCATCACTTGAGTTAGGTGTCTTTTTATTCTTGAATGATTCATAGATCAGTGTTAAGTGGAATAACAAACAAAAAAAAGGTCAGGCACAGGGACTGGACTGAAAATGAGAAAGCTGGAGAACAAGACCACTTTAAAAACTACAAAAAAAGTCTGGTTCTTTTGAAGGAAAATATAAAGAAATGAAGGGTGGCACACGACTTTTGCACAGTAATGTACATGCACATTGTGTGAATGTACTTCACAGTTGTTTTGGAAAAAAGGAAACCTTTGGATGTGATGATCACGAATAACCTCTTTTCAGTTCTTGATGAATATTTTAGTAAACATAGAAAAAAACCCCACAATATTTAACAGTCATATTTGCTGTTTATTAGCATAACATTGTTTTGTATCTAATAAATATCAAAATGTTAGGGATAAAAGTTTGATTACAGTACATTCCATTTGCAGAGAAGCAGAGTCAAACCTACATGAATTCAAAAGAAAACAGTAGATCTGTCGGGATGAGAGTTATGACCTTTTCCTGGTTTAGGATTGCATACCAGCAAACAGCACTGCCATAACTTTTTATATACAGTAGTATCATTTACTGCCATCCCACACTCTTGCAATTTTTGAGGTAAAAAAATACATCTTTAGTATCGATACATTCATAGAAATATAAAAGCGTCTTTATGTCCTTATTGTGCTTTTATGTGGGGATATTGCCTTCACTCTGTGCAACTGAGAAAATGGATCTCAGAACTGATAACCCTGGAGAAAAAGCCTACATTGCAGATCATAAACCAGTTTAGTATCGGTAAGATTTGCTCCAGGCCACTTCACAACACAGGCAACTATCTTGTGCTAAATTAATCAGATTTTCTTTTTAAACTAAGCCCACATCCAATAAATATGCATCAGTAAATGCCAGGTTCAGTTATTAAAGACAGAACCATGTTTCCTTTAAATAGATAGATAAATGGCAAGCTGGATTTCCACAGGGTGACATGCAGCATGTTAATGTGTGTCTACAGGCACTACTCAAAAGGCTCGGATAGGCATGCAGAGAGAAAAGAGTAAGGGAGAAGTAGGGAGAGAGAAAGGGAGAGGTCTATGGACAGAAACATTGGAGAGGAGAAACAGAGAGGGAAAAAGAGAGTCCCTGTGCTCAGTGTGACAGACAACAGCAGGGGCTGTGCTGCCTGAGGCACACCATACCCCCACCACCACCTCCTTAACCATCTTCCTCTACCCCCACCCACCCACCCCACTTTCCCGAGGGCCAGCAGTAAAGAGCACAGTAATCCCCATCTCTCAACTCACGCCATCCGGTGCTCCCAGTCTAACCAGCCACAATCAGCCAGCCCCTGCTCCACACAATCCAGAGCATCTGATACTGGTTGAATGAGCAGGAAAAAAGGGTTAAACCTAAAGGCTTCTACCTAAACCCACCACTCACAATGCTTTCTCCTCCTCCAGCATGAAACCATCTTCAGTCAAGAGCAAAAAAAAAATTAGTGCACAGAAAAAACTCACTCTTCTTTTTCTCCTCCTCCTCCCAACTCCACCATTCTACATTATGGCATAGTCTCGTGCTTTGCGGGAACCTCAAGGAAATGGGGGAAGGTATTGGAGGTAAGTTGATAGCTGCCACTAAAGACCAGAGAGACCAGAGCTCCATAACTCACCCAAGCCTCTACATGCCATCTAACACGTAGTTTCTATAAGGTAAAGCTAACACACCTAAACCTTCTGTGCTTGTTTTCATGCAATGGGAATTTGAAATACGTGCCTTAAAAGAAAAAAAATAAATAAATCTGAGTTGTGTCCCTGTAAACGTTTTCCAGTGATATAGGGGACCCCAGTTTGTCAGTCTGATCTTGAGTTTAGGAAAATATCCCAAAAATGTTCTTGAAAAAGTCCTGCAGACGCCAAGAAACTGTTGATAAAGGTCTGCTACAAATCATTGGTTGGACTGTGGTAGACATGAGGAGAACCACCAGAGCTCTGAATAAGACCCTCATCTCCTCCGTCCCGCGGAGGTGGACTGTGTGCACCTGGACTAGTGAAGCTAGAAGCTCTGCCTCTGCAGTGGGAAAACTCTGGCGAGCTGAGGTGTGACAAAGGCATGTGTGGCTCTGAGATCACAGAGGATGGCTGCACTTGAAGGGCTGATGAGTTGGCAGCTGGAGGTGGAGTTGAGCTGAGAACAGTTAAGTCCCCTAAATGGAGATCCTGATTTCTGTGTATGAGGGAGTCCACATGGCACACCGCACCATGCTGCTGGGAGATTATGAGGGGGGAGGAAGGTAATGACATGGATGTGTCTGTCCACATGGTTGCAGTCTGAGAGGGGAATGGTGAAGGGTAAGTCTGAGGGGAGGGGGAATGGTGCAGGTATGTGTGGTGTGCGGGGGAGTAGTGTGTGGGGCAAACTACTGCAGGTTGTGGCACTGATGTCATGAGGGTTTCCATGAGCTGAGCCATTCTCTTCATGACCTGCCCCAGGTCAGCCACTTCTCTCCGAAGGGTGCTCACCTGCAGACATAAACAAGACTCGAGACAGTCTGCCTTTAACAATGGTTGGCATAAATAATTCAAGGCACTTAGCAAAGTATTAAGAAAAAAAATGTAGTTAGTGTCATGTGGGTACCAATGTTAAGCAGTCTTTTTTACAGCAGGCTTGTAATGTATTTCAAGACCCTATATGGTAGTTTTCACTGTAATTTTCAATTCCTGTCCTGAGGAATTTATAGAAAATGCACACAATAAAGTGCAATTTTATCCCACTCTTTACTCTCTTTACACTGTATGCTAATTTGTAACACTCCTGTTGCTGCTGCTTCAAACTAAATGCATTCAAATGCAAAAAAAAAAAACAAAACAAAAAAAAATACAAATAAAAATAAAAACGAAACACAATTAGACAACCATTTAAGCTGTTTTTTTCAGTGGATCATTTTGTTAGACTTTGCAGGAGAGCAGCACAATAACGAGGCTCCACAGTGAGCTGTGAAATGAAGAGCTGCATACCAAACAAACCACACACCTCACACTCTGCACCAAGGTACCAAACTTCATAGGGCCATGCTGCTGAAAACGAATCACAGCCTCTGCCTCACGAAACCCGAACATGGCTGCAAGTCATTACAACTGACTTTAAACAATGTTTATTTGGCTGTGCTGTAAACAAATACACCACTAGCTATACTGGTTTTGTTGGGCCAGTACAGATACTGGTGTTTTTCACCCACACTGGGTGAGACAGATATGGCCTGGAGAGGTTGACAGGTCACTGTGGGGGCAAAGAGACAGACAACTATGCATAGTCACATCCACGCATCCAGATCATTTCCTGCTAACTAGCGCTAAGTAACAGACTAATCCTAATACTAGAATTTTAATCACCAAAACTGAAGCACCAACTTCTTGTACAGGCAGTACAACACAGCGAGCCAAATGATTCTATTAAAATGCCCCAAAAGCCACAAACCAGCACCAACACCATACAGAGGTCCAGTTCAGCAAATCCATGCTGAATTGTTATGAAAGGAGATTATTAGCTACATAACCCAAAAACTTTATTTTTACCAGGCTGTGAGTATCACATCCAAGTCACCCACATGAAACTGATTTTGCTGACAATATAATGCAAATTTTCGAGGATAATCAAGAACAAAAAGCCACGGGTTATGAATTAGTTTTTTTCAGGTGAGTCCTTTCAGGTCAAAATATCTGTTTCACGCCTGCCGTTTCACATGTAACTTCAAGCTGCTATAATTGGCCATTACACTGATGGGGGGGGGCTGCTGATTAGTAGATCTCCGCACGTAGCGTGTCCACAGAAGGCACGACCATGAAACGATGCCAACGCGCCATCTGCTTCTGCCAGTCAAAGCACTCATGACCATTCATCAGGCCAATCATGCACGCCAGCGCAACTGGATGCACATCAGCCCCCAGCGGGACACACAACTCCAGGTGGGAACTGCTTACCGGTCGCTGCGTGAATATGTCAAGAGGTGATGAGGATGAGCACTCAAGTATATTGTGATCACGACAGACCTAATCAGGCCGGGAGCTTCCATTTCCTCTCTCAGCTCACATCTTTATGTTGATATATGCCTAAGCAAATGCTGTCCAAAGCGATGATCTGACTTAGATGTTTTAAAGGTTGTTAAACTTTCATCTACCATCATGAAACCCTGATAAAATCATAGTTTTGCTTTTAACAGAGAAATATATTCCGGGTTCTTCAATAGCTCCCTCTCACAAGTGGCCAGCAAAACCCTGCCTCTAAACTCTGACTCCGATAAAAATAGAAAAGCCGAGAGTGGCGGTCCAGTCCAATCTGACACGCTGTCAACGTGATTCTAGTACTCCCACGTCAGAGACGGCCGTCTGTGGAGACGGTCAGAGAAAACAGCAGCAATGCAGCGACAGGTACCCTCAAAATCAGTAAGAGCATAGTTAGACCAAACAAAGCTGGCGTGTACTGATCCACCAGAGTTCTAAAAAATACCCGACTATGAACAAGTGTTGAGTTGTAGCGCTGCAGTGCATAAATATAATAATCCAACATATTAAGCAACAGCAGGAAATTGCATGAACACTGAAATCCTGATTGCTCACTGGGCCACCCGGGAGCTCATGCAATGAATAAATTCATAAAGCTTTTCTTTGCATACTGTTTGGCTTGTTGCATATATATATATATATATATATATATATATATATTAATATATATATATATTAATTTAAAGCAGTATTAATTAAATTTCTTCAAAATCAAAACTTTAATACTATGCGGTTTAAAACGTCTGCTGCTTTCGTGTCTTAGCTTCAAGTGCTTGATTTTTTTTTTTTTGTTTGTTTCTTACTGTTCATTGCCAAAAGTGGGTCACTGCTGCTGAGCAGGCACGTCTATTGTGCTGTTTCGTGCCTTTCCAGCAGCCTCTTTTAGTAATTATACATCTAATTACTCAAGCTGTTCAGGTAATGCTCTCATTACGCCTGCTCTCCTATGTACATGTGGATTTAGTTGGCATAGTACAGAGGTCACCGTGTTAGGCCTCATTTCAATTTTAATTCCTCCCACTGGATAAAAACTGTCACAGTCAAGGCAACAAGTCGAAGGGCAAACGTAAGAGGCCAGAGAGCAATTCGCTGCTGTTTTATAGCAGCGACAACAGAATTTGTAGTTCATTAAATGGTGAGACTTTTGTGAGACTTTTGTGAGATTTTTTTTGACTTTTGTGTGTTTTAGGCCTGAATAATGAAATACGCCTTGAATTTAATCTTGTAATTCCTTGGTTCGGATGGCCTTATCGCGTGTTGAAAATTAAAGTTCATGCTTTATTATTCAGAAGTAATGTCTCCTTTGAACCAAAGCATGAACGAGAAGTAAACATTACCCCCTGAGTTTACTGTCTCAACAGAGACTTCCTCTGATTTTGATTAAAAATTATGAAATTGGGTATCTTACTAATGTCGAATAAATGGGCTAGTGCCAGCATAACTTAAAATCATTGTTGTTTCTTTTTTGTCTATAAATCCTCTTTTTGTTTGTTTGTTTGTTTGGATACTGCATGCATCCTAGAACATGCAAGGCCTTCATTTGTCATGCTTTTGTGGGGCTTTTGTGTGTGTGTTTACATGGGGAGCTGATAGGGTTCATATCAAACACTCCTTTTCATCTCCTATGGTGATCGCTGTGAATAGATCCAAGTGTGGATTAACAGCCTACAAGACCATGCTGAGGTCCTTCCTGTTAACCACTGGTCACCCACAGAGACAGGAGGCACAGATCCAGTGTGTATAGCTGTGAAAGGGCTGTGCCTTTATCTTTCACAATCCTCTCATTTATATTTTTTTCTTTACTTATGCTTTACACCCATCAAGTGTATACTGACAAAAAAAAAAAAAAAAAAAAAAAAGGGAGGATCTCTTTTCTTTCTTTCTTTTTTTAAATTTATTTTGTAAATTTTGCTCAGTGTTTTTCTTCTCTTCATGTCGCTTTTTCTCTCTACCTCAGTCAGGCCATATGATACACAGTAAGGCTTAACAAGAGGAGGCAAACACTCCTCCTCACCTGCCAAGGGGTCTAATGTCAATTTAGCCGCCCGCCAATCAAAACCATAGGACACTGCACGACAGTCTGTTTGTGTATGTGTGGACATTTTAATTTTCATATATGACCATCTATGGCATATCTACTATATGTTAATGTGAAAAAACAAAAAAAGAGGAAGATTAAGAGAATGGAAATACTAAGAAGACAAAGAATGGGTATTTGTTTATCTTTTTGCTTCATTACATCCCTTGGTCCCTTTCATCTGTCTTGTGCCTGACATGCTGATACAGCCATATGGTTTGTGCTTACCTGAGCCCACCTATCTCTCTCTCAGTCATGTTTCCATGAGCACATTAACTTAATTCCTGAAAAAAAATTACTCTAACCATAACCAGCTTCTCCTAATTCTTGCTCTTACCCTAAACCAAGTCTTTGACTTAAAATTGAATAATTTAAATTGTGCGAACTTGCTTCTTGTAAGTGAAAAGGCAACAAGCTCCCTATAAGCGCACACAAAATCCCACCTGTTGGTCGAGGTGTCGCAGTTGTCCTCTGGTCTCCTCTGCTTTAGCTGCTATTTCTGCTGTGCTGATGTGCAGCATATCTGTAACAAATAAGACACTAATAATTCCCTTCAATCAAGCCCCTCTGTACATCCCACAGTTGATTGCACTGACAGCCATTAAACATCCTGCCTACAAAGTAGGGTTTTGCATGTGAAGAATTTTCTCTGGGACTATGAATGGCATTAGTTCATATCTGTGAGGTTTGCTGCACGAAGAGAAGACCTGTGGTAGATGCTGAGGTACTGGTTGGTCCACTGACATGGTGACCTTGGCTGGTAGAGAAGCAGAAGGTCAGGGAACTCTCTGTCCCCTCACTGTCTTCAGTACCATCCACTATCCTGCAGAGAGAGGTGTGTGTATGGAGCAAATTAATATTCTGAAACAACATTTATGATATTAATGAACAATGACACTACATCATGTACACATTTGGGTTTTTTTGTCATGGTGATTCCCACTAAAGCATTTTTAGGCCAGATATCTAAGATCATGTATTTAAAATTATGCATTTAAAACACCAACCCATGCTCAACTGATTCCCTTCAACAGTTCTGTCAGTTCATGTTAGCTGAAGCTAACATGAACTGACAATAAACTCCACCATCATCTGACAATCAGGAAAAGAAAGGCAGCTGGAATTTTTTTTTATTTGTTTATTACATGAATGCCTTTTGGCAAATGAATCATATGAGTCCTACTTAAGCTCCTCTAGCCTTCCCACAGTTGCTGTGAATCTGCAAGCCGCTTTGCAACCCACCTCCATGCCAGTTCTTCTTTTTAAGTCATGTTTGACTTAATTAATGCCACATCTTATGTCACTTCTGTCTGCTCTCTTCTTTAATGGGGTCTTGCTGCTGCTTCCTGAGGCCTGCTTTTCATGTGTATGTGTGTAGGCATGGGGAGGTCCCACATCAGAGGCATGTTGATATAAATTAATGCAGTTGGAAATAATCTTCTTTTGATTCTTCCTTCTTTCCTTAACAATTCATTCTTCTCCGTGTCATGCACAGCTTACCAAACAAACAAATGCCTACTATACAGGCATGTGAAAAAGAAAGTTTTCACAGGACTCTGTGCATTGCTGTGAAAAACTAAGTGCACCCCATGCTTCAATATCTGCAGAACCACTTTTAACAACAATAACTGGAAGTGATCATTTTCTGTATGACTTTATCAGTCTCACATTGTTGTGCAGGAATTTTGGCCCACTTTTCTTTACAAAGTTGCTTCAGTGAGGTTTGTGGGCATTTGTGTATGCACAGCTCTCTTAAGGTCCTGCCACAGCTTTTCAGTCGGGTTGAGGTCTGGACGCAGGTCTGGGTTAAGGTTTGACTGGACCAGTGCAACACTTTGATTCTTTTACAGAAATTCTGTTGCAGATTTGCTGTTGTGCTTGGGCTCAATGTCCTGTTTCATGAGTCAGTTTTAGCCAACCTTTAGCTACCTAAGAGGAGTTCATGGTCAACTCAATGACTGCAGGGTGCTCAAGTCCTGTGGCTGCAAAACAAGCCCAAATCATTACCCCTCCACTGCCTTGATTGACAGTTAGTATGATGTGTTTGTGTTGATATGCTGTTTTTGGTTTTCACCAAACATGGTGCTCATGTTCATTATGGCCAAACATCTCCACTTTGGTCTCATCTATCCAGAGGACATTGTTTGGAAGTCTAAACTGTGCTGCCGTGTTCTTTTTTAAATAGAGGAGGCTTTCTCCTGGCAACCCTTCCAACCAAGCTATACTTATTCAGTCTTTTTCTAATTGTACTGCTGTGAACTTTAACATGCAGAGTCTGACATGCAGCTTGAGGAGTTTGCAATTTCTGTGAGCACTGCATAGTCAAGGTGTGAAACCTTTCTTTTTTCACATGCATGTATACCCTCTGTCATGGTCCAGGGTCTAGGATGCAGTATTTCTGATTTAGATTTTCAAATTCTGTTTTGTTTTTGTCTGTTTCACGGTTTATTGAGTTTTCGCACTTTGATTTCCTAGTTGGTTTTCCTATTTATATATCTAGGCCTTCTTAGCCAGATATCTGAGGTTCTTGGTTATGGTTATTTGTATTTAAACCCTGTTTCCCTATATTTCTCATATTCAGTCCTTGTCTCTGTGTTTGGTCTGTGGTGCCCTGCCTTTAGTCCATCTTGTGTTTATCTTCTGCCTCAGTATCAAGTTCACGTCTTAGTCCTGCTTTCTGACTGTCGTGTTTAGTCATTTCCAGTTTTACTTTGACAGTCCTTTGAGTCATGGGTTTTTTTATACTGTTTATCTTCCTTAGTCTTGTTAGTCAGATTCTGTTCAGCTGTGCTCCCTGGTGAGCCCTAGTTCCCTGATTTCCTGGTCTGTACATATTGTCGCTGTTTTCTTCAGTTCTCGTTTGTTACTTGTCCTGTCTGTTACTGCTGTCATTGCTGCTGTTCTTGTTTATGGCTTCTGCCCGCTGTGTGCTCTCTGTCAGTCTGTATCTTCAGTTAAAGTGAGTTCCTTAGTTTATTCTGCTGGCTCCCATCCATCCATCCCATCCTTTTGACACTCTTGACTCATTTCTAGTTTGTGCCATATGCACTTTTCCAAAAGATAGATAAAAATAGGCATAAGATGCAGTCACAGGGACACAAGCCAAGACAGGGAGTCAGACCAATCAATGGAGAACAAACTCACCTGGGACTGAGGTTGGAAGGATCTAAAGTGTTGAGCGTAATTTCCCGGATCGTCCTCCGAGACCTGCTGGAGATCTGTGCCACGTTCTTCTGGCTGGGTCCGCACAGTGAAGACTTCTCACCAGCGTCCCTGAGGTTCGCTGCTCGCTTCTGCTCCGATGACAAAGATATAGACATGGCCTCATGCTCCTCCAGCTCTGCATCTTCTTCCTCATGTTCCTCCTGTGCCTCTGTGATTGGTGGATAGCCCTGAACCAATTGCCCATTCCTTTTCACCCCTGACTGAAAAAGAAAGAGAGAAAAATCTACAGTGTCACTTTGTGTCATCTGTAGCGTGAGCCTTTATCATTTACACTTTGCTTTAAATACCTAATATGCAAAAACTTGTATTTCACAACATGCTGTGGCACAACATTGCCCTTTCACATTTTTTTTTTATGTATTTTCAAAGTTAATACAATGTGTCTGAAGGACACATTGTTTTTGTTAAGTGCACAAAATGTACTAATGACTTGTAAGTGAAAGGAGCAGCCCACACAGTTGGATAAAAGGTCAGATCAACATTTCAGACTGCAGATGTGACCTTCAGAATAGTAAATGCAACACCTGACATTCATCTCATTGAACACAAGAGCTGTGCCTCTCGTTAGTGGTCTGCAATGAGCCTTCAACTGGGCTCGGTCTGATAAGAACAGAAATAAAGACCACAGTCGCCTACTGAACCATCTTCCTCTGGCAAAAATACCACCAGTGTAAGATTAATGTCTCATTGAGAGGGACAGATTCTTCTGTAGAATATCTGAACAGCTTGGCAGTATATAGAGCATCTTATTGCCTTCTATTCTGGTGCCATCATGATCTAATGACTGCAACTAATTTTGTGCAAAAGTGATCTATTTCGTCCCTCAACCTGTCCACACAAAAAAAAAAAAAAAAAAATCTTACCATCTGATTCATTAAGTCTCAAATAATGATTGTGCCCATTATCAGTGATTGAAGTCTTCCGCTGAGTCACCCAACAAAGTTTCCAGAGCAGAAACATTTCTTTCTGTGAGCTGATTAAAATATCGGGGATGGATATTAACAAATAAGATGAGCTGTTCGGACAAGTCTTTTAAATTAATGGTACCTGTCTGACAGCTGCTTAGTTTCTGTTTGTGAGTGGGAGAATTTGGGTACCTGAGTCTCTTGAGCTGTTGTGGAGAGTCTGGCCTTCACCTGGAAGAAAACCAGAGAGGAAATACGCAGTAAATGAACTGCAGACAAGAGCAATCAACCTGCGATCTTTTTACTGTATAACTCTGGGAGCCATTTCCCAGAGTTATACAGTAAATCATTTTTTAAAGCCAGCACAGAAGAGATGATAATGAAAACTAGTTCACCTTGATACAGTAATACTAAAATGTTAAATGCAGGATAGACACCCCACCACCACCACCCACCCCCAACAAAAGCAATCTCAACATCTCAGCCGCAAAAACACCCCTCTATCTCCTGTCTTCATTTAAAGTCTGCTCAGCCCTGAGATTTGGGCTGCCCTTCTGCACATAAGCCTCACCTAAAAGCCCTGCGGCATGTAGTGTGAGTGTGTGTCTGTGTTAATGATGTGTGCACGTGTAAGTGGGCCAGTGGTGTTTGGGCAGGCGAGACAAAAACACCTGACTGTAATTACAGCAGTTCAGCTTCTCCAAGTCGGCTCGGCTATTTCTCTCTCTCTCTTTCTGCAATTTTAAAGTTTCCCGACCCTGCTTGCTTTCTCGTCTCTAAACTCATCAGTCATTCTCACACATTAGTACAGTGATTCATTTCACAGAGAAATTGGCAAGCGCACATTAATTGCTCCTCTTGCATGGCACTGCTGTGGGTAATACCCAGGCATCATTAATTAGATTTTTTTTAATATGAACAAAAAATAAATAAATAAATAAATCAGGACCTATCAAGGGTGTATGGAGATAATTAAAACAAATGAAAAATGTAATAATTTTCAAATTTGATATTTGCCTTTGGGATACCCAAATCTATTTTGTGTATTTAGTTTATTATTCCATTGCTATTGCTTTGCAGAATCAGCACCCCTAACATATGTCTTCTCGCCATCTTTCTTTCCTTTCTGTAATTTCTTTTTTAGCACGACAATTAAAAACAACCAGTGCATGGGGATGCATATGTAAAAATCTGTTTAAATCAATCTGCTTCCGAAGCACAAGTTAGCTAATTATAGGTGAAATCAATATAACACTACTTGGGTGGACTCACGTGCGCCTCGTGTCCCTCCCTCAGGTTGTACGTGAGGTCCTGCTGGATGTCCTGGACGAAGTGGTGAGAGTATTCAGGGTAGAGGTCCAACACCTCATAGAGTCCTTTCAGGTTGATACACTGCAGGTCACAGTAGGTCAGGGCTTTCACATCTGCATTGGTTTTTATCACCCGGTTATCTAAGGACAGGTTCGCTCCGATCAGGTCACCTTTACCTGCACAGAGACAGAGAGAGGAAGAGAGAGAGATGGTCAGAAAAAAACCTAAGTGACAGCATAATGTACATAATGGTAAAAGGTGTTAAAGGTGCAGACCCTGTCATCTTTAATGCAGACACATCAGATTTCATATCCTCCATTTACTGAAAAGTTTATAAGTTTGGAGGGTGGAGAGGATCTGGAGCAGAGTAAAGCTGAGACATTAAGAGGATTATTTATTTATTCTGGACTCAGCTCAAACTCTATAAGTTATTCTGAATTCTAATTAGCAAGTTAGTCATTATTATGCATCGTATATCTTTCAAAAAGCCACTAAATACTGAGCACTGTGTTGGTTCAGGCAGGGAAGGAAGTCATGCTCGGCCTGGTAAAGCTGAAAACAGCTGATCTCATTGTAAGCCTACACAGGTGACAGCTCAGCTGACACACTTGTGCAAAACCCATTAGTAACTTTGATATAGGGTGCAATATGTAAGAAATCTCAGGCTACCTACAATTGCTGCTGCCTCTGCAAGCTGCTTTGGAATCCACCTCCACCCCGCTCCTCCTTCTCATGTGGTGTCTGACTTAATCAGTGTCATGTGTGTTGTCATTTTCACCTGTTCTGATCTGTACCTGGGGCCTTATTGCTGCTATACCATGACAGAGCCATATACCACCAAATATGAATTACTGTAGATGGCAGATGATCATCTCTCAACCACAGTGGTACTCACTGTACAAGTGGTCCACACTACAATTGTCAAAAGTTTCAATAAATGTATGTACATAACCAATATTCATTTACTTATCCACTGACCGCTATGAATACAAGTACACAGCTTGAGCTTGAGTCTACTTCCTTTAACTAGGACAAGGGAGCCACAGCTGGAGCTAACATGAACTGCCATTAAACTTCACCATCATCTGAAGATCAGGAAAAGAAAGGCAGCTGGAACTTTTTAAAAAAAATTTGTTTATTACATGAATGCCTTTTGCTAATTAATGACTGCCACCAACTCAACAGATGTTAAGAGCACAAAGAGGGAAGACCACAAAGTGAGCACTTTATTCAGGGGAAGACGTAAAGCTTGAGATAATACTGTTTAAAAGCTAAACACTAATGGCCAAGTGATACAAAACAGGAGCGGGTTTAATAAGAGAGAGAATAAACAGAATATTGCTGCGTTGTTTTCGTCTATAATTATTATTTATAAATCACTCCCACTGCTTTTAGTCAGTTTTACAGTTTGGGTGAAGTGGCTGTGACAGCTGTTCCTCTCCATACAGGATGAAGATAAGTGCCCCTTTAGAGTTAATATCCCTTAAGTAGAGATAAATTATTCATTACGGTCATTTCATGGCGTGAACGTGGCTAAATTACACCACAGCTGATGGAGTGGCAGTCATGACTGTTCTTGTTCTCCCTCTCTGTCGCTTTCTCAGCCCACTCCTTCTCACTCTGGTTATTACTGCTTTCCTCTTTCTTTCATTCCCTCTGTTTCTAGATATCTTACTGGTCCAGCTATCTCAAAACCCTTTGTAAGCATCCTTTCTTTCTTTTCCATCCGCTCCATTCATTCCTCTCCATTCCCTTCTTTCTTTTGTTCTTTCTTTTACTTTACTTTCGTCAATTCTTGTTTTCTGCCTAGTATTTTCTGTCCTGGTAGTCAACTACTCTGTTTCCCTTCTATTTTATTCTTTACATTTTCTCTTATCTTTTCTTTTCATTCTGGTTTTTGTTTCCATCCCTTCATTTTCTTGCTTTCTTTCTCCCCATCTACACCTTTCTTTCCTGTTTTATTTCTTACTGTCTTCTTTACTTCTCTCTTACTTGTTTTGTATCTTTTTTTTTCCAAGTTTTCTTTCCTCCCTGTGTTTTGTTCCTGCCACCTTTCCTTACTTTCCTTCCCATTTCCATTTCTTTATCCTCATCTTCCTTTTCAACTCCCTGTATTCTTCTCCTCCATCTCCTTTTTGCCTTCTAACCCTTTCATCTGCTGTTTTACTTCTATCTGTGCTTCTTTCAGGTCACTCTTTCCCCTTTTCCTCTTACTGTGTTCTTTAAATTTTTGATCCCTTCTTCCATACATTCCTTCCTTTCTCCCTTCCCTTTCCTTCCTTCACTCTGAAACTCAGCGTGGCTGATTTTCACTCTCATCACTTTTCTCACCCCCCTCCTTCTCTTCTCATTTCCTCCTCTCACCCACCCCATGGCCCATTTGTTCTGTTCCATTCTTTTTCATTTACTTCCTCTTATTTGACTCCTCTTGTTTTACACTCTTCGTGCTTCCCTTTTTGCCCTCCCTCTTTCAGCGCACATTCTCTCCATCATCCCGAAGTTTCTGCTCATCCTCTCACTCTTTCTGGTTTGTACCTGCTGTCTGTTTTGTGGTACTGAACTGTGGCTACAGATTTGTGGTGCAACAAGGAAGTGGGGGACAGAGAGAGTGAGAGACACATGCTGGGTGAGAGAAGCTTTTTTTTTTTTTTTTTTTCCTTCAGACACTCAAAGTCAACCTGACCTTCTGCACACAAGCACAGAGACAATGCTCTCCGCCTGTCAAGCCTACACACACATATGCACCCACCCACACACAAACACATGCCATTCAGCTGAAAACAGCAGAAAACAATTCCGCCTACTCGATACACACAAACAGGCAAACACACAGAAACCCTTTTTTTTTAAACAGGAGAACAGGCGTGCAGGTGTTGGATCTGCAAAGAAGTAGATGCAAACACAAAGACAAACAGAGGGAAAACATGACAGACGGAGTTTCTTGAACTGTCTGATTCACTTCTATTCTCTGTCACACACACTTGTGACAGATAGAGTGTCTTCATCTGTCACGGAGGTCAGAAAGCAAAAAGGCAGTGAGGTCACCCAGGACAAGAGGTTGCGATGCACAGCAGATGTGCGTGGTTGCAGATACAGCTCGAGTGACTCTACATCTCATCTACATCGACACTTCTTCTGCACACAGAAATGAGGATGGGATTTCTGGTGAGTTCATGAACGTCAAGAAATCTCCATCATGCAAAAGCATGCACAAAGCTGAACATGATGTATATTTTTTAACTTATTTAAAGGAGTATTTTGGGAAAAAATAATGAATGGTGGAGAAGTTGAATGATTACCCATATAGCCATAACAGTTTAATGTGTTAAAGAGGTGCTAGTAGCAGATTTTTCTGGCCCTTTTTTTCTTTTATCTTCATGTCACTCTTTCCTATTACTGTGTTTTTGGCACTGGTATTAATAGTGGCAATGAAGATACAGACAGGAAATGTGGGTGGAGAGAGAGAGAGTAGGTTTGCCATGTAATCTGTCTCTAGTCCTTATGCTAATGTTATCCATCTTCTCTAAAACTTTATATTTAGGTACACATATTCACCATCTCTCAGCTGTTTATTAACATGCATATCAGTTGCTTACTGTTTCTTTATTAGTCATTGTAAAACACTTATTTATACTTTATTCTGCACAGCTGTGTTTTACTCTACCAGCATTAACTAACCATTTTCCCTCAGAAATTTACCTAACTGCTTCTTGACCTAACTTTACCTAACTGGTTTGCTTAGTCTGGGCCTTATAAGGTGGTATTATCAGTAGAACAACCATTCTTTAATAAACAAAGTAAAGGATGTACAATCTCATTGTACATCCTGTATAATGACAATAAAGGCATTCTATTCTATTCTATATGATCTATTTTCAAGTAAAACACAAAACAATATGTGCTATTAATGTAAAAAAAACTCCATCTAATTAAGACTACCCATAGAGAGGCCGTCATCATAACTAGATCACTTGTAGTTTGACATGTTTTGATGGACTGTATGGACTATTTCGATAGAGATCTGCCTATTAAGGTGATTATGAGATACATGCAATATGCGAGATGCTCTTACTCAGGCAAGTGTTAATGAAATAATAAGGAGAAAGAGACTTTGCCCTGCATCTCGAAGTTTACTAATGTGAAATGCACCTTCAGAAATATGAATTGTCTGAAGCACACATTTCTCCATTTTATTCTGCTGCTGGCTGTGATGGCTTTTATCTTTACCAAGCTTTATTTTCCTTTATGCTTCTTTTTAATCAGTTTCATCTACTTTTTCTTTCATTTGAATTTCACCTAATCACTTCTGCAGTATAAACAGAGCAATCCTTTTGATGAAAAAAATTATTATTATTATAATTTTATGAACAAAGACATACCAATATTTTTTTTGGGTTCGAGCTGACTTGCAGCTTTTGCGATCTCATTCGCTCACTAATGAGAAGCCAGTTTCTATTTTAGCATAGTGCTTCTTTTGGAATTGCTGAATCGGGGGAACCACATACTGAAATAGACCTTTTATGATTTTTTTTTCTGTTTCTGTTGTAGAAAACACAGAAGCCAGTTCTGGCTTCAGATGCTACAATTAGCTGCTGCTTTAGCAAATCAAACACTAATTTAAAACTGAAAATGAAAATGCAAATAAATTTGGCCTGGGGTGTCACATCGTGACCAGTATCATGAAGCAATGAGGAACTGGGCTGAACTGAAGAGCAGAAGGAACTAAAATGACCAAACTCTGTGAACTGGACTGATTAAATCTGCTAGATTCAACTGGACAGCACAGATCAAACCTGACAGAAGACTGAATTACAGTGCTGTGGAATAGATTTACTGAATGCTCAGCTGGACATCACTGGCCTGTAATAGTTTAGCCTGTATGGAATTGAACAATTATGGCTCAAATGGATCACTGGTATTTGATATAAAACAATCGGCAAAGGTTGAATGTCTCTTTCATCATCTGCCAGTCAGCTCTGCTCATCCTCAGTGAACTTGCAGATATTCTTCAATGCATCACTAAAACATGCATCCCAGCTTAAAGAAGAATGCATCTCTTCCATATTTAGCTCACAGGTTGAGCAGGTAACCAGATGCCGGAGAGTTATTTAGTATTGTTGCTGACCATGTCCATCCCTGTATGACCACAGTGTACCCATCTTCTGATGGCTGCTTCCAGCAGGACAATACGCCATGTCATAAAGTTAAAATCATCTCAAACTGGCTTCTTGAGCATGAGAATGATTTCATTGCACTTAAATGGCCTCCACAGTCACCAGATCTCAATCCAGTAGAGCGCCGTTGGGATGTGGTGGAACAGGAGATTCACATCACGGATGTGTAGCCAACAAATCTGCAGCAACTGTGTGATACTATTATGTTAATATGGCCCAAAATGTGTGAGAAATCTCTGCTGAGGCCGAGGAGTGTAACTAGAGGTGGCTCTTAATGAGAGCTTAATAATAATTCACTGAAAATGAGCAATAGCCTCTAGGACAGTGTAATCCTCCTATTTTAAATCAATTAGCCCATTTTACAGACTAGCTTTAACAAAATGTGCCACACAGAGCTTTGTTATTAAGCTTGCTGCTGGGAGTTTCTTTGTTAAAATAAATAATCCCAGTAACGAAAGATTCTCACTCCATCTTCCCGTCCCCAAGCCCTTTTCCTCCTCCCTTATATCATACCCAGAATGGCCAGCACCATGCCATCTTTCAGCACTTCCATGGACCCTGAGCAGACGAAGAAGATGGCCTGGAGAGCGTCACCCTGTCGGAGGAGGTACTCTCCCGGAGCACAGAAGGAGGTCTTGATGTGCAGTGACAGGGAGCGCAGGCAGCCGCGACTGGCAGAGGCAAACAGCGACAGCTCCAGGATCTCCTTGTTAAGGTGCATGGTGATGTCAGATCGCAGCTCATCTGGGAAGTCCTTCAGCAGCTGTGGAGATGGAAGGGAGAAAGGCAGAGAATGAAAACTAGAAAGCAGGGGAAGAATGTGAGCAGCATGACAGCTGTGATCCTGAGAAAAAAAAAAAAAACATATGCCTAAAGTAAAAAGATACTGGGCACGCAAATCAAAGTACTTACGGACTAGTACTTACTTTTATACAACAGTACTAACCAGCACAACAACTGTGGTTGCTACACAGACAACATACAGTCAGAATCTGAAGAAACCCTGTCAGAGTTTGAAAATAAGAATAAAACATTGCATGCCATCTATCTGTCCATCCCCTCATCAGGACAAAAATCTGCAGCTCACCGTCACAGATGATCAATGAGTCATCAGAACTAGGCTGATTTTAATCAACAGGCCCATCTATAATTCATCTGTCTGAGTTTCATCATCATCACTCCCTTAACTCCCTGCTCTGTTTTCTGACAGCTGCAGGCACTCACAGCCTAGAGGGACGAGTTACTATTACACTGCTGACTGGTTGCCTCCTTCTCCCTGAGCCTGTCAAGCAAAGGTGTTGTTCACCCTGTTTTACTGTGTGTTTTCTCTAAGCGGTCCTAATCGCACATTTGCACACTTAGCTCTGCTTGCGCATGTTACCTTTCAGTTAATGTTGTCTTCAATATAAAGCCCCTTAAAGAAAACATCTGGTTTTGAAAACCACTGGCCAACCTTGAAACAATGTTTTTGAAACTGAAACCTACTACAGCTCAATCTCAAAAAAGCACAACAGCTGATCCTCTAAATATCACCATACATGCAAAAAAAAAAAAAAAAAAAAAGTTATTTCCTTTCTCTCCCTGTGAGTCAGCACCCAGGGCAATCATGAAGTATTGATTGTGTTTTAACCCCCATGATGAGCCTAAATGTGGCCAACATATGAGGAGTATGTGAACTTTCAGATGAATTATTGATCCCTCTGGGCTGTGCTGTTGTGTATCTAAAATACAAGTGAACAGGCAAAGGAGGAAAAGGGTTACTAACAACTTAAGGGCCTACTGTATGTGATGGTGATGTTGGTCAGTTTAATGCAGATGAATCAGGCTGTCTTCCTTTCGTACCTCATTGCAGTCGATGCCATTGTTGACCGACCAGGTTGTTTGAAAGTACTCCAGCATTCGCTGCTTGAGGCTCTGCGGCAGATGATGGACACGTATGAAGTCCTTGAGGTCTTTGGTTTTGGTGTGGTACTGGGACCAGCGTGAGTACATCCTCTGGATAATGGCTGTCACATTACCAAAGACCAAGGCATGCATCAGTGCTGCAGGTGCAAAGAAGAGGGGGAAAGAGAAAGGAGGAAGGCATGAAGGAGAGTCAGACAGAACATTGATAATGGAGCATACAGCAAGCATGGATGACATATAATGAATAATGTGCTGACACTGGATTGTCAAGTCATGGAACAAAAATAGGTAAACCTTCTGGACTCTTTTCTAGCTCACTGTAAACTCGAATGATCCAAAGTGTAGGAAGAAAAACAGCAGCAGGTGTTTCAATAACAGTTACGAGCGCAGCACAGTAATAGTAGAATAACATGGATTTGCACAAGAGATCGTCTGTCGCTCAAACCAGGTCAGTGGCGCATGGAGAGAAACATCAAGGAACAGTCATCTTCGGTTATATTTTCATGGCCTGAATATATTTAAAAATAAGCAATATGGAATAAACAACATGAATGAGGTCAGTTTTACATCAGCTCTGCCTCCACTTGATTTCTATGATCAAATAAACATCAAACCAAATAAACATATACATGCATATCCTGCAGCTCTGCTCCTCCTACACAGGAGCATCAGGGTCAGGTTTGGCAGGCTCTTATTTGATCGGGATGACAGATACATGTCCTGTCCACCTAAGTGGTGCTGCAGCTGTGTCGCACACTGCCAGACAGGAAAGTGTGACTGCTATGACAGCAATTACTGATTGTGACTTGTATGATTAACCTTAAAACACATGATTTTTGTAACATTAGCACTCTCACTGTCACATGGGTGAAAATCCCCCGAAGGTGTCCTGGAAAGAAAAGTGTGCTTTTAGATTCATTATTGAAAACCAACATTTTATGTTGTATACTCCTGGTAAGGTAATTTAGTCGTATTGTTATTCATGTTTGCACTGAATGATAGAATAAAACATCTCGTTTGGCCTATGTTCTCAAATAAATATGGACAGGTGCTTGGTGCTAGTTTTCATTTTAAGGTAACCCAACAGTGATTGCATGTGTATTTGTATGTGTATGCGTTTGTGTGTGTGTACGTGTGTTGCAAGCACATGGTTATGTGGTGTGTCTGTGAAAGCTACTGCTAGTGCCCCAGGCAGCCAGGGACATTTAGCATTTAGCTGAAGCAGAATTGGGAGTGTCCCCTGGGAAAACCCCCACCACGGTGACCTCTCTTCAGCCCCAAAACACAAACGTAGTGTAACAATCCAGTTTAAACTGGATCAGACCTTCCTGCAGTTGTCAGCCAATGTAATAAAACAGCTTATAACGAAACCAGTGATGGACCAGGATCAGATTTTGTTGATGATCCATCCATCCCGCTTATCCAATTCAGGGTTAGGGTTATTTGTACATGGCAATATAATTCTGCATCCTGTTATCTCAGTGTGATCTCATTATAAATATAAGCTAAAAAAAGCATAATTTCCAAAACAGACATGTACTCCAGTTAATGTGATTTCATGTAAAAGATTTCTCTTGATTGATTGTTTGTTTGTTGATGTACCTCCTATGAGCATGACACAAATGGAGAAGATCTTCTCAGCATCAGTATTGGCTGACACGTTGCCAAAGCCCACGCTGGTGAGACTGCTGAGTGTGAAGTAGAGCGAAGAGATGTAGACACTGCGGATGGGGAGACCACTGCTATTACCAGTCCTGTTAACACCTCCTGTGGGATAGTATGGCAGCTCCAGACGCTTTCCCAGTTCATGGAGCCATCCTGTTTTTAATATAATGTAAACAGTAAACAGATGTTAGACAGACAAATAGTTTTTTCTTCAATTTCATAACACCACTTTCCACAAATTCACCAGCCTTCATGTTGATTGTTTATCTTGAAATTCTATGCAGTAAAGCATGTAAATACAGACTAACCCACCAACACCATTTCATAGTTCCAGAAACTGTGGTTAACTCTCCTCCATGCTACACCCACAACAATAGATTTCACAGTGGAAGCAGATCAGATGCTTGGGAACCAAAACTGTTCCCTGGTCAGTACAATGTGGAGACATACAGCAGATCCCAAGAGTCTCCTGCAGACACTGATGAATGGTAATTGGGTAGAAGCTCCTCATAGCCGCCTCACTTCAATGCTTACTTGAGCATCAGAAATGTATAATTAGGATACAATGCATTAATCCTGCCTCATGTACTGACCTGATATTTCATGACACTGAAATGCAGTAATTGGTGAAAAGAAATCTGCAAGGCTTTCATGACCAACTCAATATTGACCCAGAACCAGTTATGAAGATGCAAGATCGAGGTAATTGTGAGGGGCACAGCTCATCGATATTAAACAAAAATCATCCCAAGGGGCCTAATTATACATAAATGACCTAAGGGCTGATGGGGAAGCCTAAAAGCCTCATCTTTAATTATGAGAAGAATAAACCCATTTGCAATGATTTTACTATACACACAACCAAAGAGGCCCCCCACCCCCAACACACACACACACGCACCAATATCACAGCACTCTTAGGAAACAATGAAATCACTGAGGAAATTATAAACTCAAATTAGCTGCTAAGAGACAGAGCTTACTGATACATACAGTACTGTCTGTGGTCTCTGTTCCATAATATTACAACACGATGGAATGAATATGGTACATGAATTTTAACAGTGACCTCTAAATGAGATATTATTACCTGTTTCGAAATTACAATTAATCTATGAGGGCCATAACACTATTGCAGGGCTTTATTACCAAATAACAAATCTATAAAAATGAAACATGATTCGTTGTATTGCATCAGAATACTGGCACATTTACCAAGCACCACACATGTAAAAACATATAAAACAAAAATAAAAGCACAGGAAAATTGAGGGATATGGAGCCCCAAGTGCAACATGCAGTATGTGGGATTTATGTGACTAAAAAAAGTATGCCTTTTGTAATACCAGCCTTTATAACCTTTATATGAGCCAAAGGCTTTGAGCCATTTATTGTACAGATTTTTTTCCCATAAAAGTCCAGTGTTTCCTTTATATTGAGTTTGATGAAACTAGATAATGATTCCTTCAGCTAAAACAAGCTAAGGCTGTTTTTCAGACCCACAGTTGCCACCAAGGTCCGTTTTCCATTACCATCTTGTAACAAAGTTGATAACAAATCTCTGCAGGCACATTTCACATTACACACAACTCTTACCACAGTAGTAGGTAGCTGGAATAGTTATTAAGTTATTTATTTATTTTATTTCACACGGCTGCAAAAGTTGGTATTATAATGAATTCAATTATCTCTTGGGACAAAACACAGCAACAAATCTGGGGGTTTTTTTGGGGGGGGGTGGCCTTTTCTGGTTCTCTGCAATATTCTAACTATATTTGTGGTGAATCAGCAGACCTTCAATGTCTTTCTAAGAAGGATAGGGGATGGGGAGATCATATTACATTTTCCAGTAACACTAATCCAAGCACCAACAGTGCCTGAAGATGCTACAACTGATACTGGCAAAGTGCCCAGTAGCAGCCCTGCTAAGCTGAAAGAAATGAATATGGAGCTCAGTACAATTCACTGTTTATTTTAACATCATAGGAGTTCCAAGAAAGAGCACTACAGATGCCATGTTTGCTTTGAGACTGTTGATGGAAAAGCATGGAGAAGGTCAGAAGGAGCTCCACTTTGTCTTTGTCTTTGTGGATCTAGAGAAAGTGCTAAGAGAGGATCTGTGGTACTGCATAAGTCAGGAGTGGCAGAGAAATATGTGAGCATGGTGCAGGACATGCAAGAGGACAGTGAGACAGTGGTGAGGTGTGTGGTAGGAGTGACAGATGGGTTCAAGGTGGGGGTAGGATTACATCAGGGATCTGCTTTGAGCACCTTCTTGTTTGCAGTGATCATGGACAGGTTGACATATGAGGTTAGCCAGGACTCTCCGTGGATTATGATGTTTGCAGACGGCATTGTGATCTGTAGTGAGAGTAGGGAGCAGGTGGAATAGAACCTGGAGAGGTGGAGGTATGCACTGGAGAGAAGAGGAATGAAAGTCAGTAGAAGCAGGTGTGTGAATGAGAGGGAGATAGGTATAACAGTGGAGCTGCGAGGAATAGAGATAGTGAAGGTGGATGAGTTGAAATATCTAAGCAATGGACAGTGCACAAAAGAGGTGAAGAAGGCACTAACAAAAACACAAGAGGTGGACTTTGTATTGGCAGAGTTTAAGATGTTTTTCATTGGGAGTGACCAGGATGGACAGGATTAGAAATGAATACATCAGAGGGACAACTCAGTTTGAGCAGTTTGGAGACAAAGTCAGAGAGGTACTGCTGAGATGGTTTGGACATGTGCAGAGGAGGGATAGTGGATATACTGGACAAAGATAGAGCTGCCAGGCAGGAGAAAAAGAGGAAGGCCACAGAGAAGATTCATGGGTGTAGTGAAGGAGGACATGCATAGGGTTAGTGTGACAGGGGAGGATGTTAGGGATCGAGGGAAATGGAGGCATATAATCCACTGTGGATTAAAGGGGGCAGCCAAAAGATGAAGGAGTTTGAAGGTTTGTGTTTGGACCTAGGGTTCCACGTGGCATGATTTTCCCACTACTAACCAATATCCCAGTTGTTTGTGTCCATTTCCTTCTTGCCAATGATGTACCATATGCAGGCCATCCAGTGGGCCAGAAGGGCAAACATGGACATCAGCAAGGTCAGAACCACGGTGCTGTGCTGCGAGTAGCGGTCCATCTTTTGGAGCAGCCTCAGCAGTCGAAGTAAACGCACAGTTTTCAACAGGTGCACCACTGACACCTGTAAGTAAAGAACAATAAACCAAGCAGAATCAATTTTTAGATGCAGACTGTGAAGTCACTGATTACATACAGTACAGTTTTTGTTGTTAAGAACATTTCCACTGAAATGAAGTGGGATTCACACCTTATATCGTTAATTTTTTTTTTGTACTCAAGTGGGCAAGCACACACTTGATCTTCTTTAAAATGGTTCACATTGTCAAATAAATAACACATAAAATTGACATTCTGTAATAAATTTCATCATTTAAATAACTAATTAGAACCCATGCAGGTATTTTAAGGTGGAGCCTGTCGTACTCTAAACTCATCATGTCATCTACAAAGCTCTCTAAGGCCTTTAAAAAAAAAAGGTTGTAAATGCTTGTGAGTCTAGCAAGGGATTAACATTTTATAATGAAAAATACATTTATAAATACGTTTCTTAACTCCAAACTTTTTATGTCTTCTATTCTTTCCCTTCATTCTGTAACACATTAAACTTTGGCCCATGTCTTCTGAGCCCTCCTCTGCCTTGCACCTGCTCCTCAGGCAAACTCCACCAACCGTCTATCATTTGGGATTTGCTGTCATCTGTCCCCACAGGAGATATACACACCAGGTATTATTAAGAAGGATGTAGGACAAAGAGGACATTTGATACATGTTACATGTGTATGTGTCTAGTGAGGAGAGGGAGAAGTGAAAATTGGATAGGAAAGTGGGTCAGAAGTTCTAGTGTAAATGCTGTATATAAAGTCTGGGAGTGGTCAAAGCATCCATTCTTATAAACCACCAACAGCTATCTTTGCTTCCACAAAAAGAAATCTTTTAGTGGTGATATTCTGTTACCTACACCATTTATCAGAGCTTTTAAGCCTTTGATTGAGCAGCTAATGGTATAGCAGACAGACTCTATTTCCTCAATCAGTATACCAGTGGCCTCCCCAAAGATCTTGTTAGAAGTCGTCTTCGCATCAGCCGAGACAGAGGCTACATGAGGGCAAAAACAGGAACATTATGGGGAGGAATTCAAAACCTGTTCTACTTACATGAACGAAGCATTAGAGTGGAATACAGAGGACTCACAAGCTTTACAAACCTTTGCAATATCTCGAGGATTTGTTGAAATGCAGAGAAAGAAAAAAAAAAAGCACTGTCAAAGTACTGCGAAACTTGTCAACATGAAAATGGTAATCATGAAACTTCCTTACAAGGGATTGCGATACTTTGCGTATGAATTTTAGGAGAAGGAAAATATGAGACCTTAAGATCACCCTGCATCTCTTGGAAAAAAAAAGTCTAAAGAAAAATTGGCTAAAGAAAGAAAATATAGTGCTTCTCGCAGCCCTCTCAACAACATAAAAATACTCAGTTTCAAATCTCCCTGTGCTGCAGCAGTTACTCACTTAAGTACT
This sequence comes from Archocentrus centrarchus, assembly GCF_007364275.1. Taxonomy (NCBI): domain Eukaryota; kingdom Metazoa; phylum Chordata; class Actinopteri; order Cichliformes; family Cichlidae; genus Archocentrus; species Archocentrus centrarchus. Next base: position 21,767,694 of record NC_044356.1, read on the forward strand.
GCAGGTCATATAAAAAAACCCCACAATGACAAGATAAACTTCCTAAAAGAGATTCTGCTTCAGCTGTGCATAACAGGGCCAAATTACCAACACTGCTGAGAAAAATGTACTCCTGCAAGTGCTCTCAGCAGCACCCTAGTGTCCTCCATATTGAGCAAATGGAACAGAGCATCAAGAGAAGAGAGGCACATTAGAATTAAAAAAATACTGTAGTGATGCACTCAAAAGCATGTGGATGCATCAGGGCTGGAGAGGTTATTCCAGTGTAGGCCTTGCATGACTCAGGTAGCATGACATTTTCTGTGCACAATGTTTTATGTCTCAACTAAACGTGGAAGGCAAAATAACAAACATCTTATTGCAAACACTGCAAAGTTAGTGCTAATGTATGTGCTCTTGGGCCTAGAGGTTCATGTCTTTAAAACCACAGAATGTGGGAAATTAAAGAGACTCAGAGTGAGGAACCCTATGCAGTGAAGATGGGCCCGTTCCTGTCAGTCTGTCACAGTACAAACAGCATCTGTCATAAACCTAGAAAAGTTGCTGACTAGTCAGTGCAATCAAGACTTCAATGAAAATGTCAAAGAAAAAGCATAAACTGCCAACTGAGGATAAAACGTTTCTCAGTATTGCATAGGTCAGCTTCACGTCTAGACAGTTATCACCTTAACCTTACCCTTTTGCAAAGAAGGTGCATGAATGCCTTGACTGTGGTGTGGTGTGTCAGGGTACATCTCTGAACCCTGAGCTTATGCAGGCAGAGACGCTAAACAGGATCCATTAGTGTACCGCATGCTGACACACTTGCTTGGAGCTTTTTCCCTTCTGTAGCTTTTCCAGTTTTGCCCCAGAAAGAACTGATGCAGGTGCTCCACAGAAAACCACACCATAATGAAAAAGAATCTGTGTGGATGACTGTCTAATATCTGTGTCCACAGCACAGGGGGCGATGCATTGTATTTATTTAGCAAATGTAATAAATAGTGGTTTATCTTTGGGACAATTTATTTCTGTGGCCCCTGGATTACCCTCGTGCAGACTCAGACATTTCCGCAGGCTCTATGCTGATTATCGGTAGGACACCATATAACAATTTTATACAGTAATAACTAGAATATATCACGGGCTATGTGTGTGCGCACATGGGTGTACAAGAAAGGAAAAGAGAGAATTACAGTGCTTGCACAAAGCTAAAAGGAGGAGATATGTGGACAGTCCTTATCAGAGCTTCTCCTGCACATGTCTCCAGTATGTTTTATGGCAACTTCTCCACTCTCTTGCTGTGAGAAATAGAGAACTGGTGCAGCATGAGGGGTAATGAAGCCTCCTACTGAGCCCTGGGGAGAAGCGCAATCTCCTCTCCACCATCTATCACCACTCCACATCCCACCTATGGAGAGAGCAGGCTGTGCCACGTCCCTTTCTCTTCCAACAGCATGAGCAGTAAGCAATATAATGTAGCCAGCAATGCATATGCGCACCTCCTGCTACTTTCTCCTTTAACTTTTCCTTCTGTCACTTCCATGTCACCCCCGTCTTTCACGTTTTCATTTCCTCTGCTTATCAGGTGTGAAATATATATACTTTGCAACCTGATTGCTTACCTTCCTTCTGCCTTTTGTGTATGTGAAACCATAATGTTACAGAAATGCTCATTATTTCTCCCCCTGTAGCCACGCCTTTAGCCCTACACGCCTATCAGAATGGCATGACCGGTCACGTTTATTTATTTATTTATTTTATTAATGCCACGGGGGCCAATAAGCATGAATAACATTGTTCTCTAATACCAACAAGGCATCCAGCCATGCAGACCCAGGAGACCTATTCACAGCAGCTTTTATTATAACTGTAAAGTCTTAATAAATCTAGTGGAGGCTTGTGTTTACATCACCTATTTACTGCTGAAAACATATTCATATCAGTAATAAGCCATTTTAGCTCAGCACACTTTAGATTTAAGAATGAAATAAGAACTGTGAAATGCACTACTGACATTATACATATATTAATAAAATTTCAGCTGAGGAGCTTTTTTTTTTTTGCCTCCTGTTTTGTTTTCCTGAAAAACAATTTCAGCACCCTAAAATTCTAGTTTTTCCTCAAACAGTTACTTTTTTTTTTTTTTTAATGATCACATTTCACTAATTCCTGTGGGAACTGGAATGGGAAAGGACTTCTCTGCAAATGGAAGAATATCAAAAACATCCAATAAAGAGGAGGGAAAAAATATATCCAAAGTAAAGTACTTGCTTGGGGCATGCCTGGAGCTGGCTTGTTGAAAATGGCATATAAATAATCCTAGTATTATTATTTTTCCCCCTACATTAAGGTGAAGAATAAGAATGTATTACTAAAATCTTGAGCCACCCTTTATTTCTTCATATTCTGTTAGGAAAATGGGAAATAGGTGCAGTCATTTATTGAAACAAGTGCAACGATATACAATATATAACAATCTTGAAAGTCAGTATTTGGTATGAATGCCTTTATTCATAAACATAGCCTGAACTCTCTTAGCTTTCTTCTAATTTCTTTAAGTAGCCTTCAGGAATAGCTCCAGGTTTCTTGAAGCTCTTCTTTGGATCTTGTCTAGTGGATACTGTTTCATTGTGTGTTTTTCTATCCAGGTGTGCTTTAGTTGCATTGTGATGCTGAAAAATGAAGACACTTTTCACATGGTACTGCATGGTGGATCAAAATCTGATGGTAGTCTTCTGTGTTCATAATTCCATCAGTTTTGACAAGATCTCCAATACCACTAGCTGAAAAGCAGCCCCAAGGACACACTGCACACCATGCTGAGATATGCCAAGTTTTTGACAAAAAAAAAAATATTTCATGCCTGTCAGACTGTAATCTTTGACATTTTCATGGATTCAATTAAAGAAATTGGAAAAATTATGTGTTTCTCTGATGGGCTGCTAGTTACAAAGTGCCTAAAGATAACATTTAAAATAGATTTTTTGCAGAGTTGTTTATGTGTAGACACCATATTGGTTCATCCCCTGAGTTAGGTGACTTTTATCTTGAATGATTCATAGATCAGTATTCAGTGGCTTAACAAACCAAACCAAAAAAAAAAAAAAACAATCCTCTAAAAATGGTCAGGTATAAGGAATGGACTGAAAATTAATGAAAAAGCAGCCAATGTCCAAAGAAAAGCTTTGAAAGACCTTCAGAAAGCCTGAAGAACTATTGCTCAAGACCACTTTAAAAATGACAAGAAAGTCTGGCTGCTTGGAAGAATAATACAAAGAAATGAGAGGTGGCTCGAGACTTTTGCACAGTACTGCATATTTTTAAGTATTTCACACACACTTCCACAGACACCTTTGCACATATATACCTTCAGCCAGTATATAGAAACTCAGTACATACATACAAATTACAGCACCTACAACCATAGACTTGTTTTTGCTTTATTCTGTACCCCCCGTCCCCTCCTGTTTTCTAAACTCGTGCAATATGTGTAAATAGTATCTGTCTTTTTGTCATACACAGAGGAATGATCATGGGAAATGAGAGCATTATAAAGACTATAAAAAGAAGTGAGAAAGTGCAAATGACAAGAACAAGAAACAGAAAAGTCAGAGTGAGATGAGACAGAGTGTAAAACGCCTTAAAACAGAAATGACTGAGACATGTGGTAAAAACAAAAGAGAGGAACACCGGTGAGGCCCCATGGCTCCTTTTGGTGAAAGATGGCTTCTGTTCTTGAAAGGGATATCAGCACGAATGCGCCATCCTTAGAGGAGATCTCACACAGAACAGTCTTCAATTACTAGCCATTCCTGCTGTTCCCAGTGGCAATGGGGGAACTCATGGCCTGGTACCCCATGCCCAAATCCAGACCTACTGGGAGCATGTGGTATTTCCATTAATAGAGTCTTGTATCAAACCGGTACCACTGCCTGCAGCAGTCTTTACTGCTCCCGCCCTTTCCCTCCCTCGTCATCTTTAAAATAAAACAATTTTTTTTTCATTTTGTTCTTTTTTTAATAGCAGTTTAATGGCCACTACTTCCATCTTACTAATTCTTCCATTAAATGTCTCTTTTTATAATACTTACCCGAATACTTAATGTCCTTTAATACTGTTCTCTTCTGAGTATTTGTTCTCATATGCACCCATTTGAGACTGGTTGCTTGTGTGCATTCATCCAGTACTGTGGATTGAAGCTTTTGATCCACTCTGCAGTGGCTGAGTGAGAAAACAGCAGCATACAGCACAGCCAAAGCATCCCATTCTCTAAATTAGAGACCACAGAGCGAAAACTTCTATAAGCAACCAATCAAAACCTCCCTAAAGTGCAATGCTTCGACTCAGTGACATCATTCAGCCGGGGACAAGACAGGATAGTCTGCCTAATTGCTCCAGATCTCTGTTTCTTCCTCCTCTCAATTGTTCTTTAGGGGGGCAAGTATTTGACTAAAGCAACAGAAAAAGAGTTTTAATGATACAGATCTGTTAGTCTTGTCAGTGCTTGTACAGTATGTGTAATCAATATCCCAAGGAGACACTGAAACAGCTCTGGAAACCAAATGATCTAGCAGTGTTACTCACCACACTGACTTTCACGGCATAGAGCAGGTCAAAGGGCAATGCAGCCACCAAGTCGATGATAAACCACGTGGTCAGGTAATGGATGCATATCTGTCGTGCGTCGAAAACCACCTGGCCTGACTTGCTGACAAAAGTGGTACGAAAATTGAAAACTATGTCTGGCAGGTAAAAAAGAAAGACAAACACAGGATTGGTGGTTATTATAAAGACTCAATTATTTATAAGTGGCAATGAAATAGTGTTACTGACCTATGATGAACAATATCTCCACGGCAATGTCACTGACGGTCGTGCTGCGGGTCAGGTCATCGTCGTTACCAATAAAGCACACATTATAGGGCACCGTCACGGCAACATAGAACGTGGCGAGCAGAATCAACCAGTCCCATCCTGCTTTGAATGTGCTGTAGTGTAGTAGGATGAATTTGGACTTCTTGGCATCTGCTACCTTGTACTCAGGTAGAGCTGGTGGGTCGCCAAAGACATTCTGGATGGTACAAGATAAGAAAAAAAAAGGCAGTTTACCACTTATTTCCACCTACAGTTAAGGGAAAGTACGTGCTCTTTCAATTCTAAGATCTTACATATCAAGATTTAATAAAAATAAATCTTCTGGTCATTACCAAGATTATTTAAATACAGTCACAGATGAATAACAACACGTAACATATTGCCAATTATTATTTATTTGACAAAAATAAACCAAAATCCAGAAACAGTGTGTGAAAAACACCCCATGATTCTACAGCTTGTGGAACCACCTTTTCTGTTCAACATCCTATTGCAAATGTCAGTTTGGGCCAAGCTTTACAGTAGCTCTCAGACAAGAGCCCTCGCATTTGACTCTAGAATACTTTGGTATTCAGAGGAGTTCACGGTCAACTCAATGAGTGCAGGGCGCCCAGGTCCTGTGGCTTCAAAACAAGCTCAAATCATCATCCCTCCACCACTGTGCTAACAGCTGGAATGAGGTGTTTGTGATGATGTGTGGCACCAACAGACATCTCCACTCTGTTCTCATCTGTCCAAAGGACATTGTTCCAGAAGTCTAGCGGTTTGTTTAGATACAACTTTGCAAACATAAGATGTGCTGCCATGTTCGTTTTAGAGAGAAGAGGTTTTTTCCTGGCAACTGTTCCAAACGAGTAATACTTGTCCAGTCTTTTTCTAATTGTACTGGCATTAACTTTAACACATAACATGCTAACTGAGGCCTGTAGAGTCTCAGATGGAGCTGTTGGATTTTTGCAGTTACTCTGAACGTTGCACGATCTCACATTGTTGGGACGTCGTGCTGGCAGTCGTCTTGAATGTTTTCCACTTGTGAATAATCTTTCTCACTGCAGAATGATGGACTTTAGAAATGGCCTTATGACCCTTCTCAGAAACAATTGCTCCAGTAAGATCATTGCTGATGACTTTCCTACTTGGCATTGTGTTAACACACACCTGAATGCTTTAGACCTAAAAACTGCCCAAACTTCTGCTTTCATAGAGGTACTCACACTTCCTGATGATAAATTAATCAAGTACAGTTGATTAGCAGCTCCTGGCTGCTACTTACCCTCTTAACTCCTACTTAGTTTTTTTACTTGCTGCATTCTGCATTTTGATTTAATTCTTGTTAAATAAATAATGACACAGTGTAATATGTCGCTTGTTGTACTTCACCTAAGGATGTATTTAAATAATTTTAAGACCCAGTAAAAACTAAAGGATTTTTATTATGTCCTGATATGTAAAACCTTCGAATTGAAGGAGGAGGTGCTATCTTCTTTACCATGACTATATTTTACTTAGAGATGCAACCTACTGTAGAGTACTGTATGTGCAGTGAGGAAAATCTACATCAATTCATCAAAGCTAAACTACTATGAGCTCAATAGCTACAAAAACTGATCAAACAACAGTTAAGGAGAAAAAAAATCTGACATCTGAATATAAAGCTTTTCCAAATTTACAGAGTGGTATATTGTTAAGTGACTTTTAGAGTGTTATAGGTTTGTAAATGTGTGAGTATATAATGTCTGAGCCTGATTGATTGTTCATATTTGTTTGATTCTTTAAATACAGGAGGACTTTGAATAAACCTTTCAGGCTGCTCTTCTCGCCCACTTTGCATTTGCAATGAATTTCTTGTCTTTTTAAAATGTGTTGTTTTTGTTCCTGTCTTCTGCTGTGAAAATAAAGGTTAGTTTAACTGCATATTAATACAGCAGCATTATTAACAAAGGAGTAAAATCAGTGCTACAAATAACTTATATTGTTTGTGGGAGATATCTGCTCCAAGCCCTTGACTTTGTTCATTATGCTTTACTAACAGCAGTCACGCAACTTCTTGATTCCCAAATTGCACAGTCCACCCCCATCCATTTTTTAAATGATCCTTCATCGTGCTGCACCCTGTCCCATTGTCTGAAGAGGCTGATGATACCTTGTTGAGTTTAATCTTGCTCTTCTCTCTGCTGTGGAGGTGACCAGAGATGTGGTAAAGCACGGTACTGCTCCGCAGACGAGCTGAACTGAATGGAGAGCCTGTTTTCACCCTGCCGCGCCGTCGTTCTGAAAATGCACACGGAAAAATTAGTACACACCGATCTACAATACTTTACCCCCCGAGGTTAACTGATGACTGAATCAGCCATTATGCTTGATGAAATACATAATATTCTGTCTTGAATAGGGAAACATGAATATGCAACAGCAGGAATGATTCATTTCTAAGCAAACTGTGCAATTTGATCAGAAATGCAAAGAAAATGAATGGTATTTACAGTTGTTGCTTTTTTTTTTTTGGTCAAAGAACATTTATTATGTTTTCATCTGCTACACTCAGGCAAATCTGTTGACTGATAATGTCTTATTGTGTACATACCATCTCCAACAAAACAGTGCAATTTTCAGCTTTGATAAGTCACCACTGGGGCAGAGAGGCAGTTCAGTACGGTGTATTTTCTGTGGTAAATTGCTACTGGTGTGGGACTGTGTGTAGTAGATAAAGTAGATAGTGCAGGAGTGATGTGTTGAGACTGAGGAGTTGGGTAATGGGAGAAGGCACTTTATTGCTGCTGGGTTCTAGGCCTCATTCTCACTGCTGCGAACCCAGAGGAAAGGACTAAGGCTAGATTGGCTTGAAAGGGGATAACAATGATAACAAAGCTGCAGAATTGAAGTGATAACTGCTTCTGAGTGTCCTTTGGAAAGTATATGAGTTCTCTGGTGTGTGTTGTGCATGTGTGTGCCTGTGGACCATAGACAAGGCAAAAAGACAAGGCTCATCCATAACGCAGTGCAGCCTTGGGGGACGCGACACGGAAGGAGCACAGAAGCAGAGACATGCTTATTTTTAGATCTAATGAATTTCCCTCCACTTTTAAAGCCATTCTTGTGCGGGTAGAGGGGGAGCACAGGTAGGGAGGGGTGCATGTCATGCATAAGTAGGAGAAGCCATGGATGGACTATAAAATAAGCTGGAATAGATGAGAAACTCATGGAGGGATACAGACATAAATAAAGGACTCGAGGAAGCAAGGAGCCAAGTAGAGGTGAGTAGAGGTTTTGCCAAAGGGGAAAAGATTTGTCAGAAAAGAAGGGAACAAAGAAAAAGAGGAGAGGAGAGTAAAAAGGCACTCAAGAGCCTGGGTTTCCCCTCTTTTACACGTCTTGTCCACGTCATCTAAACAGAAAGCAAATCCTTGAATGGCATCAAGGATTGTATGGAAACACCTGTCATAAGAGTTCCTGTTCTTCACACTTCTTAATGCTAAACATTTTGTAAGACGTTTTTCTCACTTTATAACTCTGGTTCTAAATAAATCACATTTACTTACAGACGCCATCACTAAATTCCTTCTGCATCTTCCCTGGGAACAAAATGTTTGAGAGACAAACCAGGCACACTCTCATTTGAACAAGACCGTCAGACTCAAGCCCATTATAGCATTTGTCTGTGTCAGAGGCATGCAGCATCAGCCTTTTTTTCTTTCCTATGAAAAGCATTTCATTATATTGGCAAAAATAACTTTGCTTTCCGCTTCCAGTTCTGCCTTATTTAAAGAAACAAGAGTAATTAAGCAAATGCAGAACAGGCAGGCCTGAGATGAGAAACATGAGTTTACTTGCTTCACAAGCACATGTATTCACACACATTGACCTTTTCTCTGGCTTTAGCTTAGCTTCTCATTTTATTGATGGAAATTAAAAAACAAGCTGGAAGCATGGATTGAAGTTCATTTTTTAAACTCTCTATCAGACAGAATATGCTAACCCCAACCAAAGCACCTTGATCAAAGTTAGGGAAAATCAAGTGTCCTGAATCACAAGACAGGAATTTACAAATAATTTACTTAAAGGCTTAAGTTAAAGATGGAGGCAGCATGGTGGTACAGTGGTTACCACTGTTGCCACATAGCAACAAGGTCCTATATTCAAATCCACGGGAGACCTGGGGCCTTTCTATATGGGGTTTGCATATTCTCCCCGTGTTTGCGTGTATTCTCTCCAGGTACTTTGGCTTCCTCTCACATTCCAAAGACTTGCATGGGGTTAGGTTAATTGGTGATTATAAATTGGCCACAGGTGTGAATGTGAGACTGAACTGTTGTGTGTCTCTCTGACTTAGTACTTGATGGAGAAAACCTAGTTGGCAAGCACAGTGGTAAGATGATTTTTGTAGTCGGTCACCAGGTTTGCACACATCTCAGGAGGGATTTTGGCCCACTCCTCTTTACAGAAACTCTAAATCCTTTTGGTTTCTTGGCTTGGTCCTGGGTCTTTGACCCGGTGTCAAGTAAGAGTTTTTCTTACTTGTGATTTCCTGTGTTCTTGTAATTATGTTTTGAGTTATGTGAAGGAGTTTCTAGGTTCTTGGTTATGCAATATTTAGTTATCATCTGTTGTGGTCCCTTTCTGTTTTCCCAATGGTGCCCTCATGTGTGTCTGGTCTCTCTATGTTGTCTGGTTTCCCCTTCTGTTCTTTCCTATCTTCTCTCTGTGTTTGTTTATCATCTGTCTCTGTATCAAGTTCATGTGTCTCAGTCTGGGGGTCAGTGTTTGTCAGTTCCTGTTTTATTTTGTTAGTCTCATGTCTCTTGTGCATTGTATTCAGTTTTGCTTCCCCTTGTCTGGTTAGATTCTGTTCACCACACTTTGTGCTCCCTTGCTCTCTGTTTTGCTTTTTTGTATTTCTGGCTCCAGCCCAGCCCCATTTGCATTTTATACATCTTTCCCTGTGAGTTTCAGCCAATAAAGCTGTGTTTAAGTTTACTCCCTGTTCTCCGAGTCCTGTGTTTGGATCCTACTTTGTCTGCCACACAGCCGAGCTGCGACATATGCAGGATTGCCTACAGAAGTTAGTTGTCAAAATAACTCAAGAAAAGCTGAGTGATTGTATAAGTGGATCTCACCACTTTCCTGTTTGAGAACGCAAGCATACTCAACTAACACATATTTTATGCAACAGCTTTAGGGGACTGTTTTTGTCTACATCAGTAAACAGCAGTTTAACTATTGGATCTAATGGATAAGTTGTTGCTGCTTATATTACAAAAATTCACATGCAAAATAAAGAGTAAATATTTGGGGAGTCCCCATTCTTGAGAGGATACAGAATCAATTCAGCATCACTTACATACATGCACATACAGACCTTCCCTCTTGTCCTCTTGGATGGCTTTGACTTTAGTGTCAGTGATGTCCTTAAATGAAGCCAGAAACAGCACCACGTCACCCTTCTCATTCTTAATTGGCACAATGTCCAGCAGGCACCAGAACAACACAACTGAAAGAGGGGAAACCACACATACATATATTAGCACTATTAGACACAATCTCTGATTGGATTCTGAATAGATTTACTGTGTGCATGTGTGTGTGTGTGTGTGTGTGTGTGTGTGTGTGTGTGTGTGTGTGTGTATACCAGTGTGTTTATGCAAAAGCAACAGTTCCAAAGATTCAGATTTATTAGTGAGCCTGTCTACAGCTGGATGCCCCTCGGGGGGAAGCAGAGACTTTAAATAGATCAAGTCACTGTTCCCCAGGCACAGCAAGAAATAAACCCATCTCTGAGATCCAATCTCCCACTAAATAGATTCCTTTTCAAAGGGACTACAGGTCATTATTGTGTGCAGTGTCTGATAAGAATGAGTGTCCTTGTTCTGATTATTGTAGACTTGTTAAATCCTTAATTTAACAACAAAAAAAAAAACTGTCACAGGAAACAGATTTTTGCACCCAGAAAACACATCTACCCCACAGTGTATCATTCTGTGCACACCGTGGTTGAGCCAATAAGTTTACAAAATACATGCTGTAAAATTATCCCCAGCCTGTAGTCCACCTCAGCTTCCTGGAGCATTTCTTTTTAGCTCACTGTTTTGGTTTCACAGATCAAAACCTTGGGACTGCTTTTACAGCTCTCATTAAAAGGCACTGTACACTGCCTGCTAAGCACCGAACAGCAAACAATTAGGAGTGTGCTAGTGAGCACAGTGGAGCATTCAGTAGCTAAGGGACAGATGTTTTTCACAGAAAGAGACTAAAGCAGACGGAGAAGGAGAGTAAACATTGGGCTTGGATTGATAGAAAAATTGAAATGAATGCTGTTTCTTGTCTGGATCTGCATATTGGCAGCTGTTTGCTTATGAGTTTACCCCATCAGCTTGAAAAGTGATCACGTCAGTGCTGTGTTTACAGCTAGCTTGAGTTCCTTAAAGGACTGTCTGGAAGTCTTGTTTATGTTAATTATTTAATCACATCAAATTATATCTAATCCACATCAAGCTGGGGAATGTGCATGGCTGGTGGTAAACAATAAGACAACATTTGATCAATTTCATTTTATTTATTTAAAAAAAATGATTTGTAGGTGAACATTTTTGCCCTTTAAAAGGAGAACTTGTCCTACAAATTTTCAGCACATGCATTTTGTCATTATGAAAGTAGAGATTTTTGCTCTACCTTTCCTTCTTTTCTGTTCAGTAATTAAAAATGAATTGGTGATCCAGAGGGAAATCCCATGGAGTTCCCTCCCATCACTCCCACTCACTGAATCCTCCTCTCCTCGTGATAACTAAATCACAGTATTTTTCATCTCCACATGTGTGCGTGTGAATATCTGTCTGCCTGCAAGACAAGGCAGCACTATCAAGTACACAGTGAGAGAAAGCGCCTTCCTGATTGCGATCATGCAGCGTTCGCTTTTCTCAGGCAGACAGACGGAGGACAAACTGAGTCAATCAGCCGCGTTTACTTTCGAGACTCTGCTGTGACAGACAAAAACGAGAGGGATGAGGCAACACAAAAAAGGCTGAGGCAGGGAAGGAAGCGGCAAGATAAGGAACAGAGACATATAGAAAAAACTGGTGCCAAAAGAACAATGTAGAGATGGCAATAAGTGTGGGACTGAAACAAATGGTATTGCCATAATAGAGAGAGGGAGAGAGAGAGGGAGATGAAATGTAACAAAAGGGCCATGTGAAAAGAAAAGGAGATGGTGGCAAAGGCAACAAAGCCAGAGAAAGATGTGGGTAGAAAATCACATCCGTGATGGTATTAGCAAAGCTGTGTGCATGCAAAATGCCCTGCGCGACCTGGTAAATTTGCTTTAAAAAGTCAATCAAAATAAATACATGCAAATGTGGTAAAACATCTGACATATCCACGTATCATCATCCCTGTATTACTCGTTTTGAGAGAGCATGCAGCATAGCGAATAATCTTCACAACTGCTGTCAAAACAGCATAATCACAAACAGCTTTTGATCAAGTCACAGTTTTCTAATCTCTCAATTTCTAACACATATTTGGTCCTCTGCAATATCAGATAGGTTTGGTCTGTTTGTTCATCCCCCATTAGCATTGCACTAAATTGCAGCCAGTTTTTTGATGGGTCTGCAATAAATACACTATATAGACAAAAGTACTGGGCCATCTATACATTACACCTACAGGAACTTCATGCCATGAAGCTCCAGATGCACAGTTTTTGTGCTGATATTAATGCCAGAAGAGGTTTGGAGCTCTGCATTTATTGAGTTAGCAGAGCGTTGCGGACTTTTATGTACTATGAGCCTCAGCACTCAGCGACCCCACTCTGTAACTTTACATGGTCTGCCACTTTGTGGCTGAGTTGCTGTGGTTCCTTAATATTTCCACTTTGCAACAATACCACTTAGAGTTGACATGGAATATCTAGGAGGGAAGAAATTTCAGTGTTTCAGCGTTGCAATGTTGCAGAGGCGTGTCAGCCTCTGCAACATCGCGAGGAGATCGGGGGCGGTGCCATTGGATTGGCAGACTGGGGTGGTGGTCCCCATCTTTAAAAAGGGTGTGCTCCAACTTTCGGGGCATCACACTCCTCTGCCTCCCCAGTAAGGTCTATGCCAGGGTGCTGGAAAGGAGGGTCTGTCCATTAGTCGAACCCCGGATTCAAGAGGAACAATGCGGTTTTCGTCCTGGTTGTGGAACGCTGGACCAGCTCTTTATCCTCTTGAGGATATTTAAGTGTGCGTGGGAGTTTGCCCATTGAGTCTACATGTGCTTTGTGAAGGTCATCCTGTTGTGCATGTCTGAATGGTGTCCAGTACAGCTCCTATTTTTGGATTACTCCCTGGAAGGCCTCTTCTGTCCCCTTCCAGTTGTGCCTTTGCAATGTGGGCTCAAGTGTGTCAAACCAGAAATTCTTCACCTGGGTTATTATTTTGTGGAAGTGGACAGACTCACAAGGAGTAGAGTGAGTTGTGACTGACAGTTGTGTTGGTGTGGCCAAAATACCCCTGCCTTCTCACAGCGCCCTGTGCCAGCCCACATTGACACAATGCAACGTGCCATAGTTCAGCTAATTTCTTCATCAGGTGCCTTAGGATGTTTCCATAGGAATCCATATCAATGGTCCAAATTTTTGTTGACCACTCCAGCGCTCAACTCCTCCTTGAATCGCCACCTTATCATGGTGGAGGGGTTTGTGTGTGTCCCAGTGATCCCAGAAGCTATGTTGTGCGGGGTCTTGTCCCCCTGGTAGGGTCTGGCATGGCAAATTGGTCCTGGGTGAGGGGCCCATGGAAATGCCAACAAGGGAACTGTTTACCCTGCCTAGGATAGGGTTACTGGGGCCCCACCCTGGAGCCAGGCCTGGGGAGGGAGCTCGAGGGAGAGCATCTGGTGGCCGGACATTAGCCTGTGGTGCCCGACTAGGCACAACCCGAAGAGACGACATGGGCCGCTCTCCTGTAGGCCCACCACCTGCAGGAGGCGTCGTAGGGGTTGGGTACAGTGTGTACTGGGCAGTAGCCAAGGGTGGAGGACCTGGCAGACCGATCCCTGGCTATCGAGACTGGCTACTGGGACATGGAATTTCACCTCTATGGTGAGGAAGGAGCCTGAGTTAGTGTGTGAGGTTAAGAGATACTGGCTAGATGTAGCTGGGCTCATCTCAACACATGGCCTGGGTTCTGGAACCAGTCTCCTGGAGAGAGGCTGGACTCTGGTCCAGTCTGGAGTTGCCCTCGGTGAGAAGCGGCGAGCTGGGGTGGGTATTCTTGCATCCCCCTGGCTTGCTGCCTGTACGTCAGAGTTTTCACTGGTGGACGAGAGGGTTGTTTCCCTGACTGTTGTTTGCGCTTATGTGCTGAATGACAGGTCAGAGTACCCACCCTTTTTGGAGTCACTGGGCAGGGTGCTTGAGGGTGCTCCATCCGGTGACTCCTTCGTCCTGCTGGGAGACTTCAATGCTCACATGGGCAATGACAGTGAGACCTGGAGGGGCATGACTGGGTGGATCGGCCTGCCCGATCTGAACCCAAATGGTATCTTATTATTGGACTTCTGTGCAAACCACAGTTTGTCCATAATGAACATCATGTTTGAACATAAGGATACACGTAAAGTACATAAGTGCACGTGGCACAGAGGGAGGCTGAGGACATTGAGGGTGGTCTGAGAGGAGTTTGGTGAGGCCATGGAAAAAGACTTTTGGACGGTATTGAAGCGATTCTAGCAAACCGTCAGGCGACTCAGGAGGGCACAGTGGTGATTATGGTTTATAGTGTGGGTGGAGTGCTGCTGACTTCAACTGAGGCTATAGTCAAACGGTGGAAGGAATACTTTGACCACCTCCTTAATCCTTAATTCTGTAGTGGAAGCAGAGTCTAGTGATGAGTAGGATGACTCGCCTATCATTGGGGGTGAAGTCACTGAGGTGGTTAAACAACTCCTTGGTGGCAGGGCCCCTGGGGTGGACAAGATTCGCCCTGAGTTCCTGAAGGCTCTGGATGTTTTAGGGCTGTCTTGGTTGATACACCTCTGCAACATCGCAAGGAGATCTGGGGCGGTGCCACTGGATTGGCAGACTGGGGTGGTGGTCCCCATCTTTAAGAAGGGGGACCAGAGGGTGTGCTCCAACTTTCAGGGCATCACACTCCTCTGCCTCCCCAGTAAGGTCTATGCCAGGGTGCTGGAAAGGAGGGTCTGTCCATTAGTCGAACCCCGAATTCAAGAGGAACAATGCGGTTTTCGTCCTGGTCATGGAAATCTGGAGCAGCTCTTTATCCTCTTGAGGATATTCAAGTGTGCGTGGGAGTTTGCCCATCCAGTCTACATTGTGGACTTGGAAAAGGTATTTGACCGCGTCCCTCGGGGTATCCTGTAGGAGGTCCTGCAGGAGTATGGGGTGTCTGGCCCATTGTTGCGGGGCATTCAGTCCCTGTACAACAGCAGCAAGAGCTTGGTCCAATAAGTCGGACTCGTTTCCTGTGGGTGTTGGACTTTACCAGGGCTGCCCTTTGACACCGATTCTGTTCATAATTTTTATGGACAGAATTTCTAGGCGTAACCATGTGGCGGAAGGCTTCTGCCTTGGTGGCCTCAGAATGTCGTCTCTGCTCTTTGTAGATGATGTGGTCCTGTTGGCTTTATCAGGTGGTGACCTCCAGCTCGCAGTGGAACGGTTCGCAGCCGAGTGTGAAGCGGCTGGCATGAGAATCAGCACGTCTAAGTCTGAGGCCATGATCCTCAGCCGGAAAAGGGTGGAGTGCCCTCTCTGGCTGTGTTCCTGCCCCAGGTGGAGGAGTTTAAGTATCTCGGGGTCTTGTTCATGAGTGATGGGAGAAGGGAGCGGGAGATCGACAGATGGATCAGGGCTGCATCTGCAGTGATGTGGACACTGCACTGATCTGTCGTGGTGAAGAGGGAGCTAAACGTAAAAGCAAAGCTGTCGATTTACCGGTCAATCTACGTCCCTGCCCTAACCTATGGTCCCGAGCTTTGGGTAGTGACCGAAAGAATAAGATTACAAATACAAGCGGCAGAAATGAGCTTCCTCCGAAGGGTGGCTGGCCTCTCCCTTAAAGATAGGGTGAGGAGAGTGGCCATTCGGGAAGGGCTCAGAGTAGAGCTGCTGCTCCTCCACATCAAGAGGAGCCAGTTGAGGTGGTTCGGGTGAGGTGTTCTTGGCTTGTCCTACCGGAAGGAGGCCCTAGGGTGGACCCAGGACACACTCAAGAGATTATATCTCTTGACTGGCCTGGAAACGCTTTGGGGTCCCTCCGGATGAGCTGGTAGGAGTGGCTGGGGAGAGGGAAGTCTGGGCTTGTCTGCTTAGGCTGCTGCCCCTGCAACCCAGCCCCGGATGAGCGGAAGAAAATGGATGGATGGATGGATGATGGATTGATGGATGAATGGAAGAAATTTCAGAAACTGACTGTGTGAATGGCAATCAGATCCAAGTTTATTTACTTACTTCTTCCCAAACGCACAGGTACAATTAATTACTCCATGGCTAGACACTAACTGGACTTCCATATTAGTAACCCATCTACATTGGAAACCTTTGGAGTGACAGACAGAAGAGCCTTAACCACAGGATTTATAAATTACAGGCCACCAAATACCTTGGCCTAAATGAGGACTTAGCTATTACTGCTTTTTTATAAACTTCACTTGCCTTTGAAAATGCATTCCTCTTGTCTGTGGCTGATGCTGCTGTGGGTTGCTTGTTTGATTTGAATTTGATGAATGTTGTGGGCTTTGAGTCGATATCCTTCTGGGCTCCTGCACCTGTCCAGGTTTTTAAAATGTCTGCTACCGGTGGAACATCACTTGTGGAATATTCCACTCTCATCCTAGGTGGAAGCTTGCCATTGGTGGAACACCAGTGGCAAGAGTTTTCATGACCTCCGTTTAACTCCCTGATGAAGGCTTGTATGCCAAAATGTGTTGGAGTTTTTTAGGGTAAACATGACCATGCCAAGCGAATAAAAACATTTAAATTTTATTTGAAAAGAGATTGCATTGGAGTTCTTTGATTACTTAGCCTATGTGTATGCCTTCCAAAGACCACCTCAAACAAAAACAATCCGAAGGAGTGCAGGAAACACTCCTTCTCAAAAACGGTTGTTTTCTTTTCGATTATGATTGTTGGGATTTTCTCTGTATTATTGTAGGGTCTTTACCTCACAATATAAAGCACCTTGAGGCCACTGTTTGTTGCGATTTGGTGCTATATACAGTAAATAAAATTGAATTGAACTGAATTCACTTGCATCTTTTAAAACAGTTCAGTATTGTGTCCAAGTAGAAAAAAAAACTCTGTTTCCCCTCACTCCCAACAAGTTGTGGTTGATGGCTGCCCCTCCCTGAGCCTGATTCTGCCAGAGGTTCCTTACTTTTAAAAGGGGTTCTTTGCTTCCCAATGTCACCAAGTGTCATAGGGGGTTGTGTGATTGTTGGGATTTCATTCTAATACTGTACTTTGGGGTGGCTGTTATTTGTGAATTGGCACTATATACATAATATTAAATTGAACTGAATTTAGTAATTTAGTGGCCTCCTCAATTGTCATCTTATCTATAGGCTGAGTGAACCCAGAGATGTGCTGACTGATGGCTCCTGCCCAGTTTTAGAAATGGAAACAACAAACCAACACTGTTTGTTTGAGTCAATTTACAGACACAGCAACCCGTAAAGTGACCAAATAGGCTGCATCTCAGTGCCAACAGAAAATGATGTTGTTGGGGCAGGTTCATTGCTCACCCCTGATCTGTTAGGACAAAACAATACAAAAACCTCCACAAACTAAAGTGAAAAATAAAGCAATCCAGGCAGATTATCAGGCAGAGAGTTTGCCAGTTGCACAAGAACAGATTTCTTTTGTTTCTACAGACTTTAAAGATTTATCAAATATGTCATCCTGAAGGTTCAGTTTAAAACTCAAGAACGAGCCCTAATATGAAGTGAGAGAAAGTCACTGAATGGAATCGATAAAATGAATAACTTTCCTCCTGGATTGTGACAGATGAGCTGTTGAGGAATTCACCATCAAATCCAGCATTTGGCTGGCTTGGCAGAAACCTGTTTTTCTAATTATTTTTTAGATTCACACAACTGGATCTGTTTAAAGAAAAAACAAACAAACCAAAGACAAGAAGCTTTAAAATAGCAGAAAATCTTAAATGCAGGGGTACATAGCACCATCTCAGCTTGTATCACAGCAAGCTTGTAGCTGCTGATGCCTTGATCATTATTTTTTACTCCATTTTGTTCACTGGCCAGCTGGCTAATCAGCAAATCACAGACCAAACCCTACCACACCACAGCTAGCTGCTAGTCTCAGTTTAATTGAGGGAGACAGGGTTAAGGAGTCACTAGCAGACAGCTATTAAAGTTTAATATGTCTCAGCATTAAATAATAACTGCAGGATATTCCTGACTGGTGGCTTGGTTTAATCACCTTTAATGAGAATGGCTCAATATAAGAAGTAATATATCCATGCCTTCTGTGATTGCTTCATCTATCCACTGGCACATCTATGCCAGTTTAAATTGACCTTCTTCAGAAATAGCCACATACAACCATCCATTTAGGAAAATCTGAAAGACAAAGTCCCACATGATGCATTCTCTAATAGCTTTTTGTGCCCATCTACAGTCCATGGTTCCAAAATCTAATTGGCAAATGGTAGAGGAAGGCAGTCTGCACTGCATTGTGAAGGAACTCGGCATGAGCCCAAAATAAATAACATGTGATGGGCGCTAACAATAATTGAACACACAACTGAAATACTACAACTAGAAAAGTAGCATTTGATTGAGTACCTGTCTTTTTGTAGAACATGATCTCATCCTTAAACTCTTCGCGCTTCTCCAAGGCCTCATCAATGCTGAGGATGATACTTTCACTGGTCTCAGGCCCATATAGGAACTTACAGGCGCAGCTCTTCTGCATGACCTCTGCCCGAGAGAAGCCCGTGAGCTCACAGAAGCCATCCGAGCAGTAGACAATGGGAAAGCCCTTCGACACCTGAGCATTGGCCAGAATGAAGTTGCTGTCTGCAGGAGAAAGAGAAAAAGGAGATGACATATTATCAAGGTTATTGTAGAATTTTATGGGGTTTTTTCTATTTACTCAGACAAAGTAATGAATGTCTTTTTTGATATTTCTGTTTAAAAGGAAAAATAAATGGCGAGCTTAGTGTACCTTAGTTCAATAGCTCTTCTCCAAAGAAAAGGAGTACTCTGTTACACTTGCCCAGTGACTGAAAGTACACATAAAAGAGAACTCTACAAGCAAACTTCAATTTTTGCTGCTTCAAGAGGCCTTTCAGGTCCCAGAACCAATCTCTTAGCAACCAAATAATGCTCCATCCACAGTCACCATTGTTGCTAACATTTATGCCTGCTTTAGTGACCTTGGTGCTTGGGTGGTAGTGTACAATGTGTTTTTAGAACATTTTCACAGAAAACAGTGGCCACGTATGTCTGAAAGCAGGGTTGATGAACCAAAGCACAAAGTAAATCAAGTGGCAGCCTCCATTGCTGAAAACTGAAGCCAATACAAAAGTGTCTCTAATGGCCACTTAAAATTCGCTCCAAAAGCGAGTCAATCCCAACAGACTCCTACGACCAATTTAACAGTATTAAAAGCTTGTTTACAGGCCAATACAAAAAAAAAACAAAAAACTGTTTGGGCTTTCATAGTTTCCCCTTTTATAACAAATATACATTTAGTTAACTTTTATTAACTTAACCCATCCATTTGGATAATGTTAAAGCCTCAAAATCTACTGGAGAGGCTGTTTTGACTGCTTTGGGTCCCAACACAGACAGCTGTATTCAATGACTTTCTTAACCCCGGTTAATTCAATTCTAATTCTGCTTGTAGTTTCAATGACTTCTGAAGCTTTTTAATGTTATAATCTGATAATTTAGTGCTGTATCTTCTCATCTAAACATACACTTTATGGACAAACGTACTGGGCCACCTACACATTACACCCACAGGAGCTTCATGGCATGGAAACCCATGCCATGAAGCTCCCACTGCACAGTTTTTGTGCTGATGTTTATGCCAGATGAGGTGTTGGAGCTCTGCTATTACTGAGTCAACAGAGTGTTGCCAACTTTTATACAATATGAGCCTCAGCTCTCAGCAACCCCGCTCTGTAACTTTACATGGTCTGCCACTTTGTGGCTGAGTTACTGTGGTTCTTTAATACTTCCACTCTGGAACAACACCACTTGTTTATGGCGTGGAATATCTAGAAGGGAAGAAATTTCACAAACTGACTGGTGTCAATAATGGCATTCAATTACAGTGTCACACTTGAATTCGGTGAGCTCTTCAGAGTGACCCATTTTTTCACAAATGTTTGAGAAGGCTGACTGCATGGCTAGGTGCTTGATTTTATACAAGGGACTGAAAACACCTGAATTTAAAGATTAAGAAGGCACGGTCCATACTTTTGTCTATATAGTGTAACTTCTGGCTTCAAAAAGCCAATATGGCAATGGTCATAACACTAATGTCAAGGCATCCAAAATGTGCAGCCCAGAACCCAATGGATGACTTCACAGTGGGTATGGCTATCTATTTTATACAGTCTGTGTACAACCACCAAATTTGCTCACAGATGCCATAATGCTCCATAAAGCCAGAAGGAAAAGTGCAGAAGGGTGTAAATTTTCCTTCACTGGCCTGTATGATTAATATGAGACATCTTTCATATTGCACAGTGCCATCTCATCCATATTGAAATGAGAAACAGCTATCATGATTTTTTTTTTCTGGAATGCTGAACATTATGAACAGAAAATTGGCCAGCTCATCTGTGGAAACTGTACTGCCAACACTGGGAGACCAAAATGCTTTTACCACCAACAACTTTTGAAACTTCATACAATATAAATGGAATCGTTTTCAACTGGTCAAGTAGTGCCTCTCTAGCTGTTTCAACGAATTACTCTCACTTAGCCGCTGCAGTGATATTTTAACATAGAGATACAAATTCTGATGGGATGCTTTTTTTTTAGCTCAGGCAGATAAAGGCCTGTGTGGGCTGCAAAATGAGAGTTATTTACCTTAAAAAAGACTTATTCTGTATACAAAGAGCAGCAGAAATATATCTATAAACTTCTTGAAAGTCCCTGAATTCAATACACTGACCCTTCATTTATAATACTCTTAGTGAGAGATGTGTTAAAGAGAGGCCATGGTTAGGAGAAATTCTGGTAAAGAGTGAGAGAAAAATCTGGAGTAGAGGATACTGTAAGTAAGGGAGAGGCGGCACGATGACAATGAAAAAAGTCTATCACAATTAATTAGCCCATTTGTGTCTAGCTCTAAATACCCAGTTGAAGTGGACCAGCTGTTTCTACCTGAATCCATCTATTAAGGCGCACAAACATACACCCATGTGTGCAAACAAACACCCACAGTGGCAGCCCTGTGCAGAATGATGCTGAGCTGTGCTGACAGACAGCTAGTGTTTACAGTACAATGCCCATTATACACAACAGATGACTGTGTCAGTTTGGTAGATTCTATAATGTCTATAGGTCTATGCATATGCATGTCCATAATTTGATAAGCAGTTAAATCAGCAAAACCTAGCCCATGAATTGCATAACAAAGTAAGAATACACACATATGCATAGCAGCTTCATTTGGTATTGAGAAATTATACAGAACCCACATGAATTTTGAGACATTTGTATAATCACAGAGAATAAATGAGCTGCAGCTACATTACTCCACATCGATACACAGAACACAAACCCACAAAGTGACATGAGCTTGTTTATAATCACTGCTTGAGACATCCTGCAAAGTGACTTGTTTCAATTACATTTCATTACAAAAATCAATTTTCTGCATCAATAAATCCCTTTTTTTCTTCAGCCCAGGTAATTAATTGTTTTATGTTTTATGTCAGGGTTTGTTGAAGGAAAACAACTTAGATTTGAACTGGGAATACAGCGGTAGATGACAACACTCTTGTATGTGACTCTCAGGAGGAATGAGCAGCTTGTTCCTTTTTCTGATCCCATCCAGAAATCAATAATTGTTTCTGCTGTCTTACAGGGCTCACTAAAAAAACTGATAAATGTCACTTTGCCTTATGTTTTCAAGTAATGTAATAGCAGAGACAGACTTACTTATTAAGGCTTTGGCATTATTTCCATCATTGGTATTACTTATTGCCTAGTATTGACTAAAATGTGGGAACATGGTAAAGTAACAACAAATATTTTTGGACACTCAGCAGCCAAATTATTAGGTATTGCTTACTAGTATTAAGTTGGACCCCTTTAGCCTTCAGAACTGACTTCACTCTGAAAACATTCCTCAGAGATTTTGCTTGATTTGATTGTGATCTGGGACTGTGGAGCCCATTTGATTACAGTGAACTCACTGTCATGTTCATGTCATGATTTGCGCCATGGCATGTTATCCTAACCATCAGAAGATTATAAAGGATAAATATGGTCAAAGGATTATAAAGGATGGATATGGTCACTGATAATATTTAACTGGACTGTGACGTTCAAACAATGCTCAGTTGATGCTAAGGGTCCCAAAGCGTGCCAAGAAAAAATTCCCCAATAGCATTACACCACCAGCAACAGCCTGAACCACTGGATCCAGGATGGATCCATGGTTTCATGTTTATGCCAAATTCTGATTCCAAATGTCACAACAGAAATCAAGATTCGTCAGGCAACGTTCTTCCAATTTTCCATTGTCCAATGTTGGTGAGCCCATACAAGCTATAAGCCTCAATTTCCTGTTCTCACTGGATATTTTCTCTTTTTCTGACCATTATCTGTAAACCCTAGAAATGGTTGTATGGGGAAAATCACAGTAGATCAGCAGTTCCTGAAATACTCTGATCAGCCCATCTGGCATCAACAACCATCTCACGTTCAAAGTCATTTAAAATCATCTTTCTTCCTCATTCCATGCTCAGCTTGAACTTCAGCAGGTTGTCTTGACCATGTTTACATGTCTAAATGCAATGAGCTGCTGCCATGCCATTGGCTGATTAACTATTTGCACTAACGAGCAGTTGTATACGTGAGTGTGGCTGGTGAATGTGGTTTTGAGGGCAATTTGGATTTTAATGCTGACCATAATTAAAAAAAACAAAAAAACAAAACATTCTTAAGCCTCTCTGAGTCCAAGAGTCCGTTAGGGTTCACTTGGTGTAAATATTGTCATGAGACAGTGAGTGTGAGGGTCAGTGCAGGTGCCGCATACCTGTCTGTTTTTTGTGACCATGTGGACTCATCTGTGGAAAATTTACATTACAATGCACCAACTACGCATTCACCACAGGACTGGGCTTCAAGCAGACTTCAGTATAACAGCAATGACTACACAGCCATCACATCTCCTTATGTCTGTTTCTGAAACTGAGTATGATCGGTTCTTTACTCTGTCTTGAAATAAATTCTAACATGCCCGAATACGTCATGTAATTGCTGTAGATTTTAAACAACCTCTTTAAAACTGGCAGATTTGCTCCTGGCTATATTTATTGGTAAATCTGCCCTACAGATTTGTAGTCTGTGACACTATTTACGGTTAACTTGTGCCACTATTGTTCTATTAAGGTGTGGAACCAAAATGTAGAGTGTGGTTTGAACATACAAAATGAAAACTGTTGTTTTTTCAAGCTCAGTAATGGGCTTGTTGGTATACAGGACTTTTCTAATCTACTTGAGCACTCAAAGCATTTTATACAACGTGTCTCAGTCACCCATTCATACAAGCACTTTTTTCCCTACACCTATATGCTTTCTATCTAACATTCACACTCCAATGAACACATCAGAGATCAATTTGGGATCCAGTATCAAGGATACTTTGGCATGCAGACTTGAGCTGCCAGGAATCGAACCACCAACTTTCCGATTAGTAGAGGACCTGCTCTACTTCCTGAGCTGCAGCCACCCTTACAGACTTGAATTTACAGTCATCTGCTTGTGTTCATTTGTTCTGCTCTTTGGCTAGGTAAAGAGCATTACGGATTATGAGAATTCAGTCAGCGTGTAGACCGCAGAGACCCGTTTGCATATATTCTCCTGAAATGAAAAATGGTGATGACAAACGTATGTTGAATGCTGATTGGTTGAGTAGCTGGTTTGAACAGGAATTGAAATGACAGTGACGTGCACCATGAAGAAGATGATTGAAAAAATGCTAAAGGTCAAAAAGCACAGATGAATGTGAGAGTGGACACGTCATAGTTTTGTCTCACTTGGTTTCATTTCACTACAAAGACGTTATTTGTATACTATGAGATCTTCTTTGGCTACACTAAAGGTCCAACAACAGAGCAGTGGCTCCACATATTTTCAGCATTGCCCCCAAAAGACAGTATACAGCTGGTGTGTAGACATGAGACTTCAAAGCTCTGTGTAGCACCTAAAGACTATCAAACTTTCCCTGTCATGTTTTCAGCCAGAAATGGGAGAAAAATCAATTAAAACAAGTGCAAATTGTGCTTTTTTTTTTTTTTTAAAGCAGCGTTATTGAGTTACTCCACCTCAGTTGCTACCTTTTTTTTGTTGTTGTTTATTTAACCAAAAGAGGTGGTAAACAAACCCACAGAAAAAAATGTAATGTGTAACAATGTTTTCTGAGTCATTAGCATACAATAAATCTCAGCGACACTGATCCCAATTTGTGAAAGAGGAAAAACACACAGGAACGTGTCTATATCCGCAGCAATACTCGGACCAAATAGCCCAGACAGATGGTCAGAGTGGGTCTTAGCACTGGGACTGGCTGTCAGGCATGAGCCCCCTAAGGCTCAGGGTAACGAAAAGAGAGACAGTCAAGACTGCTGGAGACTCGGGAGCCCTGAGAAAAGGCCTGCAGCCTATCTTGTGACAGCTCCCAGAGCCAAGGAGGATGGTGTTGACTGAAAACTAAACTTTGTTTGACAGCAGATTACTTGTGCTGTTTAGAATTGACAGATATATGGTGTATTGTCTGAGCATACAGTGTGCTTATACTGGGTCATATGGAGGGGAGACAAGGTCATGTCAGGTAACTTGTTTTAAGAGTTAGTTTCAGAAGTCATTCTATATACAGACTACACACTCACATAATCTGAACATACACTAGAACAAAGCAAACACTAAGCTAATAAACTCTATTTTCTCTTCATGTCCAGTGTTAAAATCAATATGTTAAAAACTAAATTTAGCCTATAGTTGCTTTCACACAACAGAATCAGGTCAGGACATTAAAGATTTCTTTTCTCACACAAAGCTCACAGCAGGAAATAGCATCAGACACATTCTCACCACTGGAAATGCTCTGTTTGGGTTTGTCTAGGCAGCTGCCTGGTGTTTGCGAAGCAGGACACACGACACCCACTCATTTCTGTGAATTCACCAGAAAATTACCTGAGCTATTCTTCCTACTAAACTTCACATGGGCTTTGTACTAGGCAACTGGCAGGTAAAAGAACATTTAACGTCTGATCCGACTGTATCAGACTTCTGACAGGCACCTCCACTGGGTAATTTCAAGAGAGGTTCAGGGCTGAAAACAGCTTATAACTGTGTCCCAAACCACCTTACTTCCAGCTTACGCTTGCTATTTTGAGCACATTAGTGCATTCACATTGACAAGCTATAAGAAGTGCTATATGAGTAACCTGGTGGTGTATAATGGTCCAAATGCTGGGTGTGGATAGCTGTGAGACTCTCAGTTGCCGCTATACTGGCTACATTAGAAAAAAGGGGTGGGGAATGCAAACCATCTTGCCATCAGCACCAACAGCAATGCCCATACAGTTTAACCACCTGATTCGAATGTTAGCAGTGGCAGATTTTTATTTATTTATTTATTTTTATCAGCGACTTACTTTTACTTACTTACTTTTGTCGTGATGTTTGGTGTTTGTGCATGTTCGATTGTCATTTTTAATATACAAGATAGATGATGAGAGGAGAGAGAAGTAGTTGTAAATGTGCAAAATGCATGAGCTGGCACAGCAATCAAGTGCTTTAGTCGTGTTTTCCAACTTTTTACACTTGCTTGTCAAAATTTATATACTATGTGAATAGGCAGTGTACAGAGCACATTACATGACAGTGTACTACTACAAGTACTACTACTAATAATAATAAACTTTATTTATATGGTACCTTTCAAACCAATGTTACAAGGTGCTTCTTGAGAAAAAAATAATCATGTTAACACAAATAGTAACAAAACATTTGAGAAAAGAAGACCAGCTGCACATGAACATTAAAGCAGAGAATAAAAACAAATAAATTAAAAATCTATGATGAAATAATAAAAATAATTACTAAGAAGAGACCATAAAACATTAAAAATAAACATTAAAAAGAGACAACATGTAACAAGTACCTCAAACAGGAGGCATTCAGGAAGACTGCTTATAAAAATATGCTGTTAAGCATGCTTTAAACGACAATAGGGAGCTTGTAATCTGATCTCACAGAGGTTGGTCCAGAGAATGGGTGCCCGAAAAAAAAAAAAAAAAAAAAAAGGCCTGGTAACCCTTGGTCCTCAGCTGGGATTGTGGGATGGCTAGCAGAGCCTTGGCTAAGGACCGAGCACATAAGGTGTCAGAAGATCTGAAATATATATAATAATCAAAGTATCCATCAGGAGACACAGTCTTTGATTCTTTAGAAATCTGGTCTTATGAAGAAAAGAATAAATAAGTATTTAATTTGTGTTTTTTTTTTTTTTTAAATAAAGTAAGTAATACAGTAACTGTGCTCAAAGATTAGGAAGCATCCCCTAAAAAGCTACGAATTCAAATCAAGAAATGCAACTATTTCAATACCGGTTAAGAGCTGTGAAAATGTATGTTTGTCACGGATCAGCTGTGTGGCAGGAAAGAAGGGGACCCCAAGGCAGACGAGGTAAATGGAAAAGACAGTCTTTAATTGGCAAAGTGCAGGACAAATCCAGGAACAAAACCAGAACTCAAAACCAGGACAAAACTGAACCACAGAGGAACACAGCAGGGGAGCGAACGACGACGACGCGACGAGGACAAAGTGAAAACACCGACAATATAAACACAGCAGGTAATGGGCAAATGGGAAACAGCTGGGAGGGAAACACAGGAAGCACAATAAAACCAAAAGCGCACAGACAAAAGACCTACCAAAATAAAACAGGAAAGAACCTAACAGAGTACACACTGGCTGAACACCTGGGAATACAGACACCGAAGGATAACCGACACCAGCACAACAGAGCACAAGGGAATAGAAACAGTGAAACCATAATAAAACAGAACTAAATCACCGGAACATAGAATACTGGGCCACCGGCCCAGGACCATGACAGTACCCCCCCCTTAAGGGCCGGCTCCCGACGGCCCACAACAAGAACAAAGAAAAACCAAAACCGGACCAGGGCGGGAGGAGGGGGAACCGGACGGAGGGACCGAACCAAACAAAACCCAGGAGACAAAACAAAACAAACCAGTCCAGGAACTAAACAAAAAACAGGACCAAAACAAAAGGCAATGGCACAGGGCCGAAGAGCGCCAACGCTCAAAATAGGGGTCAGAAAAACAAAAACACAGGGCCCAGGAAAACAGTACATAGTGTCCAGGAGGACCCACTGGGAAATCCCAAAACAAAAAAAAACACAGTTCAGGGGCCACACAGGCCAAGGGCCACAAAGCAGAGTCCAAACGAGGGAGGCTGACCGCGCTCCCAGCAGCGGCGGCAACGACGAGGAGAAGGCACTGGAGGCCGACCGCGCTCCCAGCGGCGGCGGCGGCGATGAGGAGGAGTCACTGGAGACCGACCGCGCTCCCAGCGGCGGCGAGGAGGAGTCACTGGAGGCCGACCGCGCTCCCAGCGGCGGCGGCGGTGGCGACGAGGAGGAGTCACTGGAGGCCGACCGCGCTCCCAGCGGCGGCGGCGGCGGCGACGACGAGGAGGAGGAGGAGTCACTGGAGGCCGACCGCGCTCCCAGCGGCGGCGGCGACGAGGAGCAGGCACTGGAGGCCGGCCGCGGGGCATGCGGTGGCGGAGACGGGTGACCTCAGGCTCTGGCGTGGAACCCTCGGGCTCTGGCGCAGGACCCTCGGGACCCTCCGGACGCTCGTGCTGAGCGGAGACCCCCAACGGCTCGGACTGAGCGGGACCCCCTGGCTCCGGCGCGGGACCCTCTGGCTCCGGGCGCTCGGACCGAGCGGGACCCCCTGGCTCTGGCGCGGGACCCTCTGGCTCCGGCGCGGGACCCTCTGGCTCCGGGCGCTCGGACCGAGCGGGACCCCCTGGCGGCTCCGACTGAGCGGGATCCTCCGGATGCTCGAACACTGGATGCGCAGGCTGGGGCTGCTTTGCAGGGCATAGGTTAGGTGAGTCTGATGGCGACAGGGGAGCTGACTGGGACTCTGACTCAGAGACCAGGGACTCTACAGCAGTCGACGGGAGAGACTGGGGCTGAGACAGAGACGCTGCTGAGACTGACTGGGTACCTGACTGGAAAGGAACTGGAATCGGGGAAGCTGACACTGGGGAAGCTAAGGGAACCAAAATTACAGAGGGAGCAGGAGCTGAGCGGACTGTAGAGGGCCATGGTGCCGGCTGAGTGGGCGTCATCCTGGGCAGCAGGGGCTGCTCAGGGAACAGTTTGGGTATGTCAGAAGATGGCTGCGTGGAAGCAGGCCGGGAGACGACTGGCTGCGTGGAAGCAGGCCGGGAGACGACTGGCTGCGTGGAAGCAGGCCGGGAGACGACTGGCTGCGTGGAAGCAGGCCGGGAGACGACTGGCTGCGTGGAAGCAGGCCGGGAGACGACTGGCTGCGTGGAAGCAGGCCGGGAGACGACTGGCTGCGTGGAAGCAGGCCGGGAGACGACTGGCTGCGTGGAAGCAGGCCGGGAGACGACTGGCTGCGTGGAAGCAGGCCGGGAGCTAGGGAGATCTGGCTGCGTGGAAGCAGGCCGGGAGCTAGGGAGATCTGGCTGCGTGGAAGCAGGCCGGGAGCTAGGGAGATCTGGCTGCGTGGAAGCAGGCCGGGAGCTAGGGAGATCTGGCTGCGTGGAAGCAGGCCGGGAGCTAGGGAGATCTGGCTGCGTGGAAGCAGGCCGGGAGCTAGGGAGATCTGGCTGCGTGGAAGCAGGCCGGGAGCTAGGGAGATCTGGCTGCGTGGAAGCAGGCCGAGAGACAGAAAGAGCAGACTGCGAGCTAGAGAGGGCAGACTGCGTGGGAGCAGGCTGCGAGCTAGAGAGGGCAGGGAGAGCGACTGGAGCTAGAGCTGACTGAGGGCGAGGGAGAGCTGCTGGCTGCGTGGGAGCGGACTGAGGGAGAGCCGACTGCGTGGAGACTGACTGAGAGCTACAGAGGCTGACTGAGACTGAGCGGTGACTGAGAGCTACAGAGGCTGACTGAGACTGGGAGGTGGCTGGAGCTACAGCTGACTGAGACTGGGAGGTGGCTGGAGCTACAGCTGACTGAGACTGGGAGGTGGCTGGAGCTACAGCTGACTGAGAGACAGGCTGAAGAGGCACTGTGGACGACACTGAAAACTGCTGTGAAGGCTTGGACCTGGCTGCCCCCACCCGCGGAACAGGAACGGGTGCAGAGGTCAGCCCGTCCGTGGCTGCCCCCACCCGCGGAACAGGAACGGGTGCAGAGGTCAGCCCGTCCGTGGCTGCCCCCACCCGCGGAACAGGAACGGGTGCAGAGGTCAGCCCGTCCTTGGCTGCCCCCACCCGCGGAACAGGAACGGGTGCAGAGGTCAGCCCGTCCGTGGCTGCCCCCACCCGCGGAACAGGAACGGGTGCAGAGGTCAGCCCGTCCGTGGCTGCCCCCACCCGCGGAACAGGAACGGGTGCAGAGGACAGCCCGTCCGTGGCTGCCCCCACCCGCGGAACAGGAACGGGTGCAGAGGACAGCCCGTCCGTGGCTGCCTCCCCCCGCGAAACGGGTACGGGTGCAGAGGACAGCCCGTCCGTGGCTGCCTCCCCCCGCGAAACAGGTACGGGTGCAGAGGACAGCCCGTCCGTGGCTGCCCCCACCCGCGGAACAGGAACGGGTGCAGAGGACAGCCCGTCCATGGCTGCCTCCCCCCGCGAAACAGGTACGGGTGCAGAGGACAGCCCGTCCGTGGCTGCCTCCCCCCGCGAAACAGGTACGGGTGCAGAGGACAGCCCGTCCATGGCTGCCTCCACCCGCGAAACAGGAACGAAGCCATCAGTCTTTGAACCCCCAGTTCTTTCTGTGGCTAATTTCTTAGGAGCCAGTTCAGGGGTGTCAGAATGACAGACCTCTATGACAAAGGCCCTAACTAGGGCAGGAAGAGAGTCCAAAAGCCAGGGATGTACTGACAACAGATTACGTAGCCTCTGCACTATAGCTTCCTTTTGCCTTTCACAATGAAGTTCAAGCCACAGATCACACAGCTTATAAACAAAGTTACACACATCCGACCGGGAGCCCTCAGCAGGGAAACCATTCTTTGTAGACAAACACGAAACGTCTTTATCCTTGGCTGTCAGTGAAACAGGGAATTTGGGGCTGGGTTTTACAGCCTGCTCAAAAAACACATGTCCTTTAGCGGCTCCTTTGTTCAGCCCAATGTCAAGGAACTCAGTCTTTACATTAACAGGCATGGCAACAGAGTTACTCACGGAACCTGGTGACTGAGTATGAAGCGGCGACGGCTGTGTGGAATCTGGAGGCTGTGGTGACCGTCTCCGCGGCGTTATCCCGCTCTGCTCCCGCGGCGATTCTCTACGATGCTGTCGGGAGCTTGGCCTTCCTTCCTCAGCAGCAGGCAGCGGTGAAGCAGAAGTGCTGGGAGGCCAGGGACCCCTGTGTCCCAGGAATCGGAAAAATGACTCCTCCGGAGTCATTCCGGGCGGCGGCTCCGGCGAAAAGTCTCTTTGCTTCCTCCGGGATCTCGTCCTCCGTGGCTGCGGCATGGAAAACCGCGGCGTCATACCGCACGGCTCCGGGGACGAATCATGCAGCTGCTGCCAGGGATTCCCCTTCCGCCATGGCTGCGGCGCCCGCTGAGGAGGGGAGGGACCAGTGAGCGGAGTGACAGGTGAGCGAGCGGCAGGAGACAAAAAAATTCCGCCAGTGCGGATAACTCGTGGCTTAGGAGGAGGAGGTGAGTGGCGTCGCCGGGGACCGTTCCAAAAAGCAGGTCCCCCCAGCGCCAGGCGAGTGCCACTGTAGGGGTCGGAGTCTGCGGGGTCCATTCGTGGTCGCGTCGTACTGTCACGGATCAGCTGTGTGGCAGGAAAGAAGGGGACCCCAAGGCAGACGAGGTAAATGGAAAAGACAGTCTTTAATTGGCAAAGTGCAGGACAAATCCAGGAACAAAACCAGAACTCAAAACCAGGACAAAACTGAACCACAGAGGAACACAGCAGGGGAGCGAACGACGACGACGCGACGAGGACAAAGTGAAAACACCGACAATATAAACACAGCAGGTAATGGGCAAATGGGAAACAGCTGGGAGGGAAACACAGGAAGCACAATAAAACCAAAAGCGCACAGACAAAAGACCTACCAAAATAAAACAGGAAAGAACCTAACAGAGTACACACTGGCTGAACACCTGGGAATACAGACACCGAAGGATAACCGACACCAGCACAACAGAGCACAAGGGAATAGAAACAGTGAAACCATAATAAAACAGAACTAAATCACCGGAACATAGAATACTGGGCCACCGGCCCAGGACCATGACAATGTTTTGTTTTCTCTCATTTTCAGTTTGTTCGTTTCTTCTATAAGTGAAATGTTCTCCCAACTTTGCAGCATTTTTGGCAATTTCAAAGTTCCAGTGTTCAGGTTTTTGAAACCAGCTTTTAGCAGCCTTGTTTCTCTTTTATGAATTATTTTCTTGGAAACAGCCAAACAGTTTTTGCATCTATTACTGTAATAACTGGGCACTTGTTTGTCGTTACCACAAAACTCATTTCTACCTCTTTTTTAAAAATTTATTTTCTCCTTTCAATGAAATTTCTCCAGCTATCCTTTTCTGTGCTCCCCCCTCTCTACTCTCTTAGATTTTCACCTTCTGCTTCTTTCCCTTCCTCCTCAACTTTCTCAATCACTCCAACTTCACTCTGCTCAGTCTCTCCTTCCTTTCACCCCCAACTGCTCCTGATGTCCCTCCTACCATTTTTGGATCTCTATGCCTAATTACTCTTCATCTCCTCTTTACCCTTGGAATTCCACCACACCATCCTCTTTTCCCCAATCCATTTATTTCCTGCATTTACTGCACGTTCACCTTCTTCCCCGCCTGCCTCTAAAAAAGTATCAACTGTCTAAGTTTACTTTTATCCTCGCTCTGCACCCTGAATCTCTGCTGTAGGAAAATTCTGAATCATCTTTCCTTCTTAGTTCCTTCTCAGATTTCATCTTTCCCATCTTCCTACTGTCTCTTTCATGTTATCTTTTTTAAAATTCACTATCCTTTCTCATCTGTCATACCCTCTTCATCACCTCACGTTGTTCGATTTTCTCCATTTAAATTTTCTTTTGGCTAATTGCTCCAGTGTGGAAGCCCATAGATCATTTTGCCTCATGCTCACATGACTGCATGACAGCTGCTAGAGGAACCCCACAGGTACACAGTGGAAAGAGGGAGGAGGAAAGACGGTGACAGAGAAAGAAAGCGAGCAGAAGGGCAGAAGAGGAAAGAGGTCAGGGAAAGACAAAAAAGTGCAAGAAGGAACGCAAAGACGCAGATGGTTACAGAGACTTCTTACGTAATTAAAGTGAAGGTGGTGAACAAGAGATTCTTAAAATATCTGTGATAAATTAAAAATTCCAGTGTTTTCTAGTCCCAAAGTGGTTTGCAGATTCACAGATTTAGACGAACACAAAATAACCAGTGATTTAAATTTTACTGGAAAGCGCTCCTTGTAATTATGCAAATCGCGACTGTTTTCAGTAGCTCAATAAAGAGATTTAAGCCAAGCTAGCAGTGTGGCTCTTGGGATGGAAATTCTGGTTGGTCACTGGATTAGTTGAACTCTGGTCCTTATTAAATATCTCAGCAATTATGCTCGCATTTTTATTCAGTGTGCGTAGTCTCACAGAGGCTACTAGAACATCTCATGTAGACTCTCAGTGTTGTTTTAACACTTTCCCTAACAGTAATCAGGAAGTTTTATGAGCTTAAACATAAGCGAGCCTGTACCATATCAGCAGCAGACAGGAAAACATCCATTTTTACAAACGGTGTTTTGAGGAGGCTTTAATATGCTTCTTCACAATAGGAGCGCCGTGTCAAACGATCATGTTGGCCGATTTTGTCAGCATTTGTGGTGGAGACAGGACCCAAATCCAGAACACAACGGCAGACAAAGTAAAACAAAGGAGAGAAAGGAAAGTCCAAGATAAACAACAGACGATCTAACAAAGAAAGGAAGAACCAGATTTGTATCTGCATATTTACACTGAAGATGGAATGAAGACATCAACAGCAGGTGAAAATAATTAGCACTGCTGAAGACAGTAAGGGCGGAGAAGACAATCACAAAGGAAAACTAGAAGGAGACACCACACAAAACTATCCTTCAGTGTAAAACGGGGAATGACCAAATGACAACCAACACTAAGACACTAAACCGGTCGTCTGTGTCATGATCCTGGGTGGGTGACCCAGTGTTTTCAGTTTTGTGGACTTTTGAATTTTTGTACCCTTTTTAGTTCCTGGTCAGGTTTTTATTTGTAGCCTCAGTTCAGTTGAGTTTTGTTTCAGTTGTCTCGTTAGTTCAGTTCAGTTCACCTGTTCTCCCCAGTTGAGTCCTGTTTCCCTAACCACCCTGTGTGTATTTAAGCCCTCAGTTTTCCTCAGTTAATTGTTGCGTCATCCCTCATAGTAGTGAGTTTCCCTGCTTTGTTTCCAGTTTGTCTGAGTAGCCATGTTCTTTGTGTTAATTCCATGCTTCCGGCCAGCAATAAAAGCTGTGTTTTGAGTTCACGTCCGTCTCCAAGTCCTGCATTTTGGGTCCACATCCGGTCTGCCTCACTACCGTCTCATGACAGTCGGGGAGAAGGACACAAGCACATAAACGAGACAGAAGGACAACAACATGGAAATGCTGAGGAACTAGAAAAATGAAATCAAAACAGAAGCCGAAATTCAATAAGTCACAAGAACACACAAAAACAAAAATAAAATACAAACAGAAGTTAGAATTCATAAATATCACAAAACTAAAGCCCAGCATGACCTTAATCATAATGAAATCAACAAAGGAATCCAAAATTCAAAAACAACAGAAAACTCTGGGACTGTGATTTGTTCAGAGGAAACTGCATGCTTGGATAAGCTGTGGATGAAATGGGACAAAATGGGAACGTTGATTAAACAGTGATAAATACTTGCCAATTTTCCTATGCCTGTGTCACATTTCCATTGCCTATTTGTAACACTGACCCCTATTAGAAGTTTATAAAGAGATAAAATTAAAATTGACCAGAATTGAGTTCAGCTTATTGGTACGGCCCTCCACAACAGTCCCAGTTTTTCGTGTGGCCCCTTGGGAAAAGGAATTGTCCACACCTGCCTTAAAGAAATGGTATGGTCAGAAAGAGGTGAGTGTATGCTTTTGCTACCTTGTCCGCACACAGCTTTGTCCCACATTTGTGGATTTTACACACACACACACACACACACACACACACACACACACACACACACACACACACACACACACACACACACACACACACACACACGGAACAGCTCGTCGCAGTGTTGTGCAGCCACTGCAAGCAACCCCAGAGCTATTTAAGTCACGACAACAATTCTTATGATGGAGAACTGAGCAATGAGGAGGCAATGGAGACACAGAATAAGGGAAGAGAGAAGTTAGGGAAGCAGAATCAGGCAGCACTACACAGCAGGGAGAGGAGAAGATGGATGGCAAATAAGATGAGAGAATGAGAGAGGAGGGGGATGTGGACAGGTAAGGGGAATAGAAGGGGAGGTTGAGAGATACACTGAGGCAGACAGATGAGGGTGTTAGAGGGGCAGAAGGTGAGGGGGTGATTTAGAAAGTTGAAAGTAAGTGAGATGGAACCGTGAGAGGTGGAATGATGAAAGATGGAGATGGAGTGTGGTAAAAATTGGTCAGGAAGTGGGGAGATGGATGGAAAAGACCTCGCCACCTTTTTGACGAAATTCATGTGGGCCTCTGCTACAGCAACAGTTACATAACCAAAAAAAAAGTCACTCTACAGTTGCCACAGTAACCACTGACACACACCATGGCAACCAAGGTTACACATGTACAGTTTGTCTTTAAAGTCAAGTCAGTCGTTGTATGGGATAATGAGATTAAGTGTCTCTGCTGTATCAACAAACCGTGCATCAATTATTAGTCAGAGCATACACATTCATACATTATATGCATACACATACTCTCACACCCATTCTAACAGCAGTAATCCTCTCACACCCTGGAATTGAAGAGAGAAAATCATTACACAAATCCACAGCCTTAATCACCTCAGTGCCTCTTTATCATACAATCCCCAGAGCTCTCACCAAATGAAACATTACACCGCGCATTACATTCCTGTAATTTGCAGGTCGCACACCTGCTGTTCCTTCCATGTCTGTCTCAGTCGGTGTCTTTTTGGCTCTCCATTATTTATTTCCCCCTCTTCTTCCAAATACAAAAAAGCCAAAAACAAACCCTTTCCTCCCTGTCTCACAAAATCCCGCACAATTAATTGAGTCTAAAAATGGCTGACTTAGCCCAGGCTTCCTCTAGTGAAACCCAGTTTGTTGATCATTTTGGACAGTCCATTAGGGATGGTGATTAGGAGAGGAATCTTGCTAATTAGGAGGTTTAACAAGGCAGAACATCCACGGTGATGGGGCGGCTCTCAGAAGTCCCAGAAGTTTGGTGGAACAGACAAGAGGCTCACCCTCCTTTAAAGTCACGATAATAATCAAGTCCAGTGACCTTACAGCGAGGACAGCATTTGCCAGCTAAGTCTGTACTGAAGAGGGTGGCTGTGTCTTTTTAACTGAATACTTTATCAAAGCCTTGTTAAACCCAGTGGGTAGTGCTGAGTTCCTATTAAATTGACACTGAAATTTACATTTTTCACAGTTGCTTTACAGTGAGTATGACGCATTGTATGCTGTTACTTTTAGCATGCAGCTATGCTGTAGGAAACAGCCTATACTAATTAATACAAGTTAATTATGTTTTCCTTGCAGCTGATGCAAGATGTGATCAAAAAGTTCTGCCAGTAAACTTCAGATGCAGGCCTGATCTGTCACTCACCCACTCCCTTCTCCTGTCACTCGTGGGCAAGACCCCAAGATACTCCTCCACCTGGGGCAGGAACCCGTCCCTGAACCGGAGTGGGCACTCCACCCTTTTCTGGCTGAGGACCATGGCCTCAGACTTAGACGTGCTGATTCTCATGCCCGCCGCTTCACACTCTGCTGCAAACCATTCCACTGCAAGCTGCAGGCCACCAACTGATGAAGTCAACAGGACTGCATCATCCGCAAAAAGCAGAGATGAGATTCTGAGGCCACCAAGGTAGAAGCCTTCCACCACCTGGGTACGCCTAGAAATTCTGTCCATAAAAATTATGAACAGAATCAGTGACAAAGGGCAGCCCTGGCGAAGTCCAACACCCACAGGAAACGAGTCAGACTTATTGCCGGCTATTCAGACCAAGCTTTGTACAGGGGACTGAATGTCCTGCAACAATGGGCCAGACACCCCATACTCCCACAAGACCTCCCATAGGATATCCCGAGGGACGCGGTTGAATGCCTTCTCCAAGTCCACAAAGCACATGTAGACTGGCTGGGCAAACTCCCAGGCACACTTGAATATCCTCAAGAGGATAAATAGCTGGTCCAGCATTCCACAACCAGGACGAAAACCGCATTGTTCCTCTTGAATCTGGGGTTCGACTAATGGACGGACTCTCCTTTCCAGCACCCTGGCATAGACCTTACTGGGGAGGCAGAGGAGTGTGATGCCCTGAAAGTTGGAGCACACCCTCTGGTCCCCCTTCTTAAAGATGGGGACCACCACCCCAGTCTGCCAATCCAGTGGCACGGCCCCAGATCTCCTTGCGATGTTGCAGAGGCGTGTCAACTAAGACAGCCTAAAATATCCAGAGCCTTCAGGAACTCAGGGCGAATCTTGTCCACCCCAGGGGCCCTGCCACCAAGGAGTTGTTTAACCACCTCAGTGACTTCACCCCCAATGATAGGCGAGTCATCCTACTCATCCCTAGACTCTGCTTCCACTACAGAATTAAGGATTAAGGAGGTGGTCAAAGTATTCCTTCCACCGTCTGACTATAGCCTCAGTTGAAGTCAGCAGCACTCCACCCCACTATAAACCATAATCACCACTTTGCCCTCCTGAGTCGCCTGACGGTTTGCCTGAATCGCTTCAATACCCTCCAAAAGTCTTTTTCCATGGCCTCACCAAACTCCACCCAGACCACCCTCAATGTCCTCAGCCTCCCTCTGTGCCACGTGCACTTATGTACTTTACGTGTATCCTTATGTTCAAACATGATGTTCATTATGGACAAACTGTGGTTTGCACAGAAGTCCAATAATAAGATACCATTTGGGTTCAGATCGGGCAGGCCGATCCACCCAGTCATGCCCTTCCAGGTCTCACTGTCATTGCCCATGTGAGCCTTGAAGTCTCCCAGCAGGACGAAGGAGTCACCAGATGGAGCACCCTCAAGCACCCTGCCCAGTGACTCCAAAAAGGGTGGGTACTCTGACCTGTCATTCAGCGCATAAGCGCAAACAACAGTCAGGGAAACAACCCTCTTGTCCACCAGTGAAAACTCTGACGTACAGGCAGCAAGCCAGGGGGATGCAAGAATACCCACCCCAGCTCGCCGCTTCTCGCCAAGGGCAACTCCAGACTGGACCAGAGTCCAGCCCCTCTCCAGGAGACTGGTTCCAGAACCCAGGCCATGTGTTGAGATGAGCCCAGCTACATCTAGCCAGTATCTCTCAACCTCACGCACTAACTCAGGCTCCTTCCTCACCATAGAGGTGAAATTCCATGTCCCAGTAGCCAATCTCGATAGCCAGGGATCGGTCTGCCAGGTCCTCCACCCTTGGCTACTGCCCAATACACACTGCACCCAACCCCTATGACGCCTCCTGCAGGTGGTGGGCCTACAGGAGAGTGGCCCATGTCGTCTCTTCGGGTTGTGCCTAGTCGGGCACCACAGGCTAATGTCCGGCCACCAGATGCTCTCCCTCGAGCTCCCTCCCCAGGCCTGGCTCCAGGGTGGGGCCCCGGTAACCCTATCCCGGGCAGGGTAAACAGTTCACTTGTTGGCATTTCCATAGGGCCCCTCACCCAGGACCAATTTGCCATGGGAGATCCTACCAGGGGGACAAGCCTCCGGACAACATAGCTCCTGAGATCACTGGGACACACAAACCCCTCCACCATGATAAGGTGGCGATTCAAGGAGGAGTTGAGCACTGGAGTGGTCAACAAATATTTGGACCATTGATATGGATTCCTATGGAAACATCCTAAGGCACCTGATGAAGAAATTAGCTGAACTATGGCACGTTGCATTGTGTCAATGTGGGCTGGCACAGGGCGCTGTGAGAAGGCAGGGGTATTTTGGCCACACCAACACTACTGTCAGTCACAACTCACTCTACTCCTTGTGAGTTTGTCCACTTCCATAAAATAATAATCCAGGTGAAAAATTTCTGGTTTGACACACTTGAGCCCACATTGCAAAGGCACAACTGGAAGGGGACAGAAGAGGCCTTCCAGGGAGTAATCCAAAAATAGGAGCTGTACTGGACACCATTCAGACATGCACAACAGGATGACCTTCACAGGGAGATCAGCAAAATTTATATCAGGGATGGATTTTGACTTTGTCATGGAGCGATTCCTGGAACTTTTTGATCACAGGAGAGCAAGGGCAGACAGACATGCCCGGAAAGATGTCACAGACGAGTTTAAACACCTTTAAATATCTTACCCCCACACCAATTCACCACACCTATCTCTGCACTAAATGGCCTGACAGTAGCAGAGGTGGGAGTCACCAGACACCCCACCATATGATATCCTGATTTTTAACTTTTTGCAATATGCTAAGTACCGTATTTTTCGGACTATACGTCGCTCCGGAGTATAGGTCGCACCAGCCAAAAAATGCATAATAAAGAAGAAAAAACATATATAGGTCGCACTGGACTATAAGTCGCACTTTTTTGGGGGGGGGGGGGTGTTGATAGAATCCGAGACCCAGAGCACAAATTCCATCTTGAACGGCAATTTAAAATAATAATGGATTAAAGAACAGGACGAACACGGTTACACCTACGTTATGCTAACGTAGCACATTCAACTACATGACGCACAACGAACACGTGTTCGGTATTGTAACGTTGTAAACACACTTCCAAAGTCGGCGATATTCACAACAAAGGTCGTCTTTATTAACAGAAAAACGGCTGCTGTAGGCCACAGCCACGCCAACCACAACTACAACAGCGGAACAGCAACACACACACACAGGCAAGCTCTCGGTCTTTTTCTCTCTCTCCATGCTGCCTTCACGAACCTCCCGAACAGTCCGAAATCCCACAACATCAACACGCTCTCTAACTAAGAGAATCGCTACAGTATGTTAACGTAACATTAAGTTATTCAGATAACCATAGCATAAAGAACATACTAACAAGTTAACCAAACCATCAATCCATTGAATTCTTCATCCTCGGTGTCACTTCTAAACAATTCCGTACACTCCGTAGACAAAGCGCCGCTTCCTCTTCTGTGTCGCGTTAGTCAGACTCGTCGTCAGCTGCAGTTCCAATTATTCCAGCCTTTCTGAATCCCAACAGGATGGTTTGTCACTGAAGCCCATGTTTTCTTGATCCATCCAATGACTTCCAGGAAAGTTGGGTGGCGCATTCTCCCAGTTGCCGTTAAGCTGTGCTCTCCATCCATGATCCACTGCGCCCACAGGTTACGCAAGACTGCCTTAAAGCTGCAGTTCACGGAGATGTCAAGTGGCTGGAGTATTTTGGTTCATGTGTTATAAATGTCACATATACGTCGCTCCAGAGTATAGGTCGCACCCCCAGCCAAACTATGAAAAAAAGTGCGACTTATACTCCGGAAAATACGGTATTACGTTATACTGCATATACTGTAATTTATCACCTTTTTTCAACTGCAAATTATTTCTTCAAAGTTAAACTTTGTCAGCATCTGTTTTATCCAAAAAGATAAACTTATCTCACTTCAGGGTTTTTTTTTCTACAAAATGAGATTGTAAAACACAACACGGTGATAAATCACCTAAAACCTGCATTAAATGTTGCCATAAAACAGAGTTAGTCTGCAGTTGAATGGGGTCAAGCTGGCAATTACATGCAATCTGTTCTGATAATATAGCAATTAACTGCTTGCAGATTTAACACATTTAAAAATTAATTTGTTCCTACATCAGTCACACTGGTAAATAAAGTAGGCATATAGTGTTTTGTCATGTTTCTGATGTTCTGGTCCGATATGCTGGTCTGTTCACTCACTGGAATGTATGTGGGAATGTGCATTATGTGTTTTCTTATTGAGTAATATGTGATGTTCACATGATTTTTATTGTTTGTAATGTAATTTAATTGTGGAAGCAGATTGTTTGGTGTTCAATGTCTATCTATCTATCTATCTATCTATCTATCTATCTATCTATCTATCTATCTATCTATCTATCTATCTATCTATCTATCTATCTATCTATCTATCTATCTATCTATCTATCTATCTATCTATCTATCTATCTATCTGTTGCTGTCTACGTAGTGAAAAGTGCACATGTAACAGAAATTCCCATTGGACTATTACATTTGCACTCAGCAACCTTCCTGTCCCATAGGAATATTACCAGACTACAACCAGAGTTGAGTCCACCTCAAGTTGCGCTCACTGACAAAGACTCATTCAAAGACTGCAACTGTTTGTAGAAAGGTTGCCTCCTAGGGGAACTGGTTGCACAATGTAATGGGTTTCAGGATCCTCTGTTTAAATGTGCACCTCTCACCACATGCTCTGTAGGTAAACACAATCTTTACTGCAGTCTTTTTCAGTTAAAGCTAAGTAAAGAAAGCAAATAACAGACTTAGAGCCACATGCATCACATAGCCATAAATATGACTTTAAGTGAAAGCCAGTGCTCCTCTGTCTCTGGTGGATGTATGAAAGGCAGCCATCTTTTTAGCATGATGTATTTTTTACAGCTCGCTAGGATGCAGCACAGCACCATTATTTTTTGTTTTGTTTGCCCTAAAATGTAACAGTCTCAATATTAAGTGGGCTTTGGAGAAAATTGGAACAGTAGTGGCAATCCACTGCCAAGTAAGTGAGGGCCCCTCTGCACCCTGCAGCACAGCAGTCAATGATGATTGATTACTCCCTCACAGTCTCATAACTGCACTCATTATTTCTTTTGCAGCTATTCTCTGACTGAGGACAATACTGGAGCTGCCTTTTCACAAGTTTGCATCTATTAATAAGCATCTGTTGAGGGAAGTTAAAGTGTTGCTGTTGTTTCTGTTACTATGTGACATATGCAATCTTGGTTAATTCCAGCACACAGTCCAGGCTTTTCTCACTTCAATAAACCTTCCAGAAACATACTGTATGTGCGTCAGTGTGCGGTCTGCGGTCTTTCATACTCAGTAATTAGCTTCCCCTGTCTTCTTGCGGGTCGCGGGGTTGCTGTTGAGACAAAGCCATAGAGACACCAACTGTATAAACTCAGCTCACTGAAAAGGCAGCTTCCTTCACTGTGTGTGAAACTCCAAAAGGCTCTTTTAAAATTCACCTGGCAGTAAGTGGTAATCACAAT
Source organism: Archocentrus centrarchus (assembly GCF_007364275.1). Taxonomy (NCBI): domain Eukaryota; kingdom Metazoa; phylum Chordata; class Actinopteri; order Cichliformes; family Cichlidae; genus Archocentrus; species Archocentrus centrarchus. The sequence continues at coordinate 21,809,434 of NC_044356.1, forward strand.
GTGGATCCCTCAGCCACTTCTTAAGCACGTAATTAGGTGTGCTGCGTTTAAAGAAAGTTAATCAGCAGAGAGGAAACTTCAGTTTTACTGCCCTCACATTCAAAGACAGCTGAACAGGAGCTACACAAACGTAGTTCAGTGATACAAAGCAGCAAAATGCAGAAAATGTTGCACACACTCTTGCTTCCTCTTGCTCTCCTGTCTCCCTCTGTCTCTTCGTGTCTTTTTACACACATGCTCTCTCTCCCCCCTTTGTCTCCTTCATTCACGTGCACACTTTAACATTATGACTGCCGTTGTGTTCCAACTCAACACGCAGCTGTTTCAAGTGTTGGCATCAGTGATCGTGGCAGTAATTACGTGCCTAGTGGAGGTGGAACTAGTCTGTGCTGAGAGTTAGGAAATAGCAATCTGGAAGAATGGTGCTGCACGGGGAGCAGGCGGCACTCTGCGAGACAACCAAACCGTCTGCTTAACTTGGAAGCAGGATACCCCAATATGGTCTCCTTATGAAAGAAAGGCCATCATTAGATTTCAGAGCCAAAAAAAAAAAAAAAAAAAGATTTCAGAGCCAAGCCAGAGAGAATTGTGTTTTGATGACGAGGTTGCCTTACCTTTAGCACAGTTATTGACTGCTGTTTAGATAAATGTACAGAAGCATTTTAAATGCTCTTCAACGACATTGCCACTTATGTACCAATTATAGAAAAATATCTTACTACTGAATTCACATCTTCATACTCTGATAAAAAAAAATTATTAATTAGACAGGAATAGTTTTACAGGTGGAGGCCACAGACATTATTTCCCTCTTTCTGCCTGTTTTCCGCTAGTTTTACTACCGGTAGCATGAAGCAATACCTGGGCCCTTCAGAGGTTGCACATTTAGTCTCTCCCCTCTAGGATGGAACACCAATATGTGCCACTGCCAGAAAGTTTGCTGTGTCAGCACTGCCAGAGCCCTGCACAGTGACCTCCAGCAGGCCACTGGTGAAAATGGGTCAGTGGGCAGTGGGTCCTGGGTTCCTCCTGGTGCATGACAATGCCTGGCCTCATATGGCGAGAATATGCTGGCAGTTCCTGGAGAACGAAGGAATTGATACCATTGACTGGCCCTCAAGCTCATCTGACCTAAATCCAATAGAACACATTATCTTTTGGTCCATCCAACTCTGCCAAGTTGCAGGTTAGACCATCCAGGAGCTCAGTGAGACCCTGGTCCAGATCTGGGAGGAGATTCACCAGTACACCATCTGTCGTCTCATTAGGAGCATGTCCCGACATTGTCAGGCATGCATACAAGCATGTAGGGGCTATACAAATTACTGAGTACCATTTTGAGTTGCTACAATAAAATTTTGGCAAACTTGACTAGCCTGCCGCATAATTTTTTCACTTTGATTTTTGCGGTGTCTTTGAATTCAGCCCTCTGTAGGTGGATCAAACAATGTTATCTTTTCATCCCTAACGCATTGTCCAGCCCATATCAGTATAGATATCCAGCGTTATTTTTTTCCCCTCATTGTGATGATGTGTTTTCAAAGTATTCTTTTTTTTTTGCAGTGTAGATACATAAAAATGCAATGCAAATGTGCTTTCAAAATCAAATATTAACACTCTAAACTCAAATGTCTGAATTTTGGATGTTGAATCATAAATCATAAGTCACAATCAAGGAATACATTTGTGTGTAAGAATTGATATTTCTTACTGATGCTTGTCAGGGAGACAGAAAGATTTTAAATGCTATTAAAACACGTTAGCCCCTACTTCTGCCCATGCACAGAGGTCTGAGGGATCTCTCAGGAAAGGTGGTGCTAATTGATTGATCAGCAGTTGATGATTTCATATAATCTGATCTCTGATCTAGAACATAACCTGCTCCAGAACAGGTGATTTACCCAGGTAAGAAGTCAACCACCTTCATAGTTCAGAAGTTACCTGAATAAACAAAATGCTGCTTCATAGTATAGACCTCAGATATGTCTGTCAGCCAATAAATACGCAAAGCATGTGGTGGGAAAAAAATACACTCTTCATGGTTTGAAATGTCATTAAATGATACATAAAATTACTTTATTCAAAACAAACTGCAACCTTTTTTCAGATGTGGCCGTCTGCAGAAATAATTAGAAGAATTCCCAAAGGAATCATTTTAATGTAGAAAACTGCTTTAACGCCTTAACGTAAACCTATTGTGCCCATTTTTAACTGCACATTTTTATTATTGAACCCATTAGAGTGGCTTTGCATGATTCATAGTTCATAATAATCCTTATTTATCTTATACTGGGTCTTTGGTGTAACCCTTTAGTTCACCCTTTAAGACAAAATTCTTCTGATTGGCTGACCCCTGCAAACAGATGATTTGAACAACAGGTGGATGGTCTTCTTCACAGCCAGAGCTTTGTCCCTATGACCATAACAAGGTCATCCCCTCTCTCTCAGTGACATTATGCTGAATGGATGGATGGATGGATGGATGGATGGATGGAAAGGCATAACAGGTTCCCTTTAAACATTTTATAGCTACCCTTATCTGAACTATTCAAATGGGAAGGCAGGCATTATATGTCTTCTCAAAGCTGTTAGTAAAATTCATCCTGAGTGTTTCCAGTTCTTAACTGTCTCCATAGACTCTGGTGATGAAGAAAAAACAAAAAAAACAGCTCAATTTATTCAGATAAGTATCAGCTGGGATATAAAAATAATTACCGCTCTTTGTGAGCATAAAGAAGTTAAACTGATTTAAATGACCACCACTAAACATAAAACACTTTCCTCCTAGTACAAATAAGATCACCTTAAAGAGTTTTGTACTTTCATTTTCATCCATTTATCACCATTTCAAGGTCTGACCTGCTCCCTTGACGTCAAATGGGATCGCATAGCAGTAAAACTAGCTCTTCCCTTATATTTGCTCTTGGCCAGGCCATCATAGCTAATTTGTCCCGTCAGGCTCCACTGCCTCCAGTCTGCCCCATCTCGCAGTTCAAATCCAACATTAATTTCCTCTACTTCACCAACTCAAGGACAGCAGTTCATTCTCTGGTGTTTGACAAACTACTTGTGCTACAGGTACAGTACAACCCCAATTCCCCTCTGTTAGCACAGAGCTCCTATACCTAGGCAACGTAATGTTGTTGCCTAATGTGTGCCTTTACTGGTACTCAACCAGCAGATACTTGAACAGAAATCAGGTTATTATTGTTATTTTCCAAGTGTTATAAACAAGCTGCAAGAAAAGGTTTGGACACACCTTCTTATGCAGTGTTTTTTTTTTTCCTACAGTGTAAATTAATACTGAAGTCATCCAGACTATGAAGTAACACATAAGGAATCATGTAGTAAACTTAAAAGTGTTAAACAAACCAAAATATGTTTTAGAGTTTAGATTCTTCAGAGTAGGCATCTTTTCCTTTGATCACAGATTTGCACACTCTCAGCATTCTCTCATTCAGCTTCATGAGGTAATCACCTGGAATGGTTTTCCACCAGTTTTGAAGGAGTTCCCAGAGGTGCTGAGCACTTGTTTGCTGCTTTGCCTTCACTCTTTGGTCCAACTCATCCCAAAACATCTCAACTGGGTTTAGATCAGATGATTGTGGAGCCCAGGTCATCTGACGCAACACCCTATCTCCCTCTTTCTGGGTCAAATAGCTCTTACATAGCCTGGAGGTGTGTTTGGGGTCATTGTCCTGTTGAAAAACAAATGATGGTCCCACTAAGCACAAACCAGATGGGATGGCATGTCACTGCAGAATGCTGTGGTAGCCATGCTGGTTGAGTGTGTCTTGGCTTTTGAATAAATCGCCAACAGTGTCACCAGCAAAGCACCCCCATACCATCACACTTCCTCCTCCTTCCTCAAATTTGGACTCATCAGACCAAAGGACAGATTTCCACTGGTCTAATCTCCATTCCTTGTGTTCTTTGGCACAAGCCATCCTCTTCCTCTTGTTGTTCTTCCTTAGAAGTGGCTTCTTTGCAGCAATTCAACCTTAAAGTCCAGATTCATGCAGTCTTCTCTGAAGATGTTGATGTTGAGATGTGTGTGCTACTTGAACGTGAAGCATTTAGGTCAACTCTTATCTGGGGTGCTGTTAACTTGCGGTTTCTGAGGCTGGTAACACTCATGAACTTATCCTGTGCAACAGAGGAAACTCTTGGTCTTCCTTTACTGAGGCGGTCCTGATGAGACTCAGTTTCATCACAACATTTGATACTTTCAAACTTCTTGAAATTATTTGGACTGACTGACCTTCATTTCTTAAAGTAATGATGGACTGTTGTTTTTCTTTACTTAGTTGAGTAGTTCTTGCCATAATATGGATTAGAACATTACTCAAATAAGGCTATTCACTTTATACCAACTCTACCTCTTCACAACAAAACTGATGGTCTCAAACACATTAAGAGGGCAAGAAATTCAAGAAATTAACCGGACAAGCCACAGCTGTTACCTGAAAGCCGTTCCAGGTGACTATTTCATAAAGCTAAATGAGAAAATGCCAAGATGTGCAAAGTCATCTAAGTAAGAGGTGCCTACCTTGAAGAATCTAAAATATAAAACACATGTTGGTTTCTTTAACACTTTTAACTTCACTAAATTATTCCTTATGTGTTCCTTCATAGTGTGGATGACTTCAGTATTAATTTTTCAGTGAAGGGGAAAAAAATGATAAAAAGAAATGAATAAGAAGGTGTGTCCAAACTTCTGACTGGTACTGTAGAACATCTCAAAGAGCAGCATACCAATGAGCTAATATAATAAACTAGAGCTGGAATCAGCCCTAAATGTAGGAAGCACTGTGATGTAATGAAATGTGGTACTGGCATAGAGTGAACAGACAGAAGTGAGTTTTAAAAGGTTGTCATGACAATTCCTGATAAATTTAAATTTGAATCACCAATCACACAAAAAGGTAATGCTTTTGTGTGTTTTTAAACAAATATATCAAAATATAGTATTGCCTTTTGTATAGTCTTATGTAATGTACAACATAATTTTATATCAAAGAGCAAAGGCAGGAAACTTTAGCCACAATTTTTAATAAAGAAAAATAAATCATGCTTCAGGGCATGAACAGTTGCCCAAAACAAAAAGCAACAGAGCTTAAACAAATCGAAAATGAGAACAGAGCGGTTCAAATGGACTGATTCTATTTGAGCTGTTCTGCTAATGATTCCTAAAAAAAAAGAAAAAGAAGAAGAAGAAGAAGAAAACTTCAACGAGAAACACGAAATAGTTATGAAATATGTTGCTTGGTGTTTATGAATCATTACTATTATTACTGAGACAGGAAACAAGAGCTCAGAGCAAAGTTGAAGAAATATCTGTGTGGGCTTCTGCCTGGGGAAGGACTTGCTGTACTGTCGCCGTCGACCAATTAACTTTGATAAATGTGACTGCTGCTTTCAGACCGGCGGGAGGAAAGATTTCAGTCGGCAGCTGCAGGATTTAGCCAGATAACAAAGGTTAACTTCACTGTAAAGGTAAAAGCGTGGAAAACCAAAGAAAGTTAGGCTATGCTTTCACAAACAGAAATATTAATACTGGCTGCAACTTGTGAACGTGTCCAAATGCCTGGCGAGAAGCTGTAAGCTGGGAGTGGACAGAGAGCGCCCACTCCCTTTGTCGCTGTCCGTGGTGCTGAAAGCTTCAGCGCTGTCTGCTCTTAACACTGGAAACAATTTTGGGTTACCTTGAAGTTTAATGAAGTCTCTCTTTGGGGGCAAAAAAGACAGAAATGTGCCTGAAATACCTGGTGCTTCTAATGCCACCTTTGACTCAGTGGCCATCTCTATCGAGGATAACAAGCGTGCAATCATACTGAAAGGCACTGACAACTCCCTATTCTCTATAAGACATGTGTTGGGCGTTTTGGATCAGTCGGCAAGCTTATTATCAGGGGAATTCATGCCACCCAAAAAGAAGGAAAAAAGGAACTTAAATCACGAACTATTACAGCTCCTTAAATGATTTAGTGGTTCCCAAAAAAATGTATTTTAAAAGCAAACTTACGAGTGCCATCAAACCGGGTGGCTATAGTGTCCAGAAACGTGTTCTGCGGCGCTAATAATCCCTTCATCACAGGCATTTTCCCTGCTTAATGTCGAATTCCCCATCAAAGTTACTGAAGAGAAGGTGCAAGTCGTCCAAACGCGTGAGGTGCTCCCATTGGAGGTGCTGATGGCAATATGACCAAGCAGCTATCCAGTCAACTCAGCACAACGCAAACCCCTAGCTGGTGGGGAGTGCGCGTGATGTGCTCACCCGTGCGTCTGTTGCGTGTGTGAGTGAGCCCACAGGTGAGCCAGGTAACAGACCGTGGTGAGACTTCCTGTCAGCGATTTCATTATTATACCTTTTGAGTCAATGATCCAACATCCACAGCGTGCAACGGTGCGAGACCATCATTCTCAACAACTGTGATTAAAGACGCAAATCTGCCACTTTCTCAGAGTGGCGACACGATGGTATCACAAGAGAGAAACGGCTGACTCCTGAACTTTTATTATAATTTTGATTTGTGGCTTTTTAATTAGTTTGCTCCCACTTATCAGCGGATCAATCAACTGAGTCATTAATTTCTCTTATGCAGTTGCTCAGTGGGCGGTGCTTCAGTACACAATGGTGCTAAAATGGACAAAACTGGGGGGGGGGGGGGGGGGGGGGGGGGGGGGGGTGTCTACGTCTGTCTATGAAAAAGCAACAAAAATTGTTTGAGCACAGCGCGTGCATTTGTACCGTTAATAAATGAAATAAATAAATCCATAAAATTACAGTAACATTAGTTGTGCAGACTGCAAAGAAGTAACTTAGGTAGATGCACGACTCATTCACATTGTTGTGCTGTCAGGAACAGAGCCATCCACAGAGGCGTTGTTAGTTTTTAGCGCCATCTGGTGACAGGATCACCGCACGACCTGCATGGAAGGCATGGCAAGACGGACTGAAGTCTACAGCGCTCTGCACAAAGAACTGAGCAGACCAGACCCGCTGTACTACATCGCCATCCTGTGGATGCCGAGCTCAATAAAGCCACTTGCAGAGCGGCATATAAACGCTCTTTAACGAATTGCAGTTTCTTAAAATATAGCCAAAATATTGGTTCATTTAGTGAGATGTATGCAAGAGTCAGTTTTATCCATGTCACACCAGTATGGTTGAGTGATTCAAAAACTAACATCGCATGAAAATGTTTGACTCTTTTTGTTAAGATGTCTGGAAATCATCCTCTCTGCAGCAGTACCTACAAAACAGAACCTACACTGGACCATTCTTTAATGTAAAATTCCTTCTACTGTAAGATGTTTGGGGGTTTTCATTTCTATGTATTACCTGTTTCAAATACAGCTAGAGTATTTTAGGTGTCTCTGACCCGTGAGATATTGTGGGCCATCTACTAACAGAAGGTCAGTGGTTCACTTCCCAGCTTTAATGAATTTGCTTCTGTGCTTAGGATCATTACGCTGTAGAAAGACCCACTGCTGGTTGCACTTCAAATTTTGGACAGATGGGCTCACATCTTGAATTTCTTTGATATGATACACAATTTATTGAATCAATAACTGCAGACTGCCCAGCTCCTGAGGCAACAAGGCAGCCTCAAACCAAACATTTCCACCACCATGTTTTCCAGCTGATATGAGGCTCTTTTCTGAAAAGCTGATTTTGCTCTCTGGCAAATATGCCTGTTGTTATTGTGGCCAAACAATGATATCTTTTATTCATTAGTCCAGAGCGTGCTATTCCAAAAACAACTCGTCTGTTGAGTGGTAAAGTGTACCTTTGCGCTTTTTGGAAAGCAAAGCTTTTTTTTTTCTGTTATGACTCCCATGCAGCTCAAATTTGGTTTTTGACACCAGCGGGTAGTAGCAGATCCTGGAGATTTCTTTTTGAATCAAATGGCCAGTTCTCAGGCTGAAATTTCAGGAGCAGCAGGTCGTGGAGAAACTGACAGTCGTTAGAAATCACTGCCACTTGTAGATGATTTTTCCTTGCAGCAAAAGTAACACAACTGAGGAACAGACAGCAGCCTAAATTAGACAGTTTCTAAGAGTTTCTAGTTATTGGCACTTAATATACAAGCCCAGTTTACTAATTTTATAGATCTAAAGATGAAACAAAAGTACATTTTCCACATGACTAATCACTTTTCTAGTTTCCATCTGACCTGTTTACTTAAATCCTATTTATTATTAGATATTATTTAAAAGATCATAATATGTTTTACTTGTTTAAATATCTTAAAAGAACAGCTATTTTTCTGATGCTTCTTTTCCACAATTATATCTTCTAAAATGCAAATGTATATGCAAACTTTCCCTCAGCAAGAAACATTCATCATTTCAGCGCAAGCTCATGTGTACAAACTGGTACTAAAAAGATGCCCAGGAACATTTAAAAAAACTGCCTCATGTCATAAAATCCCAATTTGCAAATGCTTATTTTACTCCAGTATGTAAATCAAGAAATAGGACTGTGTCCAAGTTTTCACACTGCAAGTACAAGATACCTTTAGCAAATACCAAAAAACCCTTAGTAAATTCATGAACACAAAAATATACACACACATAGGCACATAAGCCATAACTAAACTCCATTCTAGGTCAATCCCATTACCAACAGTGCTACAGCATGGGCCTAAACACCAAAAGTCAAGCACAGTACCTCCCACTCAGGTCTTTCATAAAAGTGAAGCAGCTGTTACAGTGCTTATGTCATGTGGACAATGTGTAGTCATCAGGTGCTCTGAGGCTCACTGAAATGTGAATCATATATCTCCTCGGTATCTTCAAACAAGCCCACAAACTGTACGCACATTCAAACAAATGCATTCAGGATCCACATAAAGAAATATGTGAATCATGTCCCCGAGGTGAGGCAGAGCCAAGTAGTTAAGCACACAGAGCTACTTCCATAAATGTGTCAGCTAATAAAATTAAAACAGACAGCCAACACACTGCGATGCTCCACCTGAGTAATTAAACGCTTAATGCATCGTTTAATCCTAATCACTGCGCCAAATACACATCTTGTGTGTGTGTGTGTGTGTGTGTGCGCGCGCGTGTCACAGTTAAGTTCGTACCAAAGTGACAGTCAAGCTAAAGTGAGTCACTGTGGATTGCAGTGCTACCTCACCAGAAATGTTATTAAACCTCCAAAGATTAGAGCCAATTAAGCTTTAGTGTAATTATCAATCAATCACAGTAGCTGTGACAACGCTTAGGGCACTAGAAAAAAAATTATTTGGGTTATTAAAGAAAAATAGTTACCTTGCAGAACCATCACCATGTTTTTTTTTTTTTATAACATTTACCTTACCCCAAAGGGAAAAGTTATTTTTTTCCCATCTGTCCAAATTGTTTTTAATCATTGCCAACACAGCAACTTTACAGCTAACTTTATTATTAATCTACTGCATGCTGTGACATAAATAAACCTTCCGTATAGCAGATATTTTCTCAGCCCAGGTGTAACGTTTTAAATTGCTTTCATTTGGACATGTCAGTGCCAGGGTCCCTGCACACTGGGTCGCTGTTATTGATTACTCGGACTGAGCCATTGTTCACATTATTCATTACACCTGCAATGACATGTCAGGATGTTTATTGTGGGGGTGGGGGTGGGGGTGTGTTTGTGTTGCAGACAACATTACACAATCCTTGTCAAAAATTTGGTGCAATTGATGTTTCTTTCAGCCGCGTTTCCCCAGGTCAGATACCACCGCTAGAGGGCGCCAAAGTTATGTTTGATTAATCCTGCACTTACATACTGGAATGTTGATCTAAACATGCACACAAACCCATTAACGTGCACCAAATGCAATTCAGTTTAAAATGTTTGAATAGTGCAGAATAAGATCATTTTAAGATCATTTTATATTTATATGCATTTGTGCTGTTTTACATTGATCTCAGCGCCAGTTCTGCCTCACTCTGTATTATTTTGGTCTCAGTATAAACAGTTAGGCTCTAATCAGATCTGACCTTGGGCCTGTGTAATACACAGTCATGCATTTATCCTCAAGATTCCCTTGCGGTATTAGAGCAACACGATGCTAGCATTTTAACTTAATGTTTCTTTGCTATGCAGGCACTAGGCATGCCTAATGAAAGATACACACACCTTTACAGCAGGCTATTTTATATGAAATATGTACAAAGCCGCGTTTGAACACAGCGATGCTGGTGTACTCACTCACAATCAACACTGCATGGGCTCTAGCAATACAAGCAATTATTGAAATGTCACATGACACATCACACCTGTATGCCCTCTTCTAACCCAGTACTTGCACTTCCTATCTTTTATCCTTTTTCTCTTGTCCTTTGCTTCCATTATTCTCCCAACTAAAACCCATCCATTTTTCAATGAAGTAGGTAAGCAGAGCAGCATCTCACATCTGATCCTGAGCTCACAATCTAATCTGAAACCTGGAGGCTGCCAAATTCAAACCTCTTTTGTATACATTTATCAAAACCACCTTAACCCAAGGCTATGTTTTTGTCAGACAGTATTGGATACCCATGCTGGTACATTAACAGAGTGAGGAGCCTGTGCACACCCCAGATCAGCAGAAACCTGAGGAGAGACAGCTGCCTTAAAGCCAAGCTATGATACAATGTTAGAGATAAGATTATTGTATGGGCATCTAATATGTTTGCAGAGAGATTTTTCTGGGTAAAGATGTTTCATATTAGAGCAATGCCAAAGACAGTGGCTGAATAAGAATGAAGTAATATTACCAATAAATCACAACCCAAAATCCATTGCAAGGCAAAGCCCTGCATTCAAAACAGAATTTTTAGAAACAAAATGCACTTGCTTCTGCAGAAAAATGTCATTCTACATCATATCAGACTTTTAATATCAATACACAGTCAATAAAGATTCCAGTGTTTTAGCCAATCAAAGTGTAGCTAGTTGTATACTCCAAGGTCATGTAAGATAACAATGTCTAAACATCTGCTGCCACACGTGAGGGCCCCAAACTAGACACTTTTAGCAACATGTTGAATTTTATCATGTTTTCTCTCTCCATCCAGTTTCTTAACTGCTTATCCAACTTAGGGTCATGGAGCCTATCACAGCTGTCATTTTTTTCCATGTGCAATCTTAATTTATAAATGATCATTTTACCTGCCAAATACATAACAGCTCATAGGTTTGGAGAATAACAAGAGCTTATGCTCAAATTAATCAAATGAATTGTAAAGTTAATAGTTAATAAGTGAAGACACTGACAATGATTTTTTTTTTTATTATGATTTTGTCTTTTTATCAAACTTTGCAGCATCAGAGCCTGGAAGACCTTTAACACTCTAGCTGTACACCATGTTAAGGTAATCCAGAGATAGCTCACCTCTTGCTTCCTGAGGCACCTTTGATTGGTTTGCAGGTCAATTCTTATGGACCATACTGTCAGGCTGTTCTAACAATAGTTTAGTGACATTGAGATCCACTGACTATATTGGACATTCCTTCTTTTGTTCACTCTGTGGAAAAGGTAGATGTCTGCTTCTTCTCTTTTATACTTTTTATAGTTTGGAGCTTTGCTTATGTTGGGTCTTATTTTTACTCTTTTTACTTAATAAACAAAATTATAATACTTAAGGGCAAATTTCCTAGAATTGATTAGTTAAATGGTGAATCAATCAAATGATTAGTTAAATGGTGAATCAATCAAATGATTAATTTAATAATGAATTAATTAAATGATTAAATAAATGGTGAATAAATCAAATAATTAAATTAATAGTAATTAGATTAAATGACTAATTAGCAGTTGACTCAAAACTCTTAGTAGTTGATTAATGTTTTAATTTAAACTAAAGTGATTTAAATGTCTTCCTTCACAAATACAAAAACACAATGTAACTCTTAGGATCATCATCCTGCTGTAAGCAAACTGGCTTCAGATGAGGAGTGTCCTAGTATAGCATAGTGGGTGAGTGTGTGAGTTCAGGGTGATGATTGCTCTGTTCTTGATTCTGTTTGTTCTGGCTTTGATGCACCTGTAGCGCCTGCCAGAGGGCAGCAGGTCAAACAGTTCAAAGCCAGGGTGTGAGCTATTGTTGATGATGTTTTTGGCTCTGCTGAGGCAGCGGGAGGTGTAGATGTCCATCAGGGAGGGGAGAGGGCAGCGAACGATTCTTTGTGCTGTCTTGACTACCCTCTGAAGCCTGACCCTGTCTGCCTCAGTGCAGCTGCCGTACCATACTGTGATACAGTACGTCAGCAGGATCTCATTGGATGAGCGGTAGAAGGTCAGCAGCAGGTTTGAGTCAAAGTTGTTCTTCCCGAGGACCCTCAGGAAGTGAAGTCGCTGCTGAGCCTTCTTGATAACAGCTGTGATGTTATCTGACCAAGAGAGATCAGCAGAAATGAGGACACCAAGAAGCCTGAAGGTGTGGACCCTCTCCACACACTTGCCATTGATGTAGAGGGGGGCTGGGTCAGTCCTGTGTTTCCTGAAGTTGATGATGATTTCTTTGGTTTTCATGGTGTTCAGTGCCAGGTTGTTCTCTGAACACCAGGCTGTCAACTTCAGGACCTCCTGTCTGTAGGCTGCCTCATCTCCCCTTGAGATGAGTCCAACCATTGTGGTGTCGTCAGCAAATTTGACGATGAGGTAGTTATTGTGGGCCAGTCTGCAGTCGTGGGTGTAGAGGAAGTGCAGGAGGGGGCTCAGCACACAGCCCTATGGGGAGCCAGTGCTCAGTGTGCGGGTGGAGGAGAGATGGATGACTTTTTTGGCACAGGGATGATTGTGGCTGTTTTTAGGCAGGGGGGATGCCTGCTTGGTCCAGGGAGAGGTTGAAAATCCTGGTGAGAATCAGGGTGAGCTGGTGGGTACACGCTCTGATCACCTTGCCAGGTACTCTGTCTGGTCCAGCAGCCTTCCTGGGGTTCACTGCCAAGGGCACGCGCCATACCTCATGCTTATGCTGACGCTGAAGACTCAGTGGACTGACGGGACGCTGCAACAGCTGGTTCTGACAACTGAAGAGGAGCTGTAGGCTCTGATGGCTGGAGAGATGCTGCAGATGCTGAAGGTTGACAAGATGGTGAGGCCGCAGCTGACTGTGAAGACTGATGGGACAGTACTGCAGTAGCTGACCCTGAAGACTGCTCTGACAGCTGTGGTAACTCTGTATGCTCAGACTAGGTGTGCTCAACACATAGCCATTCCCTCCGATGACTGAGTCCGCTCCACAGGGCATGCAGCCATCTCCAACAGCAACCAGGGCTGCTTAGGAGGGTCCACTGCTACTAATTGATGATGAAGTTTCGGCCGGACATTGGCCCCCCTCACCCACAAAATGGGTACGGGTACAGGAGTGGGCCGGGCCGCCCCCACCTGTGGAATGGGTGCAGGGTGCTCAGGAATACGGAAAGCCACAGATGAAGCTTTTGAGGAGGCAAACACAAGCAGTATGAGCAGTCATTTTAGGAACTTTAGGAAAAGGGTCAGTTTTACTCATGGAGGGAAAGTTCTCTGATGGCCCAATGCCAGCACACACAGGCAGAAAAACAGGAGAGTGCTGAGGCTGCACAGGGAATGCAGCATTACTAGGTTGGGGCTGTGTAGAGCTCATTGTGGTGGCAGACTGGGGCTGGCAATTTCGCCTTTGAGAGCCATGCTTCCTCCTGCGTGAAGCTGGCCTCCTGGTGAAGTCGACAGATTGATCCGTTGCGGTGGCAATGTGGATGGGTTGATCAGCTGCGGCGGCAAGAAGAAAAACCCGCCTACTCTGACCTCTGGCAACTCAGATGAAGGAAATACAGCTGTCAAGGTGGACAGTTGCTGTGGTGAGCCTCAGACAGGCTGACCCTGCTGATGTTGTAAGTGGCATCTCCAGGGGCCATTCCATCAGGTGGATCCCCCCCAAGGCCAGGCAAGTGCTGCTAAACAGTGACTTGCACTCTGGGGTGGTTTATAGCTTCCAACTCAAGTCGTCTCACTGAGGAAAGCATGAATGACCTGTCACTTCTCACACAGGTTGGAGTCCATGTGGTTGCATTGTTCTGTAATGTAATGTGCTGTATGGCAGGTTTATGACCATAATGAAGGACTCGTGAAACAGAACTTAATATAAACTCAGCTTTATTGCTGGAAAACCAAGGACTGACAGAGCTCAAGGGAAGCCGTCAGAACTCTCTTAAACATGAATACAAATGGGCAGGAGAGCACACCCAATGACAACAACGCAACAAGGAGCAGAAAAAACAAAGACAATATAGACCAGGTAATTAGGAGAGAGTAAAAAAGCACTGTGGCACAGGAACCATGAAATAATTAATTAAATACTGATAAAATTAAATATGTTTTTTATATGTTTATATATTTAATTAATTAGATACATGAGTTATTAATTAATTAATTTACTATCATAAATTAATGATACCTCTAATTAATTATGTAATTAATAAATAATTTATTTACTTGCTTACAATTTTAATTAATTAATGATGCATTTATTCAATTATTTAATTACAGCCTTATTTATTTCATTTTGGCACTCTTGGCACTCCATACATAAAACCTTGGGCCTGCCCTGATTCCAGTCATTTTCTGTTTTGTGAAAGGAGTAGTACACACCACTGCATGAAATTTTTAGCTTTTTGGTGATTTTGGTGATATAAAAGACTATAATTGAAATCCCAAGGAATGACATTCCATACATGCAACCATCCCAATTTATTGCTTCTTTAATGAGCACAAGAGTTTTAATCCATGCTAAGATAATAGATTTTTTCCCCCCTAATGATTAAGGACCCTTTTACATTTATGTAAATGTAATCACATAATCATGATATGTTATCATGTGATAAACCTGAATGAAGTAAAACAATGAGCCCCTGTAACACACGGATATGATGGTTGCTTAAAGAGCAACAGAAGTGCTTTTCTGTCTATGGGACCTAGAACATCTGAGCTAATATTGAGGTCACTGTATGCACAAGTAATCCCTCTGAGTGGAAAGCTCAGCCTTCAGACTGCTCTAAATGCTCTGCTTAAATCAGTTTTTCTACTCCTGGATCTGCATGATGTCAATGAGAGTGGATATCCTTAATTTGGAAATATCAGGCACACGGCTCTGACTGTGAGTACTGGAGCCCTACCTACCAAGCCTCCTATTTGCAAAAGGCAGCCAATTAGAAGAAAGTTGGCATAAAAAGAGCGTGTTCCTAAAGGGAGAGGCGCAGCAGTACCAAGGCCCAGTATAACACTAAAAGTATGATTTTGAATTGTGAATCACACTATGCTACTCTCATGGAGTACAAGATTAAAAATGTGAGCATAATATATCTACTTCAAGATGAGCAAGCAAGCAGAACAGGAATGTGAAGTACTGAGTGTTGGCAATCCATTTCCCCTTTAACACCCCAACATGATGCCTCCACCCATGTAACGGCAGCCACCTCACTTAACACATCATGAGTTTATAATAACCACATCACATCTATGGCGAATGAGGTGGCGTGAAAATCTAACCTAATTTGGGGAGATACACGACTGTGTGAGTAGTAGGGTGTCCCCTGAGATGAGGCTCCGATTGAGGGAGCTGTCTGGTGCACTGCTAGCATGCTCTGTGAGCGTGTAATGGTCTTAATTATCATTTAGCATGCCAGCCTCATTGATGACGTATCAAGCCAGTGATAAAATAGTAGAGGGTAGCAGGAGGGAGAAATTTGAACATATAAAAACTTCAAGACACATGCATACAAAACTAGTATTAGATGACACACACCACCACTACTTAGCAAAATACCCATAGGTGCAATTGGAATGCTGCACACACACACACACACACACACACACACACACACACACACACACACACACACACACACACACACACACACACACACACACACACACACACACACACACACATTTCCGCCCAGCTGAGTGACATCTCTCTCTCTGAATTAGTCGCAATGAATGATGTGTAACCAGCCATGACTCGTTCTGGCTGGGGAGATAGCTAATTCACTTTGTTTAATTAGTCAAAAGTAGTAGAGCACCCTCCCTCTCCCCAAACATGCACTTCCATTGCACAACATCCACCCTATACTGAGTGGAAAACAGTCTGTCTGCCAGAATGAATGATCTCTGACTCTTCCTCTCTTTCTCTCTCACACACAGAGGACACACTTCACCCGCTGCTTTGTGATACCCTCACAAAGATTTCAACCACCATCTGAGGATCACAGCTTCCGAGGCGTAGTGCACCTCCTCTGCAGTGGACCGCATGGGGGAGGTCTGCGGACGCTTGGCTGCACCTTAAGGTTTCTGCAAGCAGGGCAGAAGACATGTTGGTTCCTATGATAACTCCTACGGCCCAACACTTTGAGTTACAGCGAAGAAATGCTTCCCTTTTGTGTCTTTTCAGAGCTTTGTGTGCCTTTGGTGGCGCCACTGTGAAGTGTTTTAAAGTGAGATTTAGTAATTCAGAAAATACCAAAACAGTCATTTTGAGAATTATCTATATCTGTTACTCTGTCTGTAGTACAGACTGCACATTAAGTTTTCAGCTGTGTAATACTACAGTAGTATTATATCAGCTACTGTATACTTTAGGGCAATATAAGCTATACATATATAATATGAGCTGTAGTACAAACATATTGTATTACTGTAATTTCAGTATAGAGCACATTCTTGGCTGTCTGGATTTAAAAAAAAATAAACGTGATCTTCTGCATATTAAAAAATGAGCCTTAGATAATCTTGTGACAACATCAGCATCCAAAAGTTAATATCAGTCAGTCAGTTCCACCTTGTCCTGCTCCACTTTGTTACCATGGAGAGCTCCAATACCCTAAAGACAATAATAAGTGCGTGCACAGCATGCGGCAGAACATAATAAATAGATTTATGCGCAATTGTCACATTTAATACATTTACGGAGCGCGCTAGTGAATTCATTATTACACCATATGTTAATGCAGCTGGGTCCGTGTATTTTTGAGACTGTGTGTAGGGAGGTCTCCCCCTCCCCGACTCTCGCTCGCTCGCTCTCTCTCTTTCTCTCTCTCCTTGTGCGCGCCGCGCTTTGAAGTGAAACCGACAACTGCTCTCCCGGAGTCAGTACTCTAATATATGACAGGAAACGTACTTCAGGAGCTCCGCGCCGTTCATTGTTCTACGTAGAGGCTGATCCACAGAAACATGTCCCGGTGCTCTGGGTGGGAGGTCGCTCAGAACTTGTGCTGAGGCCAGTTTAATCATTACCCCAGGAAAGCGAAGAGGGAGGATCGAGACAGAACTACTCACACGGGGAAAACGAGGCAATTCAGATGGTGAACGATTATTGTAAGTAATAGGACGCATAGGAGCGTGTTGCGGGACATACAGGCAGGAGAAACCGATATGTTCTCCAACTAGAGATCTATGGAAGCGTGGAAAACCATATGGACACAGACGCTGTCTGCGGGAATGGGCTGCTGATGTATGATAGCTAGTCGGGCATGCACGTTGTGCCGACTGAAACAGGTTGGTTTCACCCCAGTCAAACTTAAGTAGAATCAAACGTCGGACGATTTCTTTACCTGCTAAAATTGAAGTGAATCACCGTCGCTTATAGCAGCGCGCCAGGAGGCGACAGCAGTTTGTTGTGGGAAACTGCGCTGTAGCGTTCACTGCATTTTTACAGGATTTCAGTGCTTATCCTCAACGCCGCATCTGAGTGAAGGTCATCCCCGATGCTCAGACGGATACTCAAACCTCTGTGTGTATGTGTGTGTCAAAATTGCGCTTTTTCCATTCAGGCTACTTTTGAGGCAAAACTATTTGCGTAGCAGTTTCCAGCTCGCATTCTCCTGACGTCCACTGTGTAGTTTGCAATTATTTAATTGGCGTCTGTGAGTTATGAGTACATACAACAACAACAACAAAAAAGTTTATCAGTATAAGTGTGAGGAACAGTAAATCAATACACCACTACAATCAGGATCAAGACTGGTATAAGTGAGTTACTCTTATTAGGCTCCCATGTACAGTATTTGATGTTTCGTATCTCTGTATTAGTGTGAGACCACAGATGGATCCCTTGTGTAATGGAATCAAGAAAGCAGAGGGCAGTGATCTTGTTGTAGACCCTCGCCCCCCTCCTGCTAAGCTGGCTCGACTGGAACAACAGGAGGGGGGGCCCTCGACCCAGGAGAGGAGCAGGCATGGTAGTCCTGTGGCCAAAACCTCCTGCACTGCACAGAAACCCACCACAGCGAGGTCACAAGTAAAGAGCTGGCACGTAAGAGGTACATGGGGTGCAAAGAGAAACCCAGGAGGGTTTGATCCCAAACATTGATTTTTTTTTTTTTTTTAGTTTTAAATGGGTCTTTGATGATTATCTAATTATTAATTGGGCTTATCCCTTAACTGTAAATGTGTTTCTAATTTCAGCTTCGTCTGATATTGCAATTTCAAAAACATATAAATTATACTCATTTAGCTCAATAAAAGAATACTAAAATCAGAATAAAATGAATGATTATTTTGTAAGTTGATGAATTACCTATAATTACCCAACCTGAACGGTCTGTGGCATCTGTCTGTCACCGCAGGGAGCCTGCTGCCAGTCTTCTGTGTGGTGGAGCACACGGACAGCCCTTTGGAAGGAGAGAAGAGAGAAGAGCATGCTGAGTTTGTGTTGGTCAAGAGAGATCTGCTGTTTAACCAGCTGATAGAGATGGCCCTGCTGACACTTGGATATTCACACAGTTCTGCAGCACAGGCTAAAGGTACAAAACACTTGCAATGCACAGGTAAATCTTTAAACATTCCTCATTTTCACTTTAGTGTGTGTGTGTGTGTTCAGGTCTGATCCAGGTAGGCAGGTGGAACCCAATGCCTCTGTCCTGTGTAACCGATGCTCCAGACGCCACAGTGGCAGACATGCTGCAGGATGTTCACCATGTTATCACCCTTAAAATACAACTGCACAGGTAGAGAGCAGACAGTAATTCTATCCATATGTTTGTCTTCAGTTACAATCAGGGACTGTTCATCAGGCATTCAGAAGACGTTTACAGTAGTAAAATCACAGTGGCTCTGCTTTAGTTTTTCCGGCTCTGACCGGACCTTTTTTGGAAGATAACCATGTTGAGAGAGGCTAATGAAATATGCCACTGAGTTACATTATGGAAGGTCCAGAAACCTTATGAAAGTGAAACACCAATGAATACTCCTTTAAATTTTAATATACTGAAATACTCCAGTTCATTTTTTTCTTTGATCTCTGTGTAGCTGTCCTAAATTGGAGGACTTGCCAGCTGAGCAGTGGAGTCACTCGACGGTGAGAAATGCTCTGAAAGAGCTTCTCAAGGACATGAACCAGAGTTCACTTGCCAAGGAGTGCCCACTGTCCCAGGTATAGAACAAAACACACAAAAGAGAGAGAACAAAGTAAACTGGATTGAAGTTCAAAATGAGCATATAAAATGCATGCAATTGGCTCTTCCATACTTTCTTTGACACATGGCAAAGAGTAAGCAAAGGGTCCAGTAGTTAGACAGGAAGTTCAGATGGAGAGATAGATAAGGTGTGGGGGCAGAGCAGAGGAGAGAGAAACAGATAAAGAGAGATGGCTATCTCTTTAAAAGCCATACTGCGTGGCTGCTGCCTATCTTGATTCTGGTGATTGTCAAATCTGTCTGCCTGTCAGTCCATCTGTCTGTCAGCCTCACTGGCCGTCTCGTTCAGACTGAAAGTCCATCGCTCTTTGCCATTTAGCCTTTTCTGCACTCTGGACTGATTCAGCAGTAATCCGGATGTAATAGCTTCATTTCTTGTGTGTTTAGTTAAGCAAATAAAGACACAACTGCAGAAATAATTGTTATTAATCACGTGGTGTTTGGGGAAGGCCTTTCTATTAATATTCATAATTATCAACCTGGTCAATCTATTATTTTGCCTGAGGTGTAGGACATCTACAGTTTGATAGAGAGTAACTGTTCATCGTTTCTCTCCACCTCAAATTCTTCCTTCTCTGCAGTGTTAAAATCTGATACAAGCAAATCCTTCCTCCCCCATCTCTCTCCCTCTCCTATCACTACCTTAACCCCCCTCCCTTGTTTGCAGGAAGCAGATTAAAATAAATATGAGAAGATGAAAGGTGTAATCAGATGTAAAGATTGCACAGGATGGTCTTCTGGGACAAATCACATACGTGTGTGTGTGTGTGTGTGTGTGTGTGTGTGTGTGTGTGTGTGTGTGTGTGTGTGTGTGTGTGTGTGTGTGTGAGACAGAGGCATAGTCTCTGATGACCTACAGTGTTTTGTTTTAACTGCACACTCACACATGGATGTATGCATGCATGCATGCATACCCACGCAGCTCACACAGTGACACACTCATCTGTCTTTATTATCCTATTTACCTGGGGGTCTTTTTAATAACACAGATCTGAGTTCATTAATATCAGATGTGTGAACAGCTGAGACACCAAGCCGCCCATAGCAGGAGCTCAGAAAATGTAATGAATTTCTATTGTCTTTTCCCCTCTGTTTCAGAGTATGATATCATCTATTGTAAATAGCACTTACTATGCAAATGTCTCAGCTGCCAAGTGTCATGAGTTTGGTCGATGGTACAAGCACTTCAAGAAGTCCAAATGCTTCAAGGGTGAGGGAATTCAAACACACCTGTGAACCCTAAACGTACACTATAAGTTTTACAGCATGTCCAAAATACTACATTCTACATACTGATTATATGAGGTTTATGCTACATAATATGTGTCATACACTTTCAGAAGCTTGAATACAAAACATTTCATTTTATTAGGAATTTTTTACAATGCGGTGGCAGCAAAAAGCAGATGAACCCTTTGAAATAAGCTGTTTTGTTTTTTTTAGGTTTTTAGATATAGCCAGATCTTCAGCTAAGTTATAACTATGGATAGATACAATATGTCTTAACTAATACAAAAATACAGTAATGCCTCGCTACTTCGTGGTTCGCTTTTCGCGGACTCGCTGTTTCGCGGGTTTTCAATCAATATTAGTGTAAAATATTTATTGCGGTATTTTTCGCGGGTTTTTGCGGTACTTCACATGCGTAGTACGTGTTGTACAGTAATGTATATATTTGGTGTATAAGTGTGTGGGGAGGGTTTATAAAAACTTAAAATAGTGTATAACTACTAAAATAATGTATAAGTATTAAAATAAATATACATATATATAAATACTATATATATATATAAATACTTATCGCGGGTGGTCCTGGAATGTAACACCCGTGATAAGTGAGGGATTACTGTAATTGTATTGCTATTTTTATATACCTATCTTCAAAGTCATCCTTTTGATCTCAGTTACACACAGAAAGTCTGGTGACTGTGTCTTGCATGTTTGTGATATTATTGTGTTGACAAAATCCACAGACAGCAAGACATAGAATTTAAAAGCGTCCCTTAATTATAACGCAGTGCAGTACACCACCTCAATAATAAATATACAGCCAAATTATTAGGGACACTCCTGGAGGGATTTGGAGAAGATTGTTCAGAGTCGAGTGCGTTGGTGGGGATCCGTCAATGGCCTATGCTCCTAATGGAGCAAAGGAGCTTTAGATTAGTACTTAATAAAGTGGCAGTTTCTGGTAATTCCCACTACTGTAGGTGTCTCCAACCAGACAGACAGACCAGCTGTCGAAACTAGTAAACATTCACAGAGAGGCTTAGAAAAAGTCTCTGAACCTCTTGGCTAATGACAACAGAGGCTATCTAAAGCCAAGACTCAGTAAACCTGGAGTCTAATCATTGAAATAAGAATGGAGGTATGCCTTAGGACAACTTTAACTCATAAATTAGAGTTCGTCTTGCATGGGGATCACACCAGTTCCCCATACAAATGGTGATGCCATTGAGTTCCCAGACAACACCCATCTACCATCTGGGGCCATCATGTTGGTGTCAGCTACACACTTGCAAAGTTTCATGACTGCATCTTGCATGGTTGTGATGCAACTATAAAGAGACAGACTTACAGACCTGCCAAACCTGCCTAAGTACCCAGAACTGGCATTTTGATAGTTCTCACTACAGCAAGTGTATTCAGGATGATGTTTTGCCAATATGGCAAACAGCAAAATACAGACTGCACAATGTTAAATAAGAGTAGACTGTATTCCAAAGTGAAACTGTGATTCCACAGGTGAAGTAAAGTGGAGGGAGTATTGTGCTGTATCTAGCTACAGAATGGCTTTGAATGAAGAAAATCTACCTTTTGGTCCAATCAGAACCTAGAGTCAAACCTAACAGAGATGCCGGTTGATGACCAGAAAAAGCTTATTGTGTTTTTCACTACTTAAAATTTAGATCATATTTGATCTGATGACCAATTATTGCAGAAAACCTGGGTTCACCCACTTTTTACTGCCACAGTATCAATCATCCTGTGACTTTGAGATGCTATTGCTAGTTGAACAAAGAGGAAAAAAATAGCTCTGTCTCTTCTTTCTTTATCCTTTACCAGAGATTGACAACTTTTCTGACCAGTCCTCACATGTAACCCTTACCCAGCCAGTCACTGGTGCCCCAGCTGATCAGAGCTCAACTCTCCTTTTCCCTCGTGGCGTAGTTGCCAACATATCCAGTCGCTCACCCCTCAGTCTGCGCCCTCCTGGGCTGGTAACTCAGTCTCTGAACCCCCAAATGGTCAACCAGCAGCTGGTGATGGCCCAGTTTCTCAACCAGCAGTATGCTGTTAGTCGCATGCTAGCTGGCCAGGGTCTGGCATCATCACCACAGCAGTATCTGAACCATCCCCCCGTAGGGAGGCCTCCTGCCAAGGTCTTCCCTAAAGCTCCCGATCCCCAAGCCCTGCAGCAAGCACAATGTGGCCAAGGTGGATGCTCTTCAACTGGACTGCAAACCCAGACCTCGGCTGCGTCTTCCGTCGGACCGACTGAGGTGCCGAGTGACATCTACCACTGCGTGAGGGAGGAGCTTAAGAGAGCAGGCATCTCCCAAGCCATCTTTGCCCGGGTGGCCTTTAACAGGACCCAGGTATGGTAGCAGGAGGGAGCATAATAAAAGATGCTGAAATTGAATTTCATAGCTGTTTTCAACTGTTTGGTGGTGATTAGCTTGGTTGTGTTCTGGTACTGTCGTGGTAGGTGAGTGTGTTCTGTGCATATGTGTGTGTGAGATGGTTGGCACACTTGCATGGCCTTTGCCGTAGTGCCTCCTCCCCCTGTGCATGTGTGTGTGTGTGTGTGTGTGTGTGTGTGTGTGTGTGCATGTGTGTTTGTGTGTGTGTGTGTGTGTGTGTGTGCTTGTGTTTTTGTGTGGGGGTGTGTGTGTGTGTGTGAGAGTGTGTGTTTGTGCCAGCTCTCTGCGGCACAAAGCTGGTGCCAGCACTGAAGCAGCAGCTGGGCCAACTAATCACAACCCCTCAGAGAACTGCTGCCTCCCTCTCTACCTCTATATCTTGCTGTCCATCTCACCACCTTTCACTCTGGCAGCCCTTCTATTCATTTAATCTCTAACCCCCACGGTCAATCCATCTATATTTAATCTTTCCCTTACTTTGTCCATTGGTCTCCTTCATTTTATATCCATATCTCTCTCTACTATCGCCGCCTCTCTAACACTAAAATGCTTTGTTGTCTGTGTCCATCATCTTATATTCACCAGTGTGCCCACAGAAATGGGGCTCAAAGGACCGGCTAAGCCCGTTGTTATTATTATTATTACCTTCATTATCATTTTCATCACAATAAGCGGAGTTAGTTATTATCCACCCCCATGTTTCCCTGTTGCCAAGTCCAAGGTGCTCTGGTGCCAGCCATACACATTGGGCATGATGCCAAAATGTCATCTAAAAGTGAGGGAAGCATTTGTCATTTGACGATTCACATCAAGCCTCCATCTCTTCAGAAGGCAGGGTTTGCTGGGCAGCTCCAACCGTGATCCATTATTTGAATAAGAAGGCTGTTTCCTCTGCCATTTCTCTGCTAGTGTGAAATCTGATTTCCTTTCAGGAAGGAAGCCCTACAATTTGCATGAGGTGTTTGAATGCTTCCCTGTATGGACAGATACCGACAGAATAATGCTAGATGTACAGGCGAGTAGCGTGCTAAGCACTGACTAGAAGCTGGCTGTGAAACCTTAAACTGCAAGCTTTTGTCAAAATGCCGCTGAATAGGATTCAGAGTTGGATGTGAGGCTATTGCTAAAATCCTTTAGTTACATAAGAAACCTTATATTTACCATCTTTAAATAAAGACGCTGAAAGAATACATGATATTTCATGAGAGCTTTCCCATGTGTGGCTCTTGAGAGATGGGAGTTTTCAATCATATTGTTTGTGAAAGCTGAACATGCAACACGAATGAAAAGATTTCAGGTTTATGAATTCATATAGCTTTAAAGCGGAATTACAATATCTGTCATCCTCTGTACAACTGAATGTTTTCTTTTCCTCTGTTTCAATGAAATGCTGCAGTTTAGAGTTAAATGTATTATCAGTATTATGCTCATATTTGATGACTAAATAGGAATTGTTAGTTTAACTCTGGTTTTTCTGGCATAAACCTCTTCGGAAACAGAAAACGTCTATCTGTCAATAAGAATGAGAAATGATCCAAGATTAACTCTTGTAGAATAAAGGTCAGCATGATGTTATACTTGATGAATACTTGTTTCTATATTTTTTCTATCATATAATGTGATCATTATATGACTGCTATTTTCTCACATGTAGCAGATTGTTTAACGCAACCTTGGAGGATGCCTCAAGAATAGAGAAGCAGTGTACTGCTACTGATTATCAAGAAAGAAACAGTACGTATGGGAGACGGAGACAGGTGGAATGGTGAAGCTGCAAAGAGTAGAGGTAGTGAAGGTGGATGAGTTTAAATACCTGGGGTTACCCATCCAAAGCAATGGAAAGCACACAAGAGAAGTGAGAAGAAGAGAGTGCAGGCAGGGTGGAGTGAGTGGAGATGAGTGTCAGGGGTGATTTGTGACACAAAGATAGAAGCAAGAGTGAAAGGTAAGGTTTACAAGATGGTAGTGAGACCTGCTACGATGCATGGTTTGGAGACGTTGGCACTGACAAAAAGACAGGCTGAGCTGAAGGTGGCACTTGAAAATGTTAGGATTTCCACTGGAAGTGACTAGGATGGACAGGATTTGTGGATGCAGTGAAGGAGGACATGCACAGGTTTGGTGTGACAGAGGAGGATGCTAGGAATCGGGTGAGATGGAGACAGATGGGCTGTGGTGACCCCCAAAGGGAGCAGCCGATAGAAGAAGAAGAATCTATCTTAAGTACCAGCTTGTGTGTTTTTCCATGTGTTTACCAGGGCCTACTCTCTGAGATCCTACGAAAGGAGGAGGACCCAAAACATGCCTCCCAGTCTCTGCTGGTCAACCTGCGGGCCATGCACAACTTCCTGCAGCTCCCAGAGGCTGAGAGGGAGCGCATATACCAAGAGGAGAAGGAGCGAAGCCTGACAGGATTCACACCCAGCTGCAACAACACGCCACCAAGGTCCTCACAGGTCAGCCAGCAGAGAGACTGAAAGACTGTTGCTTGCAATATAGGCATCCCTAAGGATACATAAAGGATATGACCCTGGCTTCACTTTAAAAAAAAAACCTTTGCCTGCTACATATGTTTAAGAGTCCTCCCACCTCCCATTATTTTGCATAGCTTGCATTTAAACCCAGTCTTGACTTTTTCCTTCTTTCCTTCCTCTTTTTTAGTCAAGACTGTCCCCAGTTACAGGAGACAGAGGACTGAGGACAGACAATTGCGTTCTCAATGTCAGTGCCGCTATCTATGAGGACATCCAGCATGAGATGAAGAGAGCCAAAGTGTCTCAGGCGCTGTTTGCAAAGGTTGCTGCTTCCAAGAGCCAGGTACTTTGCTTCTTGTTAGTTTAAATCTGAGCATACAAACCACCCAATCGTTTCTATTGCTTGATGAAATGCTCAATTTTAGCATTCATTTATGACTCCATCGCCTCAGTTAAAGCAGGGATGGATACCGTGTGTGGAGGAAAGCCCAGATAATCAACCAGCAGCTGTACTCTGCAGAGGACTATCATCAGTGCATCAGACTGCTATTGTGTCCTAAATTATCGCTTTAATAGTCACCATACACACATACACACCACTCACTTGAGCACACAAACATACAGTAAGAGCACATGCAAGTTAACGTGATCGCGTGCACAGGGACACAACAGAACTGATACAAATACACACACAAGCATGATTTGAGTGTTTATTGTTCTCATTTTTATGGCGGCCCCATAAGCTTGTTATTGCCTTTTGTTTTGAGGATAATTTCCCTTCATGGAATGGGGGGATTTTAGCTGTCTCATTTTCTCTTCCTCTCGAGCCCATCTCCAATTCTTTCTTTCTTTCTTTCTTTCTTTCTTTCTTTCTTTCTTTCTTTCTTTCTTTCTTTCTTTCTTTCTTTCTTTCTTTCTTTCTCCATGTAACTTCCTCTTTTTTTCTACTTATCATCAAGATGTTTGGAGGTCATTCAGCGGTCATGCCAGTATAGCCAGGTGGTCCAAAATCCCTGAGGTTCTTTTTCTATCTCTTCACTGGCCTCTCTTTTTTACCTTACTTTCTTTAACCCCCACCCCCTTTTCCCCTTTTTTCTCTCACACTCTATCTTTTATGCCCCCCTTCACCACCACCCCCACATATTACCCGGTTGTTTGGCAGGCAGAGCCATGCTGCATCTCCCTGTTCTATCTGCACTGTGCATCTGGATGGCATTGTGTGCTAGAGTTGGGCTACAGCCAGGTGTGTGTGTGTGTATGTGTCTGTATAAGTGTATGTGTGTGTGTGTGAGCATATCACTTTGCTTGCAAACATAATCATCCTCAGTTCATGAATCTGAAACTAGCTTGGCTTTACGTTCCTCAATCTGTCACTCACAAGCTTCTTCCTTCGTGATGCAGAAACAATTCAAAC
Source organism: Archocentrus centrarchus (assembly GCF_007364275.1). NCBI lineage: Eukaryota > Metazoa > Chordata > Actinopteri > Cichliformes > Cichlidae > Archocentrus > Archocentrus centrarchus. The sequence continues at coordinate 21,836,398 of NC_044356.1, forward strand.
TGATAAGAAAATCTCACTATAATCTTTAGATTAGCTGGCAGATCCTAATTTTTTGGATTTTGCATGGATGGATGGATTAATATTGAGAGTAAACTGTACCAGTTTTGAGTCAACGTAAGAGAAAGTGATTCTTTTTTCTTTTCTTTTTTTAATCTTTGGTCAACCCCTTTCACTGTATACAGGGTGTCTACATGCATAAGCAAATTAAATGTAAATGGACTGTAAATGTTGTCATTAAACATGCATCTTCCCATTCCTGTAGGCTAGCTAGCAAGTATTTCATCACTGTCATCAGAATTTCCTCTATTGTAAGCCAGGCAGTCCACGAGGCTTAAATTGAGCCCCTGTTGGGCCTAAATATTGGGAGGTTCCTGTATTTTTAAGATGTCAGTTTAGACATAAGCTGCAACCTTCAAATTACCTTGTGTATCTCATCAGCTTATTGTTACTGCACTGTAAAGCATTTCTAAACATACATCAACAGCCTGATAGGGTTTGTCGAACGAGGCAGCACAGCCATAACGATGGAGTCACATTGTGTGATCTAAATGTGTAATTGGGGAGCAAATAACAACATTTTCAGCAGGAAATCTTTGCAGTGACTCGACTAAACACATTTAAGACCAATCCAAACTGAATTTAAGACTGTTTATTCTTTTGCATTTAATTAGTAAATGTGCTTTCAAAGATATTTTATGAGCTGTTAAGGGGCTGCAGCCACCTTGTACATATGCATGTACCTCCTGTAGGGATGGTTGTGTGAGCTGCTGCGCTGGAAGGAAGAACCCAATCCAGAGAACCGGACCCTGTGGGAGAATCTGTGCATGATCCGCCGGTTCCTCAGCCTGTCCCAGAATGAACGAGATGCCATCTACGAACAGGAGAGCAGCAACATGACTGCACAGCAGCACTGCATTGACAGGTTCACCCTGCTCAGCAATGACAATACATTGGTAAGACTCCCAAAAATTACAGACAGACAGCTGTTCTGAACACTGACCTCAGTAGAACTTGCTTAAATAAAAAAAGCTATCATATAGATAAAGGTTTTAAAAAGCTACAGAAATGACACACACACAATACACACAACACACTAGAGGCTAAGGTGTACTGACTTTAATTTTGTAATTTAAAAAAGTTATGGATAAAAAGTTATCAGAAATCTTAAAGTGAATACATCACATTGAATGCCAGTAGATCTCTAGGGTGTGCAGTGGCAAAGCAGCAGAGTAATGACTGCTAAATGCCAGAGATGTCAGAAAAAAAAAGATGATTACCACATTAAGCAATGATCCGTGAGGCTGATTAGTTATTTTTCTTTCCCTTCCATTGCTTGTGCATGGATTGATGGCTTGATTATAGCACAGACTCAAAGATAACGTGTAAAAAATGGTTGTGTACCCCTCTGTTTGTGAACATACAGCGTGTTGCCTAGCGTATCATTGCTTAGCAGACAAGAAAATTCAACACCACATGGGTAAATTCAGATCCTTCTGTGCATCTGTGGATATCAGTTCTCGGAGGTGCACTGCCGATCACCTCACATGTGAACACTAAGGAGATTAAGATCAAACAGTCTTCACTACTCTTGATTTCTTACCAGCCCAGATCATCATGTCCTGTGCCTTTGCTTATCTTAGCAGCAAATCACTGCAGATTCAATTAGATGTGGTAAAAACCACAATGAATGGGTTTGCATGTTAAGTACTATTTTCATTTTAACATAAAAGGTGATTTTTTTTTAGCAAAATCTGTCTCTCTGTTTCTGTCTCTGCTGACTTCACTTTATTTCATTCAAAACTATTAAAGTCAAACACAGTACTGTCCACACTCCAAACTGGAAATTAGCTGGTGCTGACAAAATTAAAATACCAACCTTTTTTACTCTACTCACTTCTAATTTCTCTCATCAGTACCAACGCAGCTCTTTGATGCCACAGCAACACCATCTACAACCCCATCAGCCCCTGCAGCCCGAGTCAGGACCTCACCTGTCCCCAACACAACCCTGCGCTGCATCACCAGCCGAATCTGATGCTGGCGGCACCTGGGGGCACTTGAGAGTACGTTTGCAGGGCAGAGCCAGCAGCAATGGTGAGAGAGGGGACAGTAAGGATTGGGTTGAAGGTGGAAGAGAAGACAGGGACAGTTTGGGTGGGGACTGGGGTTGTACTGGAAAAGTAAGGGACAAAGGTACAGAAAGCAGTGAGCAGGTGTGGAATGGAAATATGGGGAAGGAAAGCATAGATGACACCACAGGAGAGGGCAAAAAGGGCAAAGTTAAGGAAAAGTTGTCTGTGAAGTGGCCTGGCATGAAGAATGAGGACCAATGTAGGCCTGGGATTTGTTCAGGGACAGACAAAGAGGTAGGAACTTGCAATGAGGTCCAAGGCCAGGGGTTAAATGTGTCCGGTGATGCCCTGGGTATCCTGCAAAGTTTTGTGAAGGATGTGGGCCTCAACCCAGACGAGGAAGCGGTCCACACCCTGTCTGCCCAGCTGGGCTTGCCTAAACACACCATTCGCAACTTCTTCAATAGCCAGGACCAAGGACAAAGCCAAGACCACAGCCCAAGACATAGTCGTGACCATGAGCGTGGCTACACAGACCCAAACCTCTTACAGGTAGATGTAACTGCACAACAACTGGAAGAGGAAGGTGATGGAAAGACTGAAACAGAACAGAAGGAGAAAAACCTAACAGGAAGAATTGAAACAAGTGAGGTAACTGTTTTAAAAGAATTGGATGTTGGCACTCAAACTGTTCCCTCTATGAAGGAAGAGCAGGAGAGCTACATCTAACCTGCATACATCCAGTGACGTGCAGCAGGCCGGACAAGCCATAGGTACCGTTATGAGCCAGCACCAAGTGGTTCTGCTCTCTGAAATATAGCAACCTTAGTGTAAAAGCTACTCCGCAACACTTAAATTGCTCCAGTCCAGAATCACAGTGTTTTGGTATTTATGTGTTTATAGGCTTGCATTGTTGCATACTGTGGAAAGACTAATAAAATACTGTGTATGCCACAGCTTTCATAACCAGAGACTCAAGTTATGTAATTACTTAGAAAGCTGTTCTGTGATTCGAGGATTCTTGATGCACTTGAGACAGAGTTTACTGTGACCGAACTTTAGTACATAGTTTCTGTGTGTAGTTACATTTCTGGATGTAATACTGGGAAACAAGACAGTGCGCCTCAGATTACATATCTCTGTTTAAAAGGAGTAGGTGTAGTTGGTTGACTGACATTTTTTGAGAAAATACCCATACCAGAAATGCCTTGAAAAGAGTGGCACTGCCAATCAGTTTTTTTTTTTTAATGAGTATCTTCACCATTTTTCTTTTAACTGTACGCAACAGTGCTCTGTGGTTTGGTTCAGTTAATTACTCTTTACCTCATGAATTTCACTGTTCATGTTCCTCTCTCACATCCTATTAAATATCAAGTTTCCTGTTGTTGTTTTAAATGCTTATTGGGAAAGGACTGGATTCATGTAATACTCATAGTATGTTACTAGTGACATGATGGCATTAAACAATATGTCATCTTACAAACTTGAAGTATAATCATTGAGCAGCTGTTAATTTTGGGGGGACAGATGCTAATATTGATATTTCGTTAGTAAAAAATTCCATTCCAGTATCGATATTCTTATATATATATATTGGTCTTTCACAGGACTGCCTTATGCAGCAATAAAATGAAGTAATCCTTTTCTGTATGACTTTATTAGTTTCTAAGATCATTGTGGAGGAATTTTGTCCCACTCGCTTCAGGTCATTGAGGTTTGCACTTGTGCACAGCTCTCTTAAGGTTCCCACTGCAGCATTTCAGTCGGGTTGAGGTCTGAACTTTGACTGGGCCGGTGTAACACCTTGATTCTTTTCTTTTTCAGCCATTCTGTTGCAGCTTTGCAGGTGTGCTTAGGATCATTGTCCTGTTGAATGACCCAATTTCAGCCAAGCTTTAGCTTTCAGACAGATGGTCTCACATTTGGCTCTAGAATACTTCAGTTTACAGTTGACTGCAAGGTGTCCAGGTTCTGTGGCTGCAAAACAAACCCAAATCATCACCCCTCCACCACTGTGCTCACAGTTGGTATGAGGTGTTTGTACTGATGTGGTGTGTTTGATTTTCACCAAATGTGGTGCTGTGCATTAGGCCAAACATCTCTACTTTGGTTTGTTTACTAACGATGTTTACTAACGGTACATTATTTCACATTTTACTTAGCAGCTTAACACAGAGACACACCTTGACTCTGCATCACAGTCTGCTCAACAATATCTGCTGCAAACAGTGTTAAGACTATTGCATGGTGTGGTGACACCATTTCAAAGTTACCATATGCATCATTTTCTTCATTATGTTCTGGAAGGAAAAAAAGGTCTCATGTCACATATCACCAAATATATTTACCAGTCTATCTGTGATAGGCCCATATTGGCCTATAGTATCAGTCAACAGATGTACAGGCTCCAGAAGCAGTGATGGTTGAATACAGGAAGAATAATACAGTTTTTACTGCAGTACATATCAAACTGAAACAAAGGACGAGTAACCGAACCGAATGACATCTAAAATGAGGCAATGCTGATTCCTATACCTGAAGTTTCTCCTCAATAACAAGCTTGTCATTATATGCAAACTAATGAAAACATTTGTTTCTGGAAACATAGTACACATACACATAGTATTTCTATTCATGTATGAATTTGTAAATCTCTGAAAACATACTTATAAAAGCCTCTTTCAGAGTTTACGTTTAAACTCAATAGTTTTCATTTTATTGATCACACAGAGGGGGCTGCCAGTGTGAACAGTGTTAAATGTTTAGTTCTGAAAGAAAGTTTATGGACCGAATGTATATTAAAAAAATTTATGAAAAGAAAACAGTGGTGTTAACATTTGAAAACGATGTAACTTTAACTTTTTCATAAGTATATTTTTGTTACCATAATCTGTTTCATCCATGTCATCTTTCAGCAGAAAACAATTTCCCCAAAATGTAAATGACAATAATAAAGATTTAGTCAAGATTCATCTTTTGATAATGACAGGAAATAGTTCATCTAAATTAATTTCTGGAAAGGTTTTTTTCATCAGGTATATTGGAAGTAAAACAGAAAGTGGCAAATTATATTTTCCAGGTTTATGGCCCCCATGTGATAAAATCTGCAGAGGCTAAGATAGCTGGAAGGCCACCATGCTATTTCTGCTTTCTGACAAATAAAAAGAGAGTTACATTCATCTTAAGTAGCGTATTGCCTCTAGATTACATTTACACTGACTAAAATATTGAGTTGGGATGTTAGCAATGTGGAGAACTGGATACAGGGACAGGCTGAGATACTTCAAAAGACACTATGAATCAAGTAAGAGAAGCAAATATAAATGCATAAAAAGATGAAGCTCTTTCATTAGGCTATCATTTTAAGCTTGTAACAGATCTGTTAACGATTTAGTCAGTCGGTAGTTGTATTGTTGTACTGTCTGTATTAGTGTTATAGACTTAGTACTAATGATATTCTCTTGTATGACTGTGTCTTTGTTGGTGAATCAGTGTCATTGTTTCCAGCCATCAGACAGTATTCCTCTGTGCTGATCGCCAGTTCACTCTGTACCACTGGATCTGTGACTCCCTGCAATCACATGCCCCTCAGTGCTGCTGGAGTTTTCTATCTTCTGTCTCTTTTTGTTCCTCTTTTATTTTATCTTCGTGGACAGCTATTTTCATCTGTGTTTCTGTCTCCTGCTCTCTGCCCCCGACTCTCATCTGTCTCTCCTCAGGACTTCTCACATTGATGCTCCTATGCTCTACTCAGACAGTGCAACATTCAAGCCCCATTTGGTCAGAATAGCTTCATAGTGTAATTCAATAAAGCTATGCTCTTTTCTGTCATCTGTTTCCATGACAATACCTTAGTCAGGGCCAACAAAGAGGCCATGAAAGCCTCATCATCAGTAATATTAGCTATAATAATGATGATAATGGCGCTCTTGAAATGCCATGCCTGTGATGATGATGGTAATAGCGATAATGGTCATTATTCCTGCTTTGTGTTAACCCCCCACCACCACACAAATACACACCACTACCAATGCACACATTTGAATCAACAGCATTACTTAATGACTCCACCTGTACATACCACATGGATTTATGCTTTTCCCCATCGTGACCAGCTCGCTGCTTTGATTTAATTATATTTCTGTGCGTCTTTTGTATGTTGGAAGCACTTTGTGATAAAGCAGTTTGTTAAAAGCACTCCACAGATAAACTTGACTTGTCTGACCTCAGAAATTGCTGTAATTAAGTCAACATAAAACTGTTTTAATTAACCATCATGTTGTGCAGCCCCTTCGGTGTTCTTCCTCATTCACGATGTGTTTTATTTCTCCTTGGTGGTGTGATCCACCATAACACTCTCTGTTGCCATTATAGATTAAGATCATCATTCTTTTTTTTTTTTTTTTATTTCTTTACACCCTTACCACCCACATTTTTCTTTTACAAAGCAATATGTTTCTGCTGATGCAGATAAGTGAACTGAAAGGCACAATCTGGGTGCTGATAAATCGGTAACTGAATTTGCAATCTCCTCTGTCTATTTATCTTTGCAATCTAAAGTAGCTGGAGTAGTCTCAGTATTTTTTTTTCTTGCATGTTTCAGTCAGAACCCTGAAGGTTAGTGGAGTTCAACCAGAAATTGTTAAAGCCTTAATAATTTCTAAAAAAAAAAAAAAAAAAAGAAGGTTGTATTGAAAGAGGAAATGGCATTTACTGTGGGTTTATTCTTTATAGATTGTTTAGCCAGGTTGTTAAAAAAACAAAACAAAAGAAAACTTACTGGTTGTTGCTTGTCTTATTCTAGCAGCACACTATTTGGATCTGTGTCTTTGCAGCTGACTGTCTGACCTCTGATCTTCAAGAGAGAACTTCAGAGCTCTACAACAAAATCATTTTTTAAAACAAATGAACGGATAACTTTCATTATCTATAGTACCTAGAACTTATATAAATGCTCCCACAACTCGAAAACCTTCTTATTAATTTATAATTATGTAACATTATTGCACAATTAAATAATAATAATAATTTGCTGAAATTTATTGATCCACTTACTTTGAATATAAGTGGTCTAAGGCGAAAATAAGCAGCCCGTGAAGCTACCTGCAGGCAGTCGGCAACGTCACAGGCCGCTGGTCACATGATCAGTCAGCTGGTCTTCAGCCAGTGCGCCTGACAGGCTACTGTTTACAAATCAGCGGAGTCCGAGCGAGCAGAATGAGGCTTCCTGCGTGATCCGAACAGGTGTGCACACAATACTACTGCACTTGTAACTGCTAACGTGTTACTTTTTGCGACTACTTTTCCCGCTCGTGTCAACCTGTGTGCTCGCTCGCTCGCACGCGTGTGTGTGAGTGACACAACTTTGTCTCGTGGTTTAGAGCAGGGGCTGTGTGTGTGTCGGAAGTAATAATAGGGCCCCGAGTCGGCTCGCTAGGCTAATGTCATTTTAGCCTTCCTGCTTCCTGTCATTTCAGGTCCTATTCAGTCACCATGAAGAGATTCAGCTTGCCGCAGTAAGTCTTTTTCAGCAGTTTAGCCCTCATTTAGCTTTGTTAGCCGACTCGGGACACAGGCTAGCTTAGCTGCTATTTGGCGTTTTGCCCCTTCTTCGATAATCTCACTTTCTGCCTCCGTCCGTCTTGCATCCCAGACGGACACTGTACATTTTTGCTTCAATTTATACATACATTGTCATTGCTGGCTGTAAGTTATAATGTCAAAAAATATGGCTTATCATAGGCTTGCTAAACGCAGTTGTGGGACTTAGTGATGAGTTCAGTGCAGAGGTTTGGTAAGAGCTAACACAGCCTGCTTGTGTAATTTCGTGCGGTTTCACACATATCTTTCCACACTGCCGAGATCAAGTTCAATTCAAATGTCTGTGTGGAGTCTGTGTGCAGGATACTGAGGGCTGCAGAAAGCCCTGTTGGACTGGAAAGGGAGACCCAAGGCTAGAAAGGAGGGAGAGTGGCCCATGCCTTAAACACACCGCCTACTGTGGAGTGAAGGCCTTACTGCGAATATCTACGTTAGGCTGTTCTGCGAGAGGAAATGGTCAGTATTTGCTGACCCGAGGTTGTGTGTACGTTAAGTTTCGTTTTTTGTTTTTTGTTTTTTTGTTTTTTTAAAAAAAACATGTGACCTGTTACATAAGGTCACATGTCCCCTTAGTTTTATTTGAAAAGGTTTTAGGGCCCAAAGGCAGTTAAAATGGTTCACTTTAGAAATGTGTCCCTTATTAGATTTACCTTGTGACTCTTTGGGGATGTCCTCTTCCCCATGTTACTAACCAGTGCTCCAGTTCACGACATACAGATGTCTGTCAGATCTTTGGTAATTAAATCATTCAAGACCCAGCAAGTTCTTGGTATTTTTGCTAAGGTTAAGGTTCCAGGCATGTTCTCAGCCTCTTGTGGAGCATGTGACCATAAGGGCTCCTGAGCTCTCACTTTGTGCTGAAGTAGAGGCATGTGAGTTTATTTAGGTGGGGTGTTTCACTGTGGCTAAACTACAATCAGCCATCTTGACTGAAGCACCCAATCCTCTTTGGGTATTCATCCTGTAAAAAGCTTGTGAGCCTTTTCTTCCCCCCACATGAAACCATTCTGACAATTGTGGATCTGAGATAAAAGCCTGGTGGACTGGCTTGGTTACTTGTTACTGTTAGTACATTCCTAAGAGTCTGGATTTGTATGCAGAAGGATATAAAACATATCCCTGAGCTGAGAATAGAACTGTAGTTGCATTTTTGTCAGATTCTGCAGGCACTTTAGCAAAACATTTAATGCCATTGACTATTCTGGATTTAGTTTTAAAATAATTTAGCCGTTGTGCTTTAAGGCCAGTAAACTTGGACCTTTTCTTTATATTTTTCATGGCAGATCCACTCAAATATTTGGTTGTGCAGTCTCTGCAGAGGCAGCTTTTTAGCTTTACATGTTGAAGTTGCCTCACAGCAAGAAGGTCCTGTGTTCAAATCCACCAGCTGGCTGGGGCCTTTCTGTGTGGATTTTGCATGTACTCCCCGTGCCTGTGTGGGTTCTCTGGCTTCCTCCCACAGTCCAAAGATGTGCAATTAGTGGGGTTAGGTTAATTGGTGATTCTAAATTGCCCATAGGTGTTAATGTGATTGTGAGTGGTGGTCTCTCTCTCTCTGTGTTAGCTGTGTGACAGACTGGTGGCCTGTCCAGGGTGTTAGGCTAATGTGGTTCTAATTACCTTTGCAAGCTTTGATTCCTATGTCTAATAAGTTTTAGAGAATTTATAATTATTATGATTTATGGGCAACGAAAAATTGTGAAAACATTAAAAATAAAGCCAGTAAACAGGAAACTGGATGTGAGTTATTTTGCTTTGATGTTGCCTTTGCTGCAATACTGCAACCACAGAATGGTTGCAGGTGGATGTAGCTATTGTGAGGACATCCATTAACTTATGGATCCCTGAGATTAGTAGTTTCCTTGACACCATCTTGCTTTATTTTAAAAATACAAAAAAAACAAACTTTAAAAAAATCCCAGACGTGATGAGGTGTGTGGCTGACTGAGGCCACTTGCTCATTGGCTGATGACTTGTAATTGACAAATTGACCGCGTTAAAAGTAAGGTCCTGCAGAAAGTGAACAGTATGGTAAGAAATCATGTCAACACAATGTATTATCTATTCTAGTAGACCCCAAACATAAAATTATGAACCTATAATTGGGCAGCGGTGGGCTCATTTTTAAATTGTGATGCTGCCGGCTTTGATTTTTGGAGAAATCAAGAATAGTGGGATGTTTTGGAGTCTGTGGTATTTAAGATCACTTTTCAGGCTGAATGTGTACAATGGAAATGAATAGTGAACTCTTATGTTGCATACATTAAAAAGGATTATTGAGGTAGAGGTTTGGATTGATGGCTGTGTGCCTAAAATTTGGCGTAGTTTCAGTGGCTTCCCACAGTCCAGGACATCAACAATATATCTTTGTCTTGGGTAATAACTTTGGCAAAAAAGAAAGAGAGAACCCCCAAAATCTGCAAGACTACTACACGATGATGTCATTTGCTACAGTTTGAGTTTAGCTTTGAGCTTTTGTTAGCAATTCCCAGCAAGTGAGTTCTCTTCTACCTCTGAACAGATGGACTCACTGTTATTTGCTTGTTGATTTATTATGCATTTCATTATGTATTGATTTGATTATTTCATGAAAGATTCGTGTTTGAATTATTGAGGTGTCTCCAGGTGCTGTGGATTAAATTATGCAGAAGCTAATTTGCCTTGATTATTATGTAGTAAAGTTGGGATGTCATTTTGCGTTCGACTGCTGGGGAAAAAGTAATGAAGCGGCAGAAGGCTAAGAGAAGAGTCGCTTCAGGCAAGACTGTGCTAACACAGCGAGGCCTCGAGTCCAACACCCGCTCAACTTTCTCTTGCTCGGAAAGGCTCGCAGAGAGACGCACACATATAAGATATGCCTATGCAAAGTACAAGTAGCAATGAGTGATCTCTAAAGTTTAAAGTGACTTTATTTCTGGAAAGAAGGGACAATGCGCTGGATATTTCTGCAAGCCTGCAGGGAAAAACAGTTTTCAAAGTATCTTTTGTCACTTTGTGCAAGAGTAATTTGGTCACACTGATCATATGAATTAATATTCTATACAAGATGACTACTGCTTGTGTTTGTATTCACTGAAGGATACTTTAAATCTTTCATGTTAATCTTTGAAAGCAAAACAGGCTATTATTGGAGACACCTATTCACACCATTCCTCTGTTTTTTTGGGGTTTTTTTCCCCTTGGTTGTGGACTGGTTCCGATTATTTAATGCGATAATGTTCTTTTTACTAGAGAAGGGAGGTAAAAAAGCCCACTGACTTGAGGAGAGCATTAGTCTTCCAGTAGAACAGATGTTCCCTGTGAAAACAGCCACATACATTATGCATATAAAATAATTTCTATTTTGATGGCATGTGTAGCTAATTTATCAAGCAGCGTTTCATTCTCATGGTTAATTGGTTTAAGAGATGCCTTTGTTATGTTATTTCCACAATTATTAAATCGAAGGGAAACACAATGCTTTGTGGGCGCATGCTATTCTGTAAGCTTGTGTATTAGGCTAAACATATTCATAAACATGGAATAATCCCAAGCCGGATAAAGAATGAAGGCAGTATTGGTTAACCTAGATTGTGATGTCTCTCAGAAAAAGTAAACTTCTCTCAGAATTTGGCAGTGAGCAGTTGGCTCACTGTTTACCTGGTCAGGATATTAATTGTATTTTTTTTTTTTTTTTTTTTTTTTTAATATTTTTTGCTTTTTTTTTTTTTTTTTTTTTAATGAATCCATCTTTCTGTTTTGGTAAATCAGCCAGCGTGGCATTAAATCATTGGAAAATGTCCCATTTATCCCCTCTTTTAGATGAATCAGTTAGTGTTTAAGTCTGTGAACTGTAAAACAAAAAAAAAATAGTAAAAAAAAAAAGACAAAGCTTCTTCTAACCTGACTTCTTCAAATGGTTTTGTTAATGATACGGAGCTCAATTTCCAGCCAAAGCAGAGAAATAATATTGCATTATTATCAGACTGTGAATATTAATACCTGGTGTGATCAAACAGAAAAGCACAATGCCCATAATATTTGATTTATGGCCATCACACCCTTGAAAGTTGTCTTTGTGGATCTCTTGCACCCCTTCCAACATTTCACCTTCGTTTGGATCGCTCCCTGGAAGTCCGTTCTGACCGCTTGCAAGAGCTGATTTTCGTTTCAGAAACGCTGCTGTCCATGTGCTCTGCGGATACAAGTTTCTTCACATTGAACATCAGTAATTAATGCATTAATTTGCCTACTTAATGACCTCATTAGCTTCACCAGTTATGTTCAATGTATCACAGAGAGCACTGTGGAACATCAGGCAGCTCAAGTGCTTCTCGTTAATTTCAGCCATTCTTCACTGACTGTAATCAATGTCAGTGTTTTATTTTATGCTAAGTTGAAAGTAATAAATTCAAAAGGAGACTACGCTGTAGCCCTTTGTGTGATCGCAACGATGTAGAGGAAAACAAAAGTACAGCTCTACTTTAGCCAGGTTTAACTCATTTATACACTTTAATGCGAGTGTAGTTTAGTTGGTCCTAATTTTCTGTATAGTGAATATGATGTCACAGCTTGCGGTCCAGCAGGTATGTCTATTAGCCAATATCATCTGCCCATTTTGGTCGATTTGTTGTCTGATATTTCTTAAAATTTAATCAATTTTAAGTCACAGTTCTTTGTTTTTTCTTTTTTTAAATGATAACCATAATGTTCCTTTTTTCAGTGTAGTGTGGTTCCTAACATACTGGCTTATATACTATTTGGCACATATTTCAATAGTTTTACTCCCTGAAATTAGTATTGGCACACCGTCATGAAAATACCTTTTTAGAAATAAATTGGTGAATTTTGCCTGTACCGCTTATTGATTCTGCAGCTTCATTGTGATGAAATGTTTCTGCTGTCACTTTCGTCCATTGGGTATTTCTACAGCACATTTCATTTATCAACTACTTCTAATTTTCTTGCTATGCTCCCTGTTTCTGTTCTACTATATGATATTGCACCAAATCACGTTTGGCCCTTAAGCAGCTTTGTCCTTCATTTCCCCTTTATCGTTCGTTCTTCCTCTCCTTGCAGAAACGAGCCTTTCCTTCTGAGTCTTGACTGACGGGAAACACAAAGCTGTGACAGTAAGTACTGAGATCAAACCGTGTGCTTCGAGAAGCTTCACTGATTCAGTGGACTGATTTGCCTGCACTGTTATATAAGAAGAGGTCAGAGGTAGCGGTCACCTAAAGAACAACCTCAGTGTTCATGAAAAGTTGGCAAAGTCAGAGCAGGTTCTAACTGAAGTTCTTAAAAGAAGTTAGTAAGTTTAGATTGTGCTTTATCAGCAGGACTTTTGGGTGTTCAAGTTCAGTTGTTTTTTCCTGTTTATCTTTTTTTTTTTTTTTTTTCCCCCTCTCTTACCTGCTACCTCAACCTCCAGGTCCAGCTGGTTCGCAGTCATGCAGCACCCCAATTTCGAGACCCGTCACCCGCTCCAGACTGACGATCAGCAGGAGACTGGTTTTGACCCACTCCACAGTTTCAACAAGAATCGCAGCAGTATGTCAGTTCTTCAGTTAACACTTTAAAGCCTGTGTTACAGATCTATAGCCCTGTGGCCTTCCTTGGACCAAGACCAATTCTGCTGACTAACAGGCTCAGACCAATGGAGATGTCCAGCACAAGTTTTCATGATAATTTTAGGTTCATACTGGAGATGATTTTAAAAAAAAATTTGGAGCTGACTGAAGTGTGAGTCACAGATGTGGCTGGCAACGTCCCCGGGCTGAATGTGTTTTTATGTTTACGTGTGACTGAGAGAAAACGTTGGGGGCTGGCATGTTGTGGAACTGATGAATATTCATACTGAGCGTCCCTGTGGAGCGATCTACTCCTGTAACTAATGTTGATAGACAGCTCTCCAACTTGAATGCATGTTCACCTGCAGGCCAAATTAGACTTATTACGGCCAATAAAAAAGAAACTGAGTATGTTACTTCCTTTAATCACTTTCTCTGCTCCCCTTTTGCTCTACTGGCTTGTAAAGGATAACTGATTGGTTATTTTGATGCAGAAAAATTGTCCAAGGGATCCATTTTTGTTGGTCTCTCATTCCCCTTTAAAAATATTGATTTCTACTTTCGCTCCTTAGCACTCATTGTTTACATCTCCCCCTTGTGGCTGTGTCTGTTCTTATTAGGCGGCTCTCTTGACAGCAGCACTTGTTTCGCAGTCTCAGTCGACCTTTCTCTCATACGGGTGAGTTTTCCCATTATATTTCGTGCTGGTATCATGAACTTGTGGCCCGCCTCTCTTAGCTCTAGCCTCTTGGTTTACTGCTTGATGACATAACCTGCCCAAGTTGAGTTGAGAAGCTGATAAAAATCCCCCCCCCTTCCCCCCCGCCTCCACTCCCCCATGCAGGAAAGAATGGGACGACTGTTTCTCAATAGTAATTACCTGGCCAGGATCCGGCAGGCAGGCATCAACGGTCGGCTGAGGAGCAGCCGCTTTCGGAGCGTGTGCTGGAAGGTAACTGCCAGTTGGATCAAGCAGGCTATCAAGTTGATTAAAGGGGCTTTGGCAAATTCCCTGCCACAGAAAATAGAAGTTCTAGTGGCTTATAGACTTTTTTTTTTTTTTTTCCCTCAGTTGATAGAGTGTAGTTTTAGAAGTGCAGATTTTCTGCATGTTAGTGATTTCTTGAAGATGAGCTTGTGTTGCACGGGCTGATGTGTGCACTGCATGTCTGCAGTTGTACCTGGAGGTTCTTCCAGAGGATAAGGGCCAGTGGATCAACAAGACAAAGGAGCTCCGGGCCCAGTATGAGAAGATCAAAGAGATGGTGAGAGTGTCCCTCTGTGGCCAGTGTGATATAAATAAATGATATAAATGCTTTTGATTAACATCACTGCTCATTCATATTGAATTTATAGCTGCTTATATCCTGAAACACGGAGCACAATATGCAGCCATGAGAAAATAAACTAATCGCTTGTCAACTCATCAACTGTTGTAACTGATGTTAGTACTGTGCATTACTATTTTATTTATTTATTTGTCACAGCATATCACTAACCCCCGCAAGGCTGCAGGCCAGCAGGACCTAGTGATAAACAACCCACTATCCCAGGATGAGGGGGTGAGTTTTCTTCAGATGTTTAATGGTTGTATTCATTTGTGAACTTCTAATAATTAACGGTCAGTGATTTGTTGCTGTTTTTTGGGGAGTTTTTTTTCTTCCAGTAATAGTTTTTTGTGAGTAATTTTAAAAAGTCCCTGAGTTCATGTCAGGTTAGAAAACATGTCCCCTAAACTTACTTTGTTCTATTTTTCAACTTCCAATTATTTGCCTGGCACAGTTTCTTATTAAGTGATAACACTTAAAAAGCTACACTAATAATGACTGTAATGTTACCATGCTCGCTCTTACTTTCAAGCATGTAAAACTGATAACAGTGAGTTCACTTCCTTGTTAATTAATTTATAATACTTGGTGTCACATTTTAGTTTCACTTAGAGTGCAATTAATGAATATTTGCATTGGTTCAAATGAAGGTTTTTAAGAAAAGTGGAAGTCCACAACTTGTTTTTTTTTTTTTTTTTTTTTTTCTTTAACTGGTATCAAATCACATGGTTGTTTCCATGAAATGTACTGGATGTTTTAGATGAGTTATTGCAAAAAATGCTGCTGAATTCTGCCAATTTTGCTGCTCCTGCAGCAATTAGCATTTCAGTTATTTCTTTTTAATCAATTGAGGACAAAACGTGACAATTTCATTATTGTTACAGTGAAGAGAGGTCCAGTTTTAGTGCTGGAAAGTGTTTCTCTTTTCTACTGATGGGTGAAGGAATTTTTTTCTTTAAGTATATAGATTTCTGCATTATATTAATAATCAATCTAGTAACTCAGTCCTTCCCTCAGGTTTCTGACTGTCATTTTTTTCCTCTCATGTTCAGAGTTTGTGGAATAAGTTCTTCCAGGATAAAGAGCTAAAGGGGATGATCAAGCAGGATTGTGTTTTAGAACGTAAGTATCCCTATTACTCTATTTGTTTGTTGTTGTTTTCTTTTGGGGGGAGGGGGGGCTGTTACAACATGACCTCCCAAAAAAATCCATTCTTTTGTTTTGTTTCTTTCCATTACGAAAGATTTCCTGAGATCCGATACTTCCAGGACGAAGATGTGAGGACCAAGCTGACTGATATTCTCTTCTGTTATGCCAGAGAAAATGAACAGTTACTGTACAAACAGGTAAGATTAAACATCATCCCAACAGTAAATTCACGCTTTATGCTTTTATGAAAATGGGTCCTTCCTCTTTGCGTGTTGTGTTGCAGAGCCATAGTGTTAATCATATAGTGTGTGTACACTTCACAGTACTCAGTAAGCTCAGGCAGAAGAAATTGCCTTTGTAACCTAAGCCTTGTCTGTAACAACAGGTGCCAGTGTATGAAGAGACGGCCAGTGTAGCATCTTTTTTGCAAACTGGAAGTGACACGAGGCTGAGCAGTGGCTAACAATATCTAAATTAAATCTGTCATCACAGATTAGACACCTCGTGCATCACTATTAAAGAAAGACTGACCACAAATGAACCGTTTTTTTTTTTTTTTTTCTTCCCCCCTTCTGCCCTTATACATCTTACATTCCCTCTGCCTCTGTCTATTTTTCTCTGTCTGCAGGGGATGCACGAGTTGCTGGCTCCCATAGTGTTCGTGCTACACTGTGACCATCAAGCCTTTCAGCATGCCAGTGAGACGGCCAGCCCCAGGTCAGTTTGTATTTACGTGAAAAGCCATTAACGCATCCAGACCTGCTGCTCAGATGCCTGTGTATATTTTTGTATTTATTTGTACAAAGATTAAATTGAAAGGGTCTCACTTTTTGCAGTGAGGAGATGAAGTGTCTGTTAAACCCAGTGTACCTTGAGCATGATGCCTAGTGAGTATTGGACAATAGTAAGGTTTCAGAATGCAAAATGTTTTGGTTTTTTTTTCCCAATCTCACATCTTTCCCCCTCTCCATAGTGCCATGTTCTCACAGCTAATGGAGACAGCAGAGCCATGGTTCTCCAGCTTTGAAAGGGAAGTGAGGAAGGTCAGTTCTAATTTGAAAAACTACTTTTGACACTGAAATTGATTGTGCAGTGTAACACAATAACAGCTGATTGCACTGTCATGAAGACATGACATTATATTAACACTAAATTACAATGTTGAAGATCTCAGTCCTGCTTAATTTGACCACTCAGGTGGTTACCATGGTAACAGCAATTGCTGTTTTAATACCGTAGTGAACATAGGGTGAGCTGCGTCTTTGCCAGAAATACAGATGAGCAGCTGTATCTGTATTTGGTATTTGTTTAATGCACCCAAGCAGTTTGTGGCACAAATGGAGAAATGAATGAACAAACAGAAACTATGTAAACACTGATCTGTTCAATCTGCCTGATAGTCACTGATAAAAATCAAAGGTTTGCAGCCTGCCACCTGTAACTCTTCATCAGTGACCGCTGTCTTGTTTTATAGACTTGTTTTGGCTCCAAATTGAGGAGACTTAAAGTCAAATTTGTGATAAAAGGCTATATACACTCACTGGCATTAGGTACACCTGTTCATCTGATCATTAACACAAATATCTAATCAGCCAATCACATGCCTGCAACTCAGTGCATTTAGGTATGTAAGCATGGTCAAGATGGCTTGCTGAATTTCAAACTGAGCATCAGAATAGCAGAGCGAGGTGATTTAAATTACTTCAGATGGGCTGGTGTGAGTTTTTAAGAAACTGCAGATCTACTGGGATTTTCCCACACAACCATCTCTGGGGTTTACAGAGTGGTCCGAAAAAAAAAAAAAAAAAAAAAAAAGAGCAATCCAAGAATGGCCAGATTGCTTTAAGCTGATAGGAGAGCAACAGCAGCTCAAACAACCACCTGTTACAACCAAGGGATGCAGAAGAGCATCTGAATGCACAACACATCAAACCTTGAAGCAGATGGGCTACAGCAGCAGAAGACCACACTAGGGGCCACTTCTGTCAAGTAGGAACAGAAACTTTGAGGTTATAATTCACATGGGTTCACCAAAATTGGAAAAACTTTGCCTGGTCTCATGACTCTTATTTCTGCTGTAACATTCAGATGTTAGGGTCAGAATTTGGCATAAACAACATGCAAGCATGGATCCATCCTGCTTTGTGTGAACGGTTAAAGCCGTTGCTGGTGGTGTAGTGGTGTAACAGTAACTTAATGTAGATCATAAAATCATAAAAAAATATGGTTACGATCATAGAGGTCCTAATATTTAAATGGCAAAAACCTGAAAATGTTAATAAATTTTTTTAATGGCACATCCTCCCAAAAAGAAACTGCTGCTCCTCGTCAGCGCTGATGCTCCTGATTTATGGTTGCTTAAAGATATGTCAGTTAAGCAACAATCTGCTCCCCCCAGGGTAAGGAAGAGATGTTGACCACCATCCCATTCGCTCGACCCCAGGATGCTGGGCCATCTGTTGCCATAGTGACCAAAGTCAACCGTATCCAGGACCAGCTGGTGAAGAAGCATGATGTAGAGCTGCACATGCACCTCAACCGGCTGGAGATCGCCCCACAAATCTACGGGATGTCAGTATTTACACCTTCAGGCCTTCTGACCCTTTTCCTGAACCTCAGCGGGATACAAATGTAGTAAAGTTGTTTGTGTCTTTGTCTTTAGCCGGTGGGTTCGCCTGCTGTTCGGCCGTGAATTTCCTCTTCAGGACCTGCTGGTGGTGTGGGATGCCTTGTTTGGTGACAGCATCACTCTGGACCTGGTGGACTACATCTTTGTGGCCATGCTGCTCTATATCCGAGATGCTCGTACGCTTCATTCATTACTTAAATAACCCAAATGTAATTTCATAAGATACACAAAAGCGGAAAAATGTGATTTATTCTAGCTTGTTTTGCTTTAGACTACAGTTGATCTTTTCACATACAAGCAGAACTGCTGTTTAGGCGCTTATGTTAAGCCAGTAAGCCAAAAATAATGTATCATAATGTAATATCAGTCTGCATTTATCAAGGCTTGTCCATTCATATTTGTATAAAAAATAATTTGTACAGAGATGAAGATATCAGCAGCTTTTTTTTTTTTTTTTTTTTTTTTTTTTTTTTTTTTTTTGGGATTTAGTTTTTGTTTTTGTTTTTTTTATGCAATGCAGAGTCTAGTCTACAAAAAATGAATTAAGTAGAAAACACTAAAGGAGTGAGGCTAACAGCTTGAACACTCATGGTGTTTCACTCTTAATGCCACACACAAGCTGTTACCAGATTTTAACTTCTGTTTTTCTGTTTCAGTCATTGCTAGTAACTTCCAGACATGCCTAGGCCTCCTAATGCACTACCCTCCAATAGGAGACATCAACTCTTTACTGCAAAAGGCTCTGTTCCTCCGAGATCCCAAAGTAAGTTAGCAAAATATGTGTTGGTTTTGTTGTAATTGACAGTGTGATCTCCCACGGCCTCCTTAAGTCTTCCTGAAAGTGTTAGTGTAGGTGTGTGTGTGCGCTCATGCGTCTCTCACTATGCCTAACTGATCATAAGTTAAAATAGAGAGAGAGAAGGTGACTCATATGATCCAAATCAAAATGAGCTTAGAGTTTAACTATCTCTCTTCTAGCATCTTTTTTTTTTCTAGTACTTACTGTGCCATCCTCTGAACAATTTGCCGCCTTTAAAAAATTTTTTTTTTTTCCCCCCGCAGAGGAAGTAGATTTGCAGAAGTGGAACACTCACATAGACATACCACTGGGCTGAAATCCTCACAGCAAAGACAAAAATATTTTGTGGTGGTGTTGTACTCTGAGAAAGCTTTTGGGTTTTGTTTTTTGTTTTCTTTTTTTTAAAAGAGGAAAAAAGTGAAGTTAAAATTGGCAGCAAATATTTTAGTTTCTCATGCTTGACAGGTTATGTTAATACCAAGGCACTTACAGTAAATGCATGAAACGCAGGTGTAGTCAATGAGGCGGTCACTGCAGTTAATGACAAGAGTTTTACAAATATAAATGCATGTTTAATCTTTGTATGAGTACGCCTCTGTGTAATCTATGAATAAAGCATATTAAACTAGCAACACCTGCGCACATCAGAGTTCAGGGCTGGGTTAGGTAATATCAGTAGTGCATTGGTAGTGTGAACAGGCTTTGCATAGTCCAAGTCTGAAGTCTTTGCAACAAAATTGCTCGTTCAGCTTAAACTTTTCCCGTTCAGATGTCAAGCTTGACCCAGGATTTATTTAATGGTTAAATATTATTTACATGTCTGTTTTAAGGCTTTCACCTCTTTATTTAAATTATAATTCAGTGGAAAGAAGATTCAAATGGAAAATTTCTGATTAATTGTATCTGTTTCCGCTTGCCTGTGATTTATTTGTAATCTTAGACCTTTGTTGTAAGGCAGCGAAAGTGAAAACAGAACTATGTGTGGACACTTTGGGAATTTGTGCTTGGTAAATGTGAAACTGTGTCAAGTGCAAAACTCCGGTTTAGTTCGGAAATCTTAAAAGCTAACATTTTCCTGTGATTTTTTTTTTTTTTTTTTTTCAGCCCTGACCACTTTTCTTGTCACATGCTTATTTCACTCCTGCTATCTTTCTAAATTTCGCTCACTTAATCAGAGGTCTGCTGTTCTGCTGCTTCTCTCATGCAGAACATTCATAATCTTCCCATTTTATTTACATGTACGCCGGCTTTCAGTGTATGTGCACAAATTAAATTGGAGAGCTGAGTCTTTGACTTTAGCGAACACCTCACCTAAATTATCTTTTGTCCCTCTTCCAAATTCATTGACCTGTATGCTTAACAACTCCCCACATTCCTGTTCACCACTCTCCTGAGATGAAATTTCAGGAAGGTGTTGATCCAACATGACAGTGTTTCCCCCAGGTTAACAACCATGTCACACCAGGTCCGCATCATATTTATACCTGGAGGGGGGGAGGGGGCAAGATTGAAGTTGCTCATCAGTACTGACTCAGAAACATATATTTACTTATTTATGTAGTCATGCATGTGCACATATTTGAGGTTGACTTGTTTAGTCTCTGCCATTACTTGTTTGTTGTGCAGAGAAAGGATTTTTATATGGCTTGTTTAAAAAGTTAAAGTTGTTCACAATAAAAGTTGCTTAAATTATTCTTTTTGTAGAACAATCCACGACCTGTGAACTACCACTTCCAGCAGAACCTGGATTACTACAAAACAAAGGGAGCTGATCTGATGAACAAGACACGGTAAAATAAGAGGTTTTTTGTTTTTTTTTTTGTCTTTGAAATAAACCTGTTGTGTTTTTCAGTTAGTTTTGCACCTGTACACCACCACAGTTGATTTAAAAGGTACAGCTTATTTTTTTAGGCTATTTAGATTAGTGTTACACCTTCAGCAAACTGATGCAGTGGCAGGGAAATACATATCCATACATACATAGTACACCAAAGGTGGAGGAGAAGAGGTTGTAGGCGTTCACCTGCATTTCAATTTGTGCCTGAACTTTCAAGATATAAAGGATCATACCTGTTCTTCAGAGAACACCAGTTAAGCAAATAAGCAAAGGAAACAGACAACACCACCGACATCTTAATAAAATGTCATCCTCTTCCTCCTCAACTTAAACAGAAAAACGTGCATGGACATATTTATTTATTCCCGATATTGTCACAATTACTTATTGTCAGCAGATTAGACATGCAACCCTCCCTTTTCCAGATAGCTAACAAGAGCTGGCTAAGCAATATCTAGTTATAAGCTAACAGCACGTCAGCTAATGTTAGGTCCTAATGTTAGGTAAACAGTAGATGGTAAACGGTAGAAGAAACGCGCCAGCCAGCTGTGGCTGTTAATGTTTTTTAACTCTAACACGTTTGTCCTACAGCGGCCACCATAGCTTGGACTATGCGCTTGAATTAGGAGGAGTAAGAAAATAGTACTCAGTTGAGTTGCAATCTACTGACATCTAGCGGTGAAAATTTTACACACTATAACTTTAAACCAAAGATGTGATTAAAATGCACACTTTCAGGCTTTAGTTCAGTGGGGATTTACAAGAAAATTACATTAACTGTTTTAGAATTAGACATCCCGCATTTTCAGACTCACAATTAATTGGGCAAACAACTATGTTAAATATAAGGATTGTTTTTGATGAAAATCCTTTCAGTCAGTGCCTGCCTGAATTCTGTAATCCACAAACATTACCAAATGCTGTTTCCTCCTTTGAAATGCTCTGCTAGGAGTTTATTGCAGCCATCTTCAGCTGCTGCTCGTTTGTGGGTCTCTCTGCTTTCACTTTTGTGTTTAATAACTGAAAAGCTCTATTTGGTTGAGATCGGGTCACTGACTTGGTCATCGAATAATATTCCTTTTTTTTTTTTTTTTTGTCTTGAGAAACTCGGCTGGCGTTTGCAGTTTGTGTTGGGTCATTATACATTTGTACTGTGAAGCACTGTCTGATCAATTTTACAACATTTGGCTGAATCTGAGCAGAGAGTATAGCCCTAGGATGACTTCACAAGTCATTCTGCTCCTTCTCTCAGCAGTCACATCAATGAACACTAATGGCCCTGTTCCACTAGCAGCCATACATGCTCATGCATTCACATTGCCTCCACCATGTTTGACAAATAATGTGGTGTGCTTCAGATCATGAACTGTTTCTTCCCTTCTCTACACTTTTCTGTTCCCATTAAAATTGTTTGTCTAATTAATTTTGAACCTCTGAAAATGGGGAAGTATAAAAATTCCTAAACCATTAATGCAGTACTTCCTGATTCCTGATATCCTGATTGGTTGGTTGATTTTTTTTATTTTTATTTATTTATTTATTTATTTTTTTTTTTTTTTTTGCACTTTGATTCTTCACACATAAATGAGGTCGTGTTTCATTTGGATCCACTGTAGCTACAGTTTTCAGTGTTTATCATTATTTATATTTTCACATTGAAATTTTTTCTATATGTATAAAATACTCAAATCCCTCCATCACTGATCCATATGCTCCATCAAAGCATAGCCTAAGCTTTGGAATTCACTAGCCAGTAGTCATTTTTTTTTTTTTTTTTCCTTCTTTCCTATTTCTAGTTCTGGCTCTACAAAAGCTCCTCCACTCAACATCAACAAGGTCTCCAGCAGCCTGCTGAGCTTCGGCAGGAAACTCATTGCTCCAGCCATGCCCGGTCCATCCAGTGGCATTTCACCAATCAACAGCGACATACACTCCTCGTCTTCTTCCTCCTCAGCCACCTCCCCTGCCTCTGCACCTACGCCCATCATACCACACCCGCTGGCAGAACCTCCGGCTCAAGCACAGGGCCAGGCCCAGACTCAGCACTATCGCTTGCTCAAGTCTGAAAGCATGCCCGTCCACCTCAGCAAAGGTGAGCACAATGACTTAAGGTAAAAGTGCTCCAGATTTGTTGCAGGACAGACATCACATCCTTCTTACCATCTACTAAATGCATATGCTTTTTTTTTTTTTTTTTGATTCATTCTGTAACTAGTGAATTATCCATATGCCCATTTTAACACTGATTCTGAGTGTATTCAGCCATTGGTTTGTGTGGTTGTGGCAGCATCAGCTTTGACTCTCCTGTCTGTTAGATGGAGTTTCAGGTGGAGTGTCTCAGGTCTCAGCCCAGGCTCACAGTGACACACAAGGTAACTGCTGTCATGGCAACTGCTTGTGTGACATGCTCGCCCCCATTTGCCCGTGCTTTCATCACTGCCGTTGCATGTCTAAGCACAAAGCATGTTGTATGGCTTTCCTTCATTTGTTCCTGCTGCTAATGCAGATAAACAGACGAGTCTGTGCTGCATGTGAAATCCAGTTTTGACCGCCAGAGGGAGATCACAGCTTGCTGCATCAGTGCAGATGATGGCATGGACATTTTCAGTGAGCTGGGACCTCAGCTTGTCAATAGTGCTTCGCCAAATTTCTGTTGCTGCATCGCAATAGCTGTAAATTTGTGTTTGTTTGTTTTTTCACCTGTTTGTTTTTTTTCTTTGCATTTTTCTTTGCGGTGACAAAGAAATTGTTTATCTAATGACTCATTAGACCAACAGTTTTGCAGTCAATTAATAGCTGCAAAAGGTTATATATTATTGATTACTTACATTTGCATTTAATTGCTGCATTAATGAGCATCATTCATAGAGCAGCAGGAACTGCGCCTGTCCAATCAGCTCCTGCTTTGCTCTGTGGTTGGCCGCACTTAGATTGTCTAAAACAGATGATGAAATGAAAATACAAAGCTCCAGGAAAGAGAATATAACAGGCAGACTCATTAGCAGTAGTAGACAAAACATTTTTTTTTTTTTTTTTTTTTTAGGTCTCCTTTAAAACAATTATCTTGTTAGTTTAGCATTTTAAAGACAGAATAAGGAAGTACAATTAGTTATTGGCAAATTTATGGGCTTTCTGTTGTGAATTCATGTGTCACTTATATGTAAATTAATCAAATACACACTTTGTGTAACAATTTATAGATCATAATTCAACACTGAAAGTCTCTAATTCCAGCTTCAGTCCAGATTTCAGTCTTGTCCTTCTTTTCTCTAATTTAGATATTGAACAGCTATTTCTAAGCTTTTTGCCTCCTTAAATAGAATTCTTCATAGTT